>NW_025945467.1:86661-502180 GCF_000764305.2 Hyalella azteca
GGTAACACGTCAGGACATGGCTTGGTAACACGTCAGGACATGGCTTGGTAACACGTCAGGACATGGCTGGGTAACACGTCAGGACATGGCTTGGTAACACGTCAGGACATGGCTTGGTAACACGTCAGGACATGGCTTGGTAACACGTCAGGAGATGGCTTGGTAACACGTCAGGAGATGACTTGGTAACACGTCAGGAGATGGCTTGGTAACACGTCAGGACATGGCTTGGTAACACGTCAGGAGATGACTTGGTAACAAGTCAGGAGATGACTTGGTAACACGTCAGGACATGGCTTGGTAACACGTTAGGACATGACTTGGTAATAGGTCAGGAAATGGCAGAACACACGGTGGTCGCACGTCGAAAAATGGCAAAACACACGGTGGTCGCACGTCAGGGAATGGTAGAACACACGGTGGTCACACGTTAGGAAATGGCAGAATACACGGTGGTCGCACGTCAAGAAATGGCAGAACACACGGTGGTCACACGTCGGGAAATGGCAGAACACACGGTGGTCACACGTCAGAAATGGCAGAACACACGGTGGTCACACGTCAAGAAATGACAGAACACACGGTGGTCACACGTCAAGAAATGACAGAACACACGGTGGTCACACGTCGGGAAACGGCAGAATACACGTTGGTCACACGTCAAGAAATGGCAGAACACACGCACTTCACACGCGAGGAACAGGCATATTTTATCATGTCGATGTACTAGACTCAGCCTCTCATTATCCCTGAAATTGACCACCATTTGCTGCACCTTTAAACACGTTCGTTTTCTCGTGAGAACTTGTCTGTGCCCCAGAGACTCTGCGTCTTTACGAGGCAGACCTTGGTGCATAACGTGGTCTCACTAGCAATAACATAACGCATTGCTTTTTGTACATACCTAGGTATTTCCCTCTTAGAATCGGATCTCCATTCGACTTCATATGTTCGATTTCCAATAGCCTCCCAGTCAGTTTTACGAAGACGGCTGAATACTTATTATAATCTATAATCGTCGTGTCCACTACAGGATGAGGATGGTCAAGCAGAGTGGTCTCTATCAGAGCATCTGCAACCAGTTTAAAGAAAATAAATGCAAGGATACTGTGCTCACTTGTAAGCATACGCACTTGTCGACTAAGCAGGCATTCTCCAGAGATTAGTTGTCTGACAACTATTCAGGTCTCAGATTCCAGCAACAAGCACTGCCCCTCTCCTCTCAAACGGTTCAGGTGTTGCCCCAGAGCGCAAGCACACTGCGTGAAGAATCGTAATCGGCCATCGTATAAGTAATAGGTTAAAATCTCCACAAAGCACATTATTTGTGTACGCTTTTTCTAGATCGGCCATCTTCATCTATTCTACCTCAAAAATTTCACTGATTTTCTCCGGGGGGCGAGTAGGTGGTATTCGATAGCTACACAGAGGTGAATATGGGTAATGCGCATTATACCTTGTTCAAGATATCCATTGTAGTCGGAATCCATTGCTAATTTCTAACGTGTTCTCGATCTGCTTGATAATACTGAAAGCCATACTTGGCAATGAATATACCTTTAATTCTGGACGCGCCACAATGACTGTTCCATTTACGTCCGCCGTTAAAGTAGAGCTGTCATCGTGGGAAGAGCTCTTCAGTGTGTGCAAGCTATTTTGACAGACTATTCTCTTTTAGGTCTTTTATAATGGTTCTAATTTAATCCAAGACAAAGAGCGCTTCTGGCTAAGAATGACCGGGATGGCTACTGCCTGCAACGGGACAGCGATAATTTAAAGGGATCGCCAAAGGAAGACGGGATGGTTGCAGGTTTTACAAAAAGTTATTTCTGCCAAAGATCTACACACAACAAGCATTCAAACATCCAACAAACCATAACGTACCACTCTCAGAGTCTCTTCTCGTCTCTATGTTCAGGCGCAGCAACGATCATGTTGTTAAAGCGAAATTTCAGTAAACAGACATAAGTAACCATTAGAATCGCTGTGCTCCCTCACCCATATCGCCTGCCATGGCTGAAGTGCTTCATCTTGAGCTAGGAGGTTGGTGCAAGGCGCTCCTGGTGAGTAGCACGAACTCGTCTTTCCTTTTCCACATGTTAAATGGTAATGGACATGATTATTTCATTGAACGCTGCCGCTATTACTGCAACTTCAGCTTGAACAAAATGGCTGATAGGCAAAGATAAGCCTGAATCATGTATATACAGGTACAAATTTTCCTAAAACATACACTGAAAAAATATTTCTGAAACAGACATGAGGTTTATATTGTTATTGAAACAGGATAGGTACTTTCCAGAATTTTTTTTTCGTTTCCATGCACCGAGACAAATTTGGATCAAAGTTTTCCTTTGTGTTTTTGTAGAAAGTTTGCATTGATTTCTGTCAACAAAAGAAATTGTACAAAATGTAATGATCTAGAAAAGAGGTGGTCTTTAAAGAAGAATTTAGAGGTTTAGTGGCAAAGAGGTTTAAAAAGCTTAAGATTTAAATTACATATATACAGATTTGACAGCAAATTTAGCTCTTTCAAACATTTAAATGCAAATTTGGTTCAAAATTTAACAGAAAAATTGAAAACATTTACAACAGAGCCACAATTGATACTCCCTTTTTCTTCCAAGTCGCCGTCACTGACACGAAAGGCGCAGGACACACTTTACTCATATCCATAGGGAGAACACAAACAACAGATCATAAATCATTCTATGTCAAAGTCCTCTATTTTGCAGCTAATATGGTGGGGAAAAGTTCATTAAAATTCATAATACACTCGCTAAAATTATTGCAGGTTAATTAAAAGATAGCAGCAAAATTAAAAACATTCTTCACATAAAAATGTTCTGAAAGTACTTGTTCATATTTAAATGTTGATATTGGAGACATCCCAGACACAGAATATAAACAAGACATCAACATAAAAATAAGGGGCAGTCAATATTATGTAGGTGAATATTTCCAGAGACTTTTCAAAAATTCACACCAAGTCTCTCAGATGGAAGATTATCAAGACATTAAAGACTTGATATCAGAAAGCAACTAAGTTCACTATGATTGATATTGAATTCTTGATTATAGGACTCTGTCTCAAGATTGATTATCTACTTGTTATACCAGCAAACAAGGTAATAAGGGATGGGCGGGGTAAATCGGGCCCGTTGTCCCACATTTTGTACATATGCTGTAGCAGCTAAATTAATGAAAATATTGCAAAACTAAAAAAAGTGGTGTAAAGTTCAACATTTTTCCTATCTTTGTAGAAAAAGCAAATCAAGAGATCATACATATACTACCTCTAAAAAATCCCTGAAAAAAGTGTAAAAAGTGAGATTTTGGAAAAGTACCTTTGCCAAGGTCAGTGGCAAAAAAATATTTGCCGTATTAAAAAATTTTACTTAGTACATAAAAGTTGCACACAGGGTGTTGGCTTAAAATTGTGATAGACAGAATTTGCATTTCTCTTAAAATTCAAATTCAAATATTCTAAAAAAAAAATGGCGACAATTGCTGCACAATGGGGTAATAAGGGACACCCCTAAAAATGCATCTACAGTAGAACCTCAGTTAGCAAAGGCTCCAATTAACCAAAAAATCAATTTTCAACAAAAAATTTTGATTACATTTACCTTGAATAGCAAAAATATTTCATTCCAGGAAAGATTAGTGCATCATTGGTCATCACAAAATTCTACATAGAATGTCTTAGATAGAATTGTGCACTGGGCAACATAGTATGAAAAGTAATTAACCTAAACTATGATTTATTTCTCCAAAAAATATTATGTTTGTCATTAAATAATCCTTTCTGTTTCAGGCATGATTTACTATCTTTTTTTGTTATAGTGAATTCACTTGACCCAATTAAAATGGTGTGAAATTACAAGCCATCCTATAAGCTTACAGATACGGCTGCAGATATGAAGCTTGCAGTGGACAAGGTTGTTGTCAATGCGCAATGGCATGTCCATGGATACTGTAATATTGTATCAATAATATTGCATCAATATATAATGTATGGATATGGTAATATCATATCAATAAAAAAAAAAAAAGTAAAAATCACAGAAAATGTCATTTATTCCACATCTACATCATCTACCAAGGAAGAGGAGGACTTCAGAGTACTGTTAGTAATGGACGAGTACACTTTGCTTGATTCAAACATTTTAAAATTGAGTTTCAATTCAAGTGTCCTGGATCACCCTATTCCCAGGGGTAATTCAGGATGTGTTTATTTTGCATCTGGCAGCATATGAATAGCATATGGATTTTTTTTGGAGATGCCATTCGATTTGGAGATGCCATTCGATAATGGTTACAAGTTATTAACCAGAAATACTCAAAACCGTCCCTTATTAACCTGTTTGATGCGGTAGGACTTAAAAATAAACCTGAGGTCCATGGAAGAGTCTAAAAAGTCTCTGCTTTGACATATGGCCAAAAGATTCAAAATAAATAAAAAATTGGTTACTTTGAAGCTGTGGCCTGTGAGCATTAATTTATTTTTAGGAAAATTCTAATATAGGTTGATGGAAACCAAAACTCCTGTACAACAAATATTATAGGTAATCAATATTGTAATGCAGGATTGGAATTTTCCTACTTGTTTCATCTGGTATTGTGATTCATCTGGCAGAAATCTTGCGGTTCCAGTACTGGAGGTGGAGGGAAAGCTCTAGTTGTGGCCCTAATGGGAGAAGTTTTCCATGCTTGATTGTAAGTAAATAATAATTATTAAAAAACAAAAACCTAAATTTAACTGATACTTTTTATTTTATTTTATGTTAGGGTAAACGCACCATATTCCAACACTGTGGATAATTCCCACACCCCTCAACTTTTTCCTTTATATTAAGCTTGGTCTTAGTTCCACGCATGCGTAGATGATTGAAATAGTGATGTCATACTACTATTGCACGCAAGATTTCCGCAAAACACTAGGTCTAGCAGGAAAATGAAAATGTTAAGTCCAAGTCAGCTAGTGAGAACAGTGAAACACGTATGAAAGTGGATAGTTGACCTTGCTTTATTAAATAGTAATAAACTGTTTGTGTAGAAAGAATATTATAGTTTGAGACTTTTAAATGAGTCTGCGAATATATTAGGAATCCTTTAAGTATACTTGTATTTGCTGATTTTAAGTTGTAAATAAATTAATATACTGTATGATTAAGTTAAGAGACGGTATTAGACAGATAAAAACTAATTCCAATACAGCTCGGAATTTGACACACACAGCTTGTTCCGAGCTGTGTTGTATTTGAATCATAATTATCATAGTGACAAACCAGAGATTTTTCATAATCAGTTCATTTCTAATTTCTTTATTTGCTTAAGATATAAACCAATTTTAATTTCTTATGTATGATGATGCTGGTATCCATGAAACTTTACTTGTCTAGGCCCTAGGGTAAACACACCATATTCCGACACATTAAGGACGTACCAAGAAATGAATGGCTATAAAAAGATCACTGTACCATCAACAGGCCAGGGGCTACTAGGGACAATTTTGAAAGTTTTTCATTCATAACTTCTTACCATGAAACATTTCATAAACAAGTTTAGGCTCATTTCAAAGCTCTTTGCAAGGGCTATCACATGGCTTCTAAAAAAAAAATCCATATGCTATTTGTAAGGTGCCAGAAGCAAAAAAAGTGTCCCAAGTTCCAGGTGTAGTCCACAATGTAGAAGGAAGTGTTCAATGGTGCCGTGCAGTGGTATTGGTAATAAGTATTTGTATAACATTAATCAGAGCCCAGACCCCAGAGGGAAGTCTTCAAGTAATTATTCTCGGAGGAAAATCATTGCATTAATCACAGTCTCACACTCACAGAGGACAGAGCACACTCACTAGCAACACTAGCCTGTCACGGGAGCGTAGCCCTACACCACAAATTTAGCTCGTAAACAAGCCCTGGTGCCAACGCCTACCTTATAATGCAATAACTAAACTCAGCTCACACCCAAGAAGCTGTAGGTAACTGAGTCATCTCCCCACACCAACTTTAAGCAACACCTAAGCATTTTGATCTAAAAGGAACCTGGGCGAACCAACCCAACCTGCGAGTTGGCGTTAGGTTGTGATCTCTCGATGTGGCAATGTATCTCCAGATTTATGGACAAAGAAGACGAAAATGTTATCCGTTGCAGTGCAACGGGTAACATTTTCGTTCATTTCATTCCCAGATCGATTTAGTTCAAAAATGTTTTCCGATAGGCATTTTTAGCGCGATTTTTGGGTCGGAAAAAAAATCGGTTTTCCGATGCCGACCGCCAAAAATGGATTTCAGATTCGTAATCTACACCCCAAAAAACATATAATTAAAAAAAAACACCCTTTTTTTTGGATGTAGTTAATCTGCAATAATACCAAAAGCCTTCTGCTGGCTGCGAAGGGGAGAGCCGGGGCAAGGTGTTATAGGGACGGCGGTTTGCGCTTTAGCCTGGCTGCCTGTGGAGTAGAGCGCCATGAAGCAGTGGCTGTGACGTAACGGCGCTGTTATGTCGGGCGCTTATTTTCAAAAGCCGCGAATACGCCAGGCTGTGTTTAATACAAGCACGCAACAGTTTGGCTATTTGCCCACGGCTGTTGCTTCAGTGGCTTGATGTCATCTGGCTGATTGATTCATATCCAGGAAAGGAAATGACACCTATGGCTTTAGGCAGTTAATCACACAGGCTGATATGCCCTCCAGCGTGATTACGAGCGGAAAGGAATAGATATTGAATTTTGGGCAAGGGCTATGTAGGCCGTAGGGGTCTATACTGCGTCCCGCCTGTCACTAGGTGTCAACTGTATGCTGGCTCTCTCTGTTGGGTATAGTTGCATATATGCAACACGGTGTCACAGTAATAATAATAATAGTACATGTACATGGCAATGATCATGAATGATGGAAGTGGAACCTTGCACATGCCATGGTTAAAACTTAACCCTTTCGTGATGGCAATGTGTTCTACAGCTTTTTATTAGCACAGAATCATCATGAACTTGGACCGAATATTGCATCTCCGTAAAAAATAATTGAATGTATGTTAATGGTAAAAATTATATATTTGGGACTAGAAAATCCTGGTAGTATATGGTTCCAACTGAGGTGACACAATTTACGACATCACTGATTTTGATAAAAAAATATTTTCGTAATATTTTTCATTAGTAGTTGAATAATATCACAAACTTCCTTTGGCAAACCCGTGTAATGTAATAGCTTATATAATAACATATCCCAAAAAACCTTTATTATTATTCCTTTATATTATGTCCAGCTCAGGCAGCCCTGCAAGGCTGACACGGGGCAACCGCCCTTCAACGGATTACGAAAAATAATAATAATAGTATTTATAGGTACAAATAATGCTGAGAAATAATTACAATTTTGCAGTGGAGAAGAGTAAGTCAGTTGCCTTTCCTTTGTTCTCGAAGAGTCTTCCTCAAGAATCCACGAAAGGGTTAAAAGTACATGCCACCACAACTGAGCGGAGCAATTTAACACGGTTCTTCATTTCTGCTAATGCGGAACCGAGCACAATAAGAATTTGTTGCTTAACAGGAATTCAAAGATCGATGTGTGACAATACAATTTACAAATAAATTTTACTTTGACTTCAGATACCATTTAAGATATTTGACGATTGCGATACGGTACCCCTGATTCATGCGAGTGTCAATAACAAAAACTTTAGGTACCCACTTATTCGGAACACGGGAAATGTATTAAAGATATGTACATGCATTAACTGATATTTTTAAGCAAGTGGTGGCGTCGAGCCGATCGGAAGCCACAAAACACGGGCTACTAATGCGAAAGCGATGATAATATAAAATAAAATATAATTATTCAGCTAAAAAAAGTATCGCATTTCTGCAGTACAATTTACATAACATAGTTATGTCGGAGCTGATGAGTAGGCTTGATGTTTGATATGGCCTGTCGCCGATTCTTGTACTTTTCGTGACTTGTTCAAAGAAGGTCTAAAATGGTGTCATTTGACCGGATCTTTTCAGTACTAACGATAGTTCTAAATAGCTTACTAGACTTCCACCGGGTTCGATAAGGAGCTAGGCATTTCAAGTCTGAACAAATATCTTTCCATAGCTTCATCTAGTCTGTTCATGAACGCGTTCATACTAGGAGTGCCAACGATGTAATCGGGGAGGCTGTTCCACATGTTGGTGATTCGAAGCGAGTATAAATGTTGTCGCGTGGATAAGTTGCAGCGCAGTTTTCAGCGCATTTTTCATTTATAGAAAAATGCCCTACTGTACTAATCATGTCCGTCCATCCGCGACTTCACATTTTCGTCGACGAGAAAATGCGCTCTCTGTCACTCACTGCAATTAGTGCTGAGTTAGATTTTTTAGTTTATAGCCGTGCCCCCTGGTGTTAGTTCTTTTGTCAAATTCAATAATTCTTCGCGTACCTTGTATAAACCTTGAGTATACTTGTATACTTCAAAGAGGTCCCCAAGCAGACGTCGCTAACTGAGGCTTGGAAGCTTCCTAATCTTTAATCTTTCTTAATCGGACTTGCCTTTCAAGCCTGGAATTATCCATGTTGCACGTTTTTGAACATTATCTATTAATATTTTGTCCTTTTCAAATCTCGGTGACCACACAACGTTTCCAAACTCTATATTCGGGCGCACGACAGCAACAAACAATTGCTTCATCGCTTCTGCATCTAGGAACTCGTAAGAGCGTCTGATTAGTCCAAGAAGATTGTTTGACGTATTAGCTTGAGTTTCAACATGCTTAGAAAATTTTATGTCCTTGTCGACATAAACTCCGAGATCTTTTTCCACACTAGACTTTTCAATCATTACTCTCTCGTTGCAACCGTGTCTTTTCATACTGTAATCTTGCTGTTCGTTGTTCTTCCCGAGGTGAAGTTCTTTACACATGTCAGAGCTGATCGGAAGCAGCACAACACGGGCTACTAACTCGAAAGCGATGGTAATATAACATAAAATATAATTATTCAGAGCAAAAAACATAAACGCATTTCTGCAGTACAATTGAAACATAATAATGAAACGTTCTTCTAATCATCTAATGCATTGTATTTCGTTATCGGCATAAGTCAGTCTCTTGAGACCATGGAGTAACTACCGACTCTGGAATGTCGACTAGGTCGATTCTGGAATAGACTTTCTGCCACAGCCCGAACAGGTGAAGGCAGGTGGCTGCTGCTGTGCGCCTTGTTTGCACACAGCAGCAAACCCTTTCCGTCTGGATCTCTTCTGTGTGACATTAATCGTGGCGCTCAGCCTCTGCGCCCTGCCTGACTGCTAGCCTTAACCTTGGCGGTTGTCTGCTAGGCTCTCTCACACTATTAACTGAATATAGGACTGATTCAGGTCCTTCATTCAGATGTATTTGAAGCGTAGTTTTGGGTGTATGTTCTGTTTTTCGGTTGCCTTCAACGAGCCCACCGAGGTCCTTGAGATGTGGCCCTCGATTACTCTCGTGTCATGATGCAATATGATGCAGTTTGCTTCCCAGACATTTCAAGTGGAAGCTGGAAACCGTTGATTTTTTTGCGCCTCGTGTAGGTGGTCTAGCTCTCGAAACCATATGCCGTAGACGCAAGCTTTGTAGACGCACAGTTTTGTCCTCTCGGTGAGACCTGAGTTGCTCTACACACGCTGGTTAATTTGGCCACGACTGTGGCGGCCCTGGCGATCTTAATACTGATCTTAGAGTCGCTGGACAGTAACCTGGAGGTAATGAATTCAAGGTAGGGGAAGTTCTCGACAACCTCAAGGGTGTATCCGTCTAGACGGTACACCAAGTTCACTGCAGCTCACGAAGACGTACGTAACGAAGAAACATTGAGAAAAAGATGCCAAAAAGCGTTGACGCGATCTTAGCTTCACTCCGCCACTTACTAGGAAAGCCTCGGAGCTTCCACCGTTATTGCACACTGTGCCGTGCACGTTTATGTGAGAGGACCTGACCACCGCCAGCAAGCGTGGTGGGTGTCGAAATGTCTGATTCGACAGGCCAGATCGAAAGCTTTTGATTGACCAGTCCTGAAGCCACAATAGGATTTTTTGGTAGATGCGGGCGGGAAGGGCTTACATGCGGGATAGAGCGACAAGGGCGAACACTTAGCCAACAATGTCTGAGGAGGAATATTCCGACGTAGTGGTTAGTCACTTCTGTCACATATATTTTTGTACAATGTGACGATCTTCGAGTCTCGCATGTCCTGTAGGAAGTCTTTCGTATGCCGTAGGGCTTTCTAGGTATACACAGAGAATACTATAGTGGTATTTACATTGAACATCAAGTCTGAATGGGCCTCTGGACGATTCTCTTGTTATTTTAACTTGTTTCTACGAAACCTAAAAACTGGTGTTTTGACCCAATCTATCCAAAACTGCCACTGATGCTATAAAAAATACTTGTCTTATACCAGGACTCCACCTAGCCAAAAAATATTTTGCTCATAACTATATCCATTTTCCACTTCATGAATTTAGTTCAATGACTGGTTGTATGATTACTCATTTAAATTTTTTAACAATGCCACAACTGTTACAATGAACAGAGAAAAGACTTTTAGTTTCGACATGTACTCCACATACTATTTAAAACTGCCAACTGCATATCTTCAAATAGAAACTCCTAAGAAAACTCAACTGCGTTACGCAACATTAAGTCTCTCGCATAAAGGGTTACACATTAGGTTTTACGCTAGACACAGGACACCTTCATGAGTGCACTTTGTTAACTATAAAACCGAAACACCAAGAGTCTCTGGTGAGCCTTGGAGGGTAATTTCTTATAGTTTGCTCACCACAAAAGTGAGGAGTACATAAATGTTGCATTTTTGTTTCAAATTTATTTCTTTTTAATTTGTTTCTCATGTTATTTATATGTCAACGTATGTTTCTGTTTGTTGGTATGTTTTAAGTCTCTCACAGCAAGTTAGGGAGCGTATCCACGATCCTTGTGCGGATAATAGGACCTGAAAATTGATGTATTCTTATTGGAAAGTAGCAAGGCATTTCAATTCGGGGAGAAAAGGGTCGGATCGAAAAGTAGAATTTAATTTTGAAAATGGTATTTATAAATCTGAGTTAACCGGCGCAAAATAGATTCTTAAAGTTTTGAAACAAAAGTTACATGCTAATTCTAAGTTCCATGGAAAATGTATGATTGAAATGGTAATTTTTTTAAACCAGCCTACATTTGTTTAATTATTACCAACGGGGTTAAAAACTACGTCAATGGGACTGCATGACTTACTGATCTTGCGCAAACCCGGTTAAACTTTTAGTTTCTTACAAATATATCAACAGGCACACATACAGAACACCAATAGAGGTTTGCACAACCTAGAAAGCGTGTTCTGAATATGAAGTTCTGAATAATCTAACTTTTCGAGGAAAATGGCGAATTGCTGGCGCTTCAGCTATCGAGCGATATCAACCCGGTACTTAAGTAACATCGCTAGCCAGGCAGAAAGTATTAATTATTGAAGATTTCTTAAATTAATTATCAATCAAAATAAGGGCTCAAGTGCCCAGCCCTCTGAAGCAGGCAAGAAAGAAGCAGCGTTAGCATCTCAAATAGACGAAGTGGAATCTGCACTGCCTCCTTCACCACGTTTTACCGATTTTCGGATGTTGTATGACTATAGGGCACAAACTGAACCCTGTTTAGGCAAGGGGCTGCATGAACCAGTTTTCAGTGCTACTATATGAATAAATAAAAAGAAGAAACGAGACGAAGTGACAAGGAAGGAGTAGGGAAATGTGAAGAGCAACGAAGACAAGAGGTTACAGGACGTTGGAGCACTCAGGAACACTGACCCTAGGAACGCGAAATCCCGTGAACTATTACTTACTAACGCGAACTTATTACTTACTCCAGGGCTACGGCCAGACACTTACAGCGATGAGCTGTAAGTCTGGCCAGACTTACACCTGACGCTTCAAGCAAAGCAGCGCCGCGATGCGCGTGTAGTGGCCACAGTAAACGCTAAACCAAGCAACATGCGGCGGGTAAGTGTGTATAAATGCTTGTCAGTAAGAGACTAAGCCGTTCTCCTTGATTGAGGTTTCATAGGGAAATAATAGATAAGTTTAGAAATACCAAATCTACTTAGTTTGATCGTTTTTTGGAATCCATTTGGATCAGATTAGATGAATACTTTGATGGGCTATACATGATGCAAACGTTGCTAGTCCAACCTTAATACAGATAGACTTGATATACATGTGCAAGTTTTTAGGGTGAAAAGTAATCTAAAAAAATTTGTATCCAATTTTCATTCGTAGAGTATCTGTATATCCTGTCGCTGTGGGCGAGAGCAGATAGCAGCAGGTTGAATAGATGAGAGCAATGCTTCGACAACTGTCCCTCACGGCTGCTTCAAGGGCACTGAACGCACGGCGCAGGGCCGCAGGTGCAGCGGGGACATAAATATCTAGAGCAATGAGTTTTTTTATTCAACGCGCTTCGCAGCGCTGCCTACTAGACGCAGCTTCTGGCTGTACGCGTCTGATGTGGACACGCTGGTATAAATCGCAGCTTCAACGCGCGTCAGCTTGCGTCGACGTCAACGCTTTTAGTCTGGCCGTAGCCTAGGGCTTTCCAATTGCATATAATTATAATGCTTCGTTGATTTATATACAAAAATTACATTCAACAATTAATACAGTTGCTTTGAGGCAATGACTTCCACATGTTTAGCAGTTATAAAAGACAACATAAAATTCTTCTCGCATGCTGCTTGAGGGGCTTTGTGGCTATCTTCATGAGAGATATTAGCTATCATCCGGGGAATTTCTTGCCCTTGCTTTATTCTGGTCCTCATCAATCAAATACTGCAGGAGGTCCCTAATGCCTGAAAACTCAGTTCTGCTCTGAGGCGGATCATTGCGAGGCACAGAGGGCAGAGTTTTCCCCATTTTCTCCCGAAATTGACTCATCTGTAAATAACAAACTCTTCGAGTATTATTAAATTCAAGTATTATGACACGAGAAGCTCTAAATGATCAGAATCAGTGAGCAACAGCAGCAGATTTATATTATAACTGCATAATTCTAACAAAATCTTTTTCACTTACTGCGTAAATTTTGTATTCACTAATTCAAAATCCTCATGGACATTGGACACAAAGGACAGATCATAAATATCAGTTGAATTGTTCACTGGAAAATCAAAGACTGCAGCGAAACAAGATTTTCCATTTCAATTTTAGTATGTTTTAGGTAAATTAATTAATAAAATAATTCCTCAGCATATAAACTACCTACAGAAATTGATAATGGACAAAGCTCCAAAATTCATAAGCTCCTTCTTTAATCATCAGCATAAAATTAAACTTGTGTACTAGGTACTGGTACTACTTGGCAAATCTTTCCATAAACCCAATTCAAAATTTTATGATCATTAGAATAAAGTTAGCACAAACCGTTTCAACTCCCATGAGCTTCCACACACCAAAGCAGAACACAGCAAAGCCAGAAACGGAGTACAGCGTTGCTCTGCCAAGAGCCCTCATGGCCAATGATCCCCCAGACTCCAGAGAGGCATGTCCAATTTCTGTGGGCTAAAATAATAGGAAGTTTATCAACTGTGAGCCAAAAAATTACATTGAGTTTTCAATACATTTTCCAAAAATTGAAGTCTTCTTATTGATTTGATAATTATCAGATAAACTACTATGAAAAAAAATCCTTCAAATGCTATAATAATAATTTCTTAATAATGTAAGTACAACAATTCTAAATTATTTGAAAAATCAAATCATCCACAAATAACCTTGCTGACAAGTATTTTTTAAATATTCCATGGAGTGCATGAAAGAATAAAAGATTGTACGGTACATCAGTGAATCGCAAATAAGTAAAATGCCAACCTGGTTAAAAAGACAGTTCACTCACATGAACTCCCTTAGAGAATAATGTAGGTTCTTGTTTCTTAGCCCATCCTAATGTCATGGCAAAGCCACTGAGAAGAGATAGGCTGGCAACTCCAGTCAGAAAAGCAGCCGCTGTAAAAAAACATTATCAATGAAAAGTTATAAGGGAAAGTTGTCCAAGCTGGCTCTGGTCCAAGACTAACCAAATATTTATTTCATTATATTCTGCTATTTCAACAAATCCAACAGTAAGGGATAGGCTAAAACAGATTTGAAATGCAATCCAGCAACTAAATATGATCCGTCTCCTTATAAGTACCAAACTATGAATAGTTTCAAGATCAGCAGTACACAGGTTTAGAGTGCTTTACTAGGTGCATATATAATTTTAGGCTTAATCAATGTTGCATTCATAATCTACTAGCTCTTATTTGCCCATGAAAATAAATATTAATGGCAGCTGGCGTTAAGCTACTGTGTGGGCGTGACCATCATTACACGTGGGTGTACAGCTGCTTGGTGCAAAGATACTGTCAGGCTCTGCTGGCTACTGCACTGTTGCAGCAGCCAGCATTGAATGTATACATGGTCGCTAACACATACTTTCATAGCCACCAGATGCAGGGATATGATTTCACTGTCAGCATTTAACATATTTAGTCACTAATATGTGTACGGTATGTGCATAACCACCTTGCACAGGAATATGATCATAGAGTACTGTAGTGTACAATCATACACTAGAGTTCAAAAGTTTAAGGCCCCACAAACAATTTTGTGTTTTTCATATAAAGTCACACTTATTCACTACCATACATTGTGAAATGAATAGAAAATAGAGTCAAAACATTGACAAGATTGGAAATAATGATTTGCATTTGATATAACCTCGTTTTTAATTCAAACTTTGCTTTTGTCAAAGAATCTTCTATTTGAAGCAATTACAGCATTGCACACCTTCGACATTCTAGGTCTTAATTTGTTGAGGGACTTGCACCTCATGCTTCTAGAAGCCACATCCACAAGTTGGATTGGTTGGATGGGCACTTCTGACATACTACAGTCAAGCTGCTCCCCACAAAAGCTCATTGGGGTTCAGATCAGCCTGCTCCTTCTGCTGTAAATAGTTCTTGAAATATTTGGAGGTGTGTTTAGGGTCATTGCCCCGTTAAATTTATTAATATATGTAGGTGAGTACCTACTGAAGCCACGTTCGATGTCCATATCGAGGAAATAGTCACGCGAAGCCAGCAACAGAGGGGTGAATGTGGCAGACATTTCGAACGAGAGAAGCAGCACCAATGATTACACTCTTCAGAGCCCTTGTGCTCCACAATCTTGAGTATTGCAGCCAAATTTAGTAGCCACTCAAGATGGGTGCAGCGCAGAAATTAGAGGCAGTGCAGCAGACCTTCATGTACAAGATCAGCGGTATGAGGGAGCTGAACCTGAACTACTGGGAAAGGCTGGAACACCTGAGACTGCACTCACCGGAGAGAAGAGAGAGGTATATCATACTGTACACTTGGAAGATGATAACCATACTGGCTCCCAACTTTGAGAGTGAGACCTCCAGAATAATGACACATTACCACGAAAGGAGGGGGAGACTGTGCAAAGTTCCCCCATTTAATAACCAAGCCACGTTCAGAGTACAGACTCTCTGTGAGGGATCACTGTCTGTGTAGGACCGAGGCTCTTTAATGCCCTGCCAAAAGAGCTGAGAGCAGGGGAGTTCACACTTGCAACTTTCAAGAGACGACTGAACAATTGGTTGAGAAAGATCCTGGATTGTCCAGTAATGGGAAACTACCCTAAGCAAGTGACACACTGACAAGCAACAGTATCTTGCATCAACTGGCCCAAAGGTGGGCAAATATACGGAACTTGTCCAACGTTACATTTGGGACCTGAGGAAGGAGTGACCTGCCTAGCGACAACTTGGAGACAGCGGATGACAAATGCAGCACATAAGCGTGACTGGGGACTAGGAAGTCCCGAACTTATCATAAGGTCATAAGGTAAGGTGACAAACAGACAAAGTAATATACCATCAAACAGGGTAAAAAGAGACTGTTTTGAGCGTTTTTTGTTAATAACTTCTTACCATGAAACATTTCAGAAACGAGTTTAGGGTCATTTTAAAGCTTTTTGCAACGGCTATTGAATGGCACTTCCGAAAAAATTTCATATGCTGTATGTGAGGTGCCAGACGCAAAATAAAAGCGTCTTGAATTACCCCTGGGCCAGGGCGCAGAAGATGGAAGCAGCGTCGCCAATATATGGGTTTTTAAGCCCAAAGCATTGCCGACCATTTTTAAGATGCGTCGCCGGGTAATTTTTAATGAAAAGCCATTTATGCTGAGTAATGACAAACTATTTACAAGCCACAAACTTATTTACAAGGTTGCATGCACGTGTTACCCCAAATAACTAATTTTACCCTAAAAACAGTCCGATTGTACAGCAAGTGTCAACTGAACATGTAATAAAGCAGTCTGACCACTCTAATGTGACCAAAAATACGCAATCAAAAAAATGTTGTTTACATTTTTTTTGCGGGAACTCATTGCAATTCGCAACTGATTTCCGGACAAGCTTCGCTGCATTGTAATCCTTCCAACGTACCGGAAACCTTACTTTTTTTCTAAATAGTTGGCCAAAGAGTGAAGACTGAGAAATATATTAAATGCAAGAATTTCAATCTAAATGTGTCGGCAAGATCTTCTAAAGGCGAAAATTTGGCTACTGAAGCGTCGCCATAGATCTTGCAATATTCATCCACTCTCTGCACAGTGGCCCCTGGGAACAAGGTAATCTGGGATACTTGCAATAAAACTTAAGGTATTATTGCAGATTAACTACATCCAAAAAAAAGGGTGTTTTTTTTTTAATTATATGTTTTTTGGGGTGTAGATTACGAATCTGAAATCCATTTTTGGCGGTCGGCATCGGAAAACCGATTTTTTTCGCGACTTACTAACATGGGGGTTACGTAACTTACGTTACCCTGATTAGAGAGGTCTACTTTCGTTTGATTAAAGATTTTCGTCCTACTCCTACTTTCTTTTCTAACCTTTCTTCTTGGTCTTGATGTAGTAATTTCAACCTTTAACCGAAACTGTAATCATCGATATAAGGGGGTGGCGATACTCACAATAATTCCCTGCCACCATGGTACTCATCCATTACGAACACTGAACAGTACTCTGAAGTCCTCCTCTTTTATTGTAGATGATGTAGAGATAGAATAAATGACATTTTCTGTGATTTTTACTTGTTTTTCCTTTATTGATATGATATTACCTTACACATTAATTCCCATATTATTGATGTGATATTACCATATCCATGAACAGGCCATTGTGCATTGAGCATTTCAACTACCTTGTCCACTGCAAGCTTCATATCATTATCAGCAGCCTTATAGCATTTTTTCTGTATTTGTAAGCTTACAGGAAGGCTTGTAATTTCACACCATTTTAATTTTATATAATATTACAAAAGACAAGACATTTTTTGGCAGAAATTGATGGTGACACATCAAACTTCTTCTTATTCAGTTATTCATATTATCCACACTCCACGTCCACAGTCCACACAATAGTCAGTATATTCAATCATTCCATTTCTAAATGATAATATTTCCCAGAAAAATAACAGACTGTGACTGGCAATTTATAAATACGAACCTTTGTACTTGAAATTATCATCTTTGCTAGTCTCCTTTGGGATTTCATAATTTTGACAATCGATAGTCATAACAGTGCATGGAAATTTATCCGAAATCAAAGCTTTGCGTGCTTCTTTTTCATGAAAACTTTAGTTTAAAATATCCAAACGGCATCAGAATGCTCAGCGCTGAAGCCAGTGAGCCTGTGAGGCGTGAGGATTGAACTGAACAAAAAAGACCTTGGAAAAGTCCCAAAGACAACGCTTTTCCGTATTTCTGAAATATGTGGTAATCGCAACTCCGAAAACAATTTTTATGAAGCTTCTACGTTTTAGGTTAAATTGCTATTTGGCATTCAATTCATCTCATTTTTAAGTACTCACTTGTTTCTTTTCATTTAATTATTAATGACTCATTGAGATAAAAATAGAAAAAACACAACTTATGATTCATCAACAGAATTTTCTGAAAGTTTCCCGCATGGTTGGAAACTATGGGACGGGAAACCATGGTTCAACCGGGAGCGCAGCCGTGCACCACCAATTTTGTGCACCAATAAGCCCTGAATCGAACGCCTTTGATCTCTCCGGATATCCACCAATCAGCCGTGAACCACTTGACTTTGGCTTCCTCCGGCCTCGCATAGAACCTGCCCTGCACCACCAGGCCGCGGATCGAATCTGACTTCCGGGCATCGTTAAATTACGTAATTTTACGTTCACCGTAGCTGAGGTTAGGTTTCAGACAACATAGTTCTGTTCCAAAATTTATCGTCCTTCGACAAGTGGCCGTTCGACCGAGGGCTGGTTCGACCCACGGCCTAGATACGGACGTCTTGAAGTGTTGAAGGCTACGTTCCGGAAGGCAGGAGTCATGATGGTCCATTACATCCAGGGCAGTGGTGGTCTTCGGCAGGCGACCCGGTTCAACCATGGTTTCCCTCCCGTTTCAATTAAATACGAAAAGACGTAGAAATTTGTAATAATTACAATCGCGGTTATTCATATTAATTATTTACATTCCGAACTTCAAGCAGATCCGTTCAGAATTGATATATAGGTTCACTTACGCAAAAGTTACGAGTTTTCGTTTTATTCAAAAATTACGTAGAAATTTATATTCCTTTATTTATCAGGGCATTGTTAATATTTGGTTACATTCTGGACTTTAAGCAGATCCGTTCAGAATTGAAGGACTTATGATTGATTCGGTTGCGCAAAAGCCGCGCTCTTCGTTGGAGTCCGCTGTCTAGTTGGAGGGTGAGTTAAGAGAAGTGCCGATTCGGTACACTCATAGATTTATATAACACATATTCTTTTTATCTATCAGGCTTCCAACGTTACACAATCATGAAAAAATCGTTAGTTTCTGATTTTAAAGATCGTCATCTCCAATAAGTAACAACTGAATCACAATTTTATCAAGTTCTATATTTTCTTTGCAATTCCAGCCAAGATAATTGTGAGGATAGACCAATGGTAAGGCCATAAGTCCGCATAAAACGAAATAAGGTCAACTAAACACGGCTTGCCACACGGCGAGCGCAGGTGTGATGAGAACACCTGTGCACTGCAGCACCACCAGCGCCCGTCACACAAAGGCCCTCAGTGACTCGCTTCTACCCGCTTTGGAGCCTTGTTCGTGGTGTCACGCTTCAGTCGGTTCACTATTTTTCTCTTTTGAAAGATACGATATTTTTGCTGGAATACAGTACAGGATTTGTGAGGCTGGAGTGAGAAAGTATAGATAAATCTGTTGAATATTCTGAACTCGTACGATTATTACCGACATTGTGTACTCTTAAATAGTCCAGTTTGTGTCTAATGAACAATGTAAATTTTTGAAAAGGCAAATGAACTTGAGTGCTTAAGTAAATTCAACCGCGTATGAAAAAGTGGCAAAAGGAGTTTTTGCCCCGTCGCTACACTTGAGGCACTGTATTGCATTCATTCAAGAATATATTTGTAGTTTATGAAGAAAACTTACTTGCATATGGTCTATGTGATCTAGACGGTTCTAAAATGTGCTTAACAATTTCACGATGAGCATCGGAAGATAAAACGTTGCCCACGTGACGTTTTGGCAATGCGAGCTTGGCTATTACACGATGCGGACATAACAATTTTGCTACGTACGCTTCTCGAATATACGTTGCGCACCTGACGATTTTGCGAGGTGCGCTTGGCGGTTTACGTTGCGCACAAAAGGATGGTGTGATAAGAATCGAACGACAGAGTACGTAATGTGCGATTGCGGACGAGTGATCTGAGGACGATTAAAAGATTTCACAATGTGCAGTATGTTTATCCGATGTAAGCCTGCCGATAATGCGATGTGTATTGAACGATTGAGCAAAGGGACGTAGGCCACTATGCGAAGACCAGCAGCAATGATGAGACTTTTCGATGATGAGCCTCATCAATGATGCACTGCACCAATGATGAACGTCATTGATGATTTGTCGCTGCCAGTCGTGAAATGTGTTGGTATGGGGGCCCAATTTCTGCCATTGTCTGCGTTCCTATAGAGGCTGCCGGTCATTACGCCCTCCCCCATTTGTAATTCGGGCAGACTGGTTGCATGAACAGAGTGATCTCTCCTGCAAGATCTATATTGCAGGAACTATGTGATATTTCGACGTGGTATGAAATTAAAATTAGGATTACATGCAGCATGATATGAATTTTCGATTCAATTCAGGTTGCACCTGAATATAATCAATAGTTTGGTATAACTTCAATGTCATCACTACACTGTGAACGATTTTTCCTGGTGATCACCCTGAATTTGTCGGAGTGATTAATGGGCTGCTATAAATGATTTCAGACATGACGTCCTCGCTCCCAAATAGTACCAGTTGATGATGGCACACCTGTTACGAGGCCATGTGGGTGGAGAGAGAGCCAACATGTGCTGGTGGTTAGCAGATCTGGACAACATCATACATACATACATATTATCTTCAATTGATGGTAATGAAAAATAACCCTACGAAGCAAACTTACAACATTGATAAAATAATATAACTCGGTACTCACTGCAGTGAGTGACAGCTCATTTTCTCGTCGACGAAAACTTGAGGTCACGGACGGACGGACAGACAGACGGACATGGCGAGCACAATAGCACATTTTTTCCATAAATGAGAAAATGCGCTAAAAACACAAAAACCCTATTTTGAGCACAAACTACAAAAACTTTATCCTGAAAATTTCCGAGACTATACCTAAAAACTCTAACTAAATCATCTTAGGAGGTTAAAGTGAGGGACTAGATGGGATTAACTAGCATATCCTGGTAGGCAGATAATAGTATTATATCTATTTATATTATATTCTTCCCTCTATTAGATGGAAATTGGTCTTTGAGAGCAAGCCTTTCGTCCGAACTTTAATGTATTTTTGTACTAGAATTGATTCTGAACTTCGTTATTCATCGCTTTAAATTTAAGCTGGCCTTTCAAACGATCGCCCTTGGATTCTCAGGTTCTGCATGTGCGTCACCATGATATTGTCTTACCTCCGCTTCACCTCCCTTAACTTCCCTCCCCCATAAGGTGTGACCATGACACTTGTGCAAAGCCGAGTCGATGCTGCAGCTCTACTGTGAATCACAACTAAAAGCCTTTTTCTAATACCTACCTTGAGAACCACTCAGATAATGAAGGAAATGTTGGTCTTTTTACTCGAATATCGATTGTGTACAGAATAATGGTTGGCAGTGTACATGAAATAATTACTTTCATTTGTATTACATGACTTTTAAAAAAAGTGTCTATCAAGTCGAAACAAACACGTGCGTTGATTGATCACTTGCGATTTCCACGGGTGATGTCGAGCTGAAAAAACAACGAGCTGAAACGGGTTCTTTTGTACGATTTCATCATTTTGTATGACCGTAGAAACTTTGAATTTTAATTAGACTAAAAGCCAGGACCACTGAGACCCTATTATCATATACGTGAACTGATGTAGTATAAAAACTTTCTTTGCAGGTAAACGTGTTGAGTTTCCATTCATTGAAACGTTCTTTTACTAACATTCAACAACTCACATCGCAATGTCTGTAACATACTTACACTCTAAACTACTTCTCACTTTATTGATAGCCGTCAATTTGCTGATTACGGTAATCGATGGTGAGTTGTTGAAAATACACAACAAACTAACACACGAAGCACCGGGGATTGAGCAACTCCTGGTTACGAACACGGCATGGGTGGAAGAAACAGAGGGACCTTCTCATGCAGGAGAGATCGGCGACGGTCACCACCCGATGTCTTTACGGCACAGCCGGGTCGTTAGGCAGAGTGATAACGACGCGGAACCTGACGCAGGTTCCACCGAAACTACTACTGCTACTACAACTACTAGTACTACTACCAGTACTGCTACTTCTACTACTACTACTTCTACTACTACTACTGAACCTCTAACGACTACTGTCCCGAATGTGACATCGCAGGCACCTGTCATCTCTGGGAGTATCTCTCGGGCTAATATTTCTACCTTCATCGAGAAGAACTACAATTACTCGGACCACACGTCTTTTGATAACGGCACCAACGGCTGGGACTTTCTGGGTACTTGGTCCAAAACCGACCTGAATGCGACGGAAGCCAGCAAGCGTCCTGTCCCGCTGCCCATGGAAGACGTTCTCGGGGATCCGGGGCAGCAGCCCGAACCTGCATCTGATAACAACACGGACCTCGTTATACTGCCAGACCAAAATAACTATGTCATGATATGTACCGTGAGTTGTATTTCATTCTACCAAGTTACTCCATCATCCGAGAGAATTCTAATTTGGCAGTGGAAGTTACTGTTTGTTCTGGCATTTCACAAAGTTGCTTGAATTGTCCTACATTCGGTTGATTTTTTGTAGATTTACTTACAGAGTTCTAAAGTTGAGAGGATATCTTAAACTGCGACACTGAAATTAAATAAATTTCACCGGTAATGGATGCACGTCGGAAGTCCATTGCCTACTGGCGATTGCCAATTTATTTGACGTGAATGACTTGTTCATACATTTATTCATCAGCCCTAATATGAATCTTGAAAAAATACGTCAAATAGCCCATCTCATGTTCGTCGAATTATAAGCGATTTTATCCTTGTATCGTGCGCAAAAATATATATTTGCTGAAAAATTTAGTCAATGCATAAGTAAATGTACAATTGAACACTTTCCTTTATATAATGGAAATAAGAAGCTTGTTTATTCATGTGTAATGTACACAGCAGATTTAACTACACATGGTCGGTTTTTGAACGGGCAGGTTGACGGATTTTCACCCATGGGGCAACTGAAGAAGTCCTTCCCCGCGACCACCGTCGGTGAAGTCTTCATCAGATACTTTATACCGGCCAAGGACATTGTCTTTAACGGTAAGCTGGAGGTAGATACTTCGAGGCTGTGAGCGCAGACAGCAGCTAGTTGATGCAAAGATTATTGTGTATCCAATGATTCTGAAATAATTACAAACTGTTGTGGGATAAATAGATAATATATTTCCCTAATTTTTACGGTGGTGGTGAAAAAAGTCAGAGATTAAATAAAATGGAACGATCTCTCAGCACAGATTTCTCACTCGCAAGTGAAGTCTATTGAATGAAAAGCCGAACTGGAGAGTTGCGTCGACTTAGGTACACCCAAAGAAATGAATGTGTCATTGTCCAAATAGTGACACACTTTCTTAATCACAACTCGAGCAGAGAACGGACATAGCTCCAATTAATACGGCCTTTGCCGGGCCAAACTGGGTCAGTAGGACCTTACTCAACGGCAAAAAGTGCATTGCTATTTGGACAAAATCTCGCCATTTTCTTTGAGTGTAGGCAAAGGTTTTATAGGCAGCATTTGACTCAAACTTAATACGTAATTCTTGTACGCCTCTGAACTGGAACGATGCTTAAAAATTGTACTTCAAACAATCTTTCTCCTATTACACAATTTCTAATTCGTAAGTTTGTGTGCGAACACCAGGTTGTTATTGCCAGTGGTGTTGGTAACAAGTGAGCATCAATTAATTAAGATCTCGGTGCGCAGTGACTCTGGTGAACGCCCAGAGCGGGACGCAGCTGCTCTATTCCAACCTCGACGACACCCAGGCAACCACGAACGTCTGGACCACCGACAGCTTCTCCTTCAAGCAGTGGCCCTCACTCGCCCTTGACTACCAGGTCTTGACGTGTCGCATGTGTCAGGATACCAACCAGGCTTGTCGTGCTAAGTATCTGGTCAGGATTACTAAGCTAGGTCAGTATTAGCAGGCGAGGTCATGATTTCCAGGCCAGTTCATCAGGTTAGGTCGCCAGGTCAGGATCAAACACTTATCAGGTTGCACCTAAATGGGTTATTAAGTCCTGGCTAGGTCAGGATTACCAGGCTAGATCGTCACGTTTAGTTGCAGTTGACAGGCTACGGTTCCAGTCAGGGTTAAGAGTCAAGTATAATAAGTTAGGTTACCAGGCAGAGGTAACTACGCTAGATAGCAAATTATGATAAGAAGAACCCAGGTTACCAAGCGAGGGCTAACCATGTTGCCAGGTTTCCAAATTAGATTTCCAGGCTAAATTTCCAGACTATGAGTACCATTCAATGTTGTTGGTATTTAAGAATTTTAATTAAGGTTGTAAGATACGGTTCCCGATTCGAGCGTCTGGTTAGGCTAGCAGATTAGGTTACCAATGTAGATTCCAAAGCGATGGTTCAAGGTTTTGTTTCCATGTAAGGGGATCAGGCGAGGGTTACACCAGGCTAAGTTGCTACGTTAGCATGAGAGCGTGGGTTAAAAGGTGGAGGTTAGGTAACTTAGGTTACAAGGTTCAATTCCCAGGTTAGGCTGCTAGGCTAAGTTATCTGACTATATTAACTGGCTGGGCTACCTGAAAAGGTTACTAGACTAGATTTTTACCGGCTGACTCGTCCCCATGTTCGGTAACAACACCTCTCTTCCGTACGTCAGCGATCGCGCAAAAAAGTGCCATGTACCGCGAATGTCGAGTTCTAAGGCGTGAAAGAATTACTCTCGATTCAAAACTAAGCATTCTGAACCTGGTTGCTTACAAAATTTTAAAATAAGCTTCATTCCTCTTGTAGAATTTCGAGTCCTATTAAAATTAAATAAATCCTGGTCGAAAATGTTCAAGTGATACGATTTACACTCTACCTAAACTAGAAAATTCCAGAGCGAATGGTGAGGTTCGATAGTTATTTTTTGTTTTCAAGTTCACTCGTCTGACATTATTTAATAACCAAAACGTGCGCAGGTTGTTCTAACGGTGTCGGCGTCAGCTGGCTCGACGCTGGAAAAGAGCCAGCCGCTGCTGGCCGTACAGCATATCGCTGTGGGCGGCATGTGGCCAGGAGGGGTGAGTTGTTGTGAACCCTGGCACGTGGCAAGGAGTCAATTTACTGTGTGAGGCATGTGACAGATAGGGCGAGTTGCTGCGTAGCCTTGTGTGTTGCAAGGAAAGGCATCAAAGGGAACCTGTGGCCAGAAGGGGTTAGTTGCCGTATAAGAGAAGGGACCTGGTATAGATAGTTGCTATTAGAGGCATGTAGCTAGGAGAGCTGAATTGTCGACAGTGGACAATGGTAAGGACAGATGGCTTGACTCTGATGATATACATATGGCGAAGAAATGTGAGTTGTCGAGGCTGGTAAGTGACCAGAAGAAGAACTTGCCGTGGAAGGCAAATGGCCATGCAGGAGGATTAGTTGCTGTGGGAGCATGTGCCGTGCTTGTGTAAGAAGTAGTCGGATGTATGTTTCTAGAAAAACGAGGTGGTATGGTGCGATGTCGGTATACGTACGATACTGATTAGTACAAGAACCTCGGTGGAATTAGTCGTGGTTAAGAATTTGCAGCCTATATCTGCAAAATAATAAGAAGAGCGTTTACTTTGCAATAACAAATAGCGACCGTGTGTGTATGTGAGGTTCGGTTACTCGCGCGATAAATCCCGTACGCAAAAGAATGAGCTGCTTTTAGGATTATTAGATATTAAGTTTTTAGTGCGTTCTTTGTTCGTAGTTATTTTACCAGTGGAAAGTCAACAGCGACAAAATTCTAGAAAATATGAACCGAATGTCTCTTTGTTTTGGCCTCTACATGAACATTTACTTGTGAACACGAGATAGTATACGCGTGCAGTTGCGACGTAAAGTTGTGACGTTCAAGTACGATGTATAGATAGGTATACGACATCTAGATACGACATATAGTTGCGTGGTGTAAGTATAGGTACAAATGCGTGCGTGCAGTATATTCCAGAATTAAATCGCTTTCACTCACAAAAAAATGTTTAACTAATTTATGACATGTATGGTTTCCATATATTCGTGTCATGGTCTTAAATTAATCTATACCCAAATTTTTTAATGTATTTGTAAGCTGACTTTTGTCTCGTGTTTGCAGGTGCAGCCGACGATCGCCCCACCGGTATCCAACGAAACCATCAACCCGCCAGGTGGGCTTGCAGCAATGAATTATAGCATTTAATTCATTTAACCCGCCCGGTGGACTTGTAGCAGTCACTTATAGCATTTAATTCATTTAACCCGCCAGGTGGACTTGTAGCAGTCACTTATAGCATTTAATTCATTTAACCCGCCAGGTGGACTTGCAGCAATGAATTATAACATTTAATTCATTCAACCTCTGAGGTTTGCTGTCATAACCACTTGTGTCATTGCCTTCATTCATTCAAGACTCTTTGACAGTGAACCAATCTCGAGCACAATTTGGCCTTCGTTATGGCAGCATTAATTCATCATTTGTTATTTTTTTAACTTTCCTCGTGAATGAAAATATGTTGTTAAATTTTTGATTATTTTTAAATTTTTATCCCACTATGGTGGAAAGGTTTGATTAAAAAAATTTGGGTTTGGTTTCAATCCGCGATTTAGGCTCGATTGAAGGACTATTCCATATTGTGGACAAGGTCTTATTCCGCGATTTCATCAGAGTATCATTCCACTAGGAGGTCGGGATTTCATTCCTCAATGTAGACATTTTTTCATTTCGTAATAATGTCAGTGCTTTCACTCCACGACACGAGTTAAGCTTCATTCCCCGCACCCAGGAAGCGCTCCTTACTTGGAAGGCCTGCAGTTCTCCATCTACACCGCCCTCTACGTCTTCTTGGCTTTCTTCTTGCTGCTCATCGTCGCCCTCGTGGTGGTTGTGGTCAGAGGGCGCCTCAGGTAGACCACAGGTAGATGAGGAAATGGTGGAATGTGTGGCATTGATGACAGTTGCATTGTGAATGATGTGGTATTGATGACAGTTGCATTGTGAATGATGTGGCATTGATGACAGTTGCATTGTGAATGATGTGGTATTGATGACCGTTGCATTGTGAATGATGTGGTATTGATGACCGTTGCATTGTGAATGATGTGGTATTGATGACCGTTGCATTGTGAATGATGTGGTATTGATGACCGTTGCATTGTGAATGATGTGGTATTGATGACCGCTGCATTGTGAATGATGTGGTATTGATGACCGTTGCATTGTGAAAGATGTGGTATTGATGACCGTTGCATGGTGAATGGTGTGGTATTGACGACCGTTGCATGGTGAATGGTGTGGTATTGATGACCGTTGCATGGTGAATGGTGTGGTATTGATGACCGTTGCATGGTGAATGATGTGGTATTGACGACCGTTGCATAGTGAATGATGTGGTATTGACGACCGTTGCATAGTGAATGGTGTATTGATGACCGTTGCAAATTGATGTATGCGGTATTGATGTGTCGCAACGTGTTCGAAAGTTTCAGGTTACAAAAAATTTTCAATTACTCTCTCTTGTGGGCAGAAATATTTGATTGTAGTTACAGAAAGGTTTTTTATAGTGATAGAAACACAGAGTTTCTTAGGGCAGTTTTTGCTTGTAGAAATAAGTATTTGAGTACACACTGAGAGTTTAAATTTCATCGTTTCTACCGTACATGCGTGTGTAGGGTAGCAGAATTGGTCTCATCGTGTTTGTTGCAGGCAGAAAGCGACGAGGTCAGCGTCATCGGATTACGACCCTAACACGGCCTACCGACTGGACAAGGTCTACGACAACCCCGCCTATGATGCATCCGCAACTTGAGCTCCTGAACTGCGACGTGCCATACCAACGACACCAGGACTCGGCAGGGTCCAGCACCGATGTGAGTTATGTCGACCCAAGCTTCACCATCGAATCTTTTTCCCGCCCTGGTTTTAGATTTGAGTCTTCCCCTATTTAGGCCCAAGTTAACAGTTGATAAGTTCTTATATCACGTCGGTGTTGTGATATTCTTTGGGAAAATGTTTGCATTGGGTGCACTTATTTGTGGATCTTTTTTTATCTCATGTGCCGTACAAGGTTAAAGATAAGAGGGCCTGCTTGCAGTGTGTTGATGTGTGATAGGATTTCTAGTCGCCATTTTTCAGTTATTTCGTGAAGGAGTGATATCAAGACTTCTCGGTGAAGAAGCAAATCAAAGTATTTTTGAAGGCACAAATAAAATTTCTAATTATGTTCAAGAAAGACTAGCTTTATCAAATAATTTCGGACTTTACACTCGACAAATGAGAGGGTGTTGTTGACTCACTTGAGCGAGTGCGGTGCTTGGTGTCTATCAGAATTTTCAAACTTTTTGTTATCGAGTATCACACGGAGCTATCGTACAATCGCAAGGTAATACCATGTACCACTAATTACCATCAATACTACATATTAGAAGGTGATATGCGATATTATTCTTATCATATTGTACTGAATAACTATTGAGTTAAGAAATTGTTCAGTTAGTATGTGTACTGTTTGTATTCACTAAAGACCGCTGAGATCAGACGGTATGCGGGTGACAGCAGTTACAAATCCTTAAAAAGCGAGCTTGTGTTATAGGCGGTAAATATTACTATAAAATAGGAAATAAGAAGCTAAAAATATCTAGTTTGTAATACAAAAAATCATTTGAATTAGAAGTGTTTGCGCCCTCCTGAAAGGCTCTCGCGTATATGTCTCTATTGATTGGTGCACCACAGTTATTGAACCGCTTCTTTCGAGATTACGTCTGAAATAATGAATAATGCCCTCCTGACTCGTCTCATTAAGCATTACTTCATGCCAACTGAGAATATTGAGTAAAATATCTTGCATCTGCGTGTAGTTTAGTTGGACATTGCAGAATTTAATATTGCTATATTAATTTCATGATCAACCTCTTGAGGATGACAAGCACTCCAAGTCAAATTGTTTTTCCAAATTTTATTTCAATAAAAAAGACAAATAAAAATTTTAAAGTAGATAAAAAGCTCTATCCTATTATTTGCAGTTTAGTTCATTTATTTCCATTAACACCAGTTATTTTCTTTGTTTCTTATCTGTGTTAAAAACTCCCACCTTATTGTAAACTTTGCGTGAAGGATGAAAGAGATCTAGATAATTATTCTCTCTCAATATAAAGTACTCTAGGTACTCCAGAGTTCACGCCGTACTCTAGAGCTCTCTAGATACTCTAGGTTCTCTCAAGTACTCTAGAGCTCTCTAGGTAGCCTACTCTTAGGTATTCTAGGTACTTTAGGTACTCTAGGTTCTCCAGAGTTCTCTAAGTACTCTAGAGTATTCTAGAAAAAGTATGATCTAGAGTACACTTCAGGTCCTCTAGATTGCTTCGAGGTGATGACATGAGCTTCAGGTCGACTGCAGCGTTGTGATGACATTCATAGCGGTGTCTGTAGCGTCTACCTGTCAGAATCGGGGGCATTATTTCATTTATGTTTATGAACCTGGTTTCAAAGTATAACTCTAGTATTGGGTTGGTGATTCAGCCTGTATTTGTACATATATACTGCTAAATTATTTACTTAGGCTGAGATGCAAGTATTTTTTCGCTGCTATCCTTTGAACTTGATTACGTGAGAAGGGAACGGATATTGCCCAGAGAAATTACTGTCCATGAAAAGTCAAGAGATTTTACCACATTTGTATTTTTTGATCATGAAAGGCAGCAATTGTCATTTCTTATTTATTTTCGTGCATCTTTTATCCTTGAATTTAAAATATAATGAATGACGGAATAAGTAGGTAATCAAAAAATCTCATTAAGCATCTTAATGGAAGAAGCATACTAATGTATAATTAAAATCTTCTTGGATGCGTTCTTTAAATATTAGTGAAAACATTTTCAATGAATTAAAAAGGATTATTGCTTTCATGGTAGTTTATAATGATACCATAAGACGTATTAAAGAAGAAGATATGAACGCATATCACCGCTAAACGCCTAGCCTATATTAATTATCGGTTCAACGTTTTTGTACATACTCATATGAGAGTTATTATACAATTCATGAGTTTTCTCCGTGTTTTATTGCCTCATCAAAACACAAAATAAGTTGGAAGGTGTTAACTATGTTAATGCTAAGAATATCATTGGAGAAAGCATGCAGATTTCCTAATCGCTTTTCTTCGTTGTGACTTATAATTAAATAAATTATGATCATCATGCCGGTAAAACTTCATCAAAAAAACCTTGACCACAATATCCTTTAAGTATCTTGACCTCTTTCCTTCAAGAACCTTGCTTGAAAAAACAAAATTGCTTAAATAACCTTGATCAAAATCCTTGAAGCACACTAACCATATATCCTAAAATTCTGAGCCATATTTCTTACATTAGTGTATGATTCATTCTGGGCCATATTTCAGCATACACTAACCTTATTTTTGCCATATTTCATAAATTACACTGACCAAATTACCTAAAAAACCTTGACAGCATTAACTGAAGAACTTGAACCAAATTATCCAAAGGATTTAAATGCAAGCTAAAATTATGTGTGAATTTCTGAGAATGGCAGGAAATGCAAGGAATTATTAACCGAATGCGACCAGGTAGCGTCTTCGGTAGCATACTCTACGGAAATGGCAAATAACATTTAAGTAACTTGGCAAGTTTGGGAATGCCGGTCACTTGCACGTCATTGGGTCTCTAAGAAAATGCTAGAAATTTTTTGTTGGCCGATGGACGGTTGTGGAAAAATCACAACTTTTTCATTATTGACGCGATCTATTAGAAGTAAAGAGTTGAGTGAACAGGTCACTGGCATACCAGATTTGAGGTCTTCATTGTTTTTTTTTTGCTAGTGTCACCCGCTAGTGTACCCACTAGTGTACCCATTAGTGTACCCACTAGTGTACCCACTAGTGTACCCACTAGTGTACCCACTAGTGTACCCACTAGTGTCACCTATTAGTGTACCCACTAGTGACACCCACTAGTGTACCCACCAGTGTCACCCACTACTGTACCCACTACTGTACCCACTAGTGTACCCACCAGTGTCACCCACTAGTGACACCCACTACTGTACCCACTGGTGTACCCACTAGTGTACCCACTAGTGTACCCACTAGTGCACCCACTAATGTACCCACTAGTGTACCCACTAGTGACACCCACTAGTGTCACCTATAAGTGTATCCACTAGTGACACCCAATGGTGTACCCACTAGTGTACCCACTAGTGTACCCACTAGTGTACCCACTAGTGACACCCACTAGTGTACCCACTAGTGTATCCACTAGTACACCCACTAGTGTCCCCACTAGTGTACCCATTAGTGACACCCACTAGTGTCACCTATTAGTGTACCCACTCGTGGCACCCACTAGTGTACCCACTAGTGACACCCACTAGTGTCACCTATTAGTGTACCCACTAATGACACCCACTAGTGTACCCACTAGTGTACCCACTAGTGTACCCACTAGTGTCCCCACTAGTGTACCTACTAGTGTACCCACTAGTGCACCCACTAGTGTACCCACTAGTGCACCCACTAGTGTCACCTGAGGGGTGGGTGTTAGTGTACCCACCCTCCAGTAGTTCAGGAGCTGAACCTGAACTACTGGGGAAGGCTGAAACACCTGGGACTGTACTCAGTGGAGAGGAGAAGAGAGAGGTATATCACGCTGTGAACTTAAGGACATAACATACACATATCATGTAATGTACAAATGACATAATAATGCAGAAACTTGAAATGAATTAGGTACGATATTCATATGATACATTACCTTCAAATAAAATAATATTTTGATGATATGATTTTCGTAAGCCATTAAAGTTATTCAGCATTGTAATCATAAAAGACATTATATTTCAATGGTATTAACTTTCAAAGGATATGAATAATGGTTCAGCGGCGTTCTGCATAAGTGAACCTCTTCGCGCAATTATTATTCCTTTGATTTGTTGAGGCTCTGTTTCCACAAATTCTTCCCACGAACAGAGCTCTTAAGTGCGCCCCAAGATAATGAAAGGAAGGATACGCAGGATTTCATTATTCCTCTCATAACTGATAGTTTGCTTATAATGTTTTTCTCGTAGCTGATATTTTTGGCAATTCAACTCTACAACATCTGCCATCCTTAGCTGTCTAACTGTAGCAACTGTTGATTCTGATATTTATAAGCTGCTTCTATTTTTATGATGTTTTCTGATATTAATTTTTTTTAATTTCTCCACGCAGAGCTGATGCTTTCGCCGTTCTTCCTTTTACATTTTAGCGGTCCGACTTTATGAATGTCGTTCTCGCTCTTCTTCTTCACACTTTGAATTGATTTGACCTGATCGATCTTTGATAAACGATGACTTCCTCTCGGCGATAACACCGATGGCGTTTAGGGCCCAGCCGAATTTAATGCTCTTTAATGTTCAACTTTACATTTCTCGTCTGATAGCTACCTAGGATTACTGATGTACGTACTTCTCTTGAGTTTGCGTTTTCATTTATTATCTAGTTTGTATATTGAATAATGTACGTTGATTTCATCATTAGTACTTTTTCTCAAATAGAAATTTTGATGACTGTGTTAATTTAGTTCCATGCCTTCCCACTATCTCGTTGGGGTAGCCTATATGTGCTGCCCTCTCTCCTGCAACAGCTTCTTGTGCCTTTACTAATCCTTCTTTCGTAGCTGCAGTCTTTGCTATCTTCATCTTGTAGCTGCTATTAGTATTAAGATCACTTGGCTGCTTAAGTCGCAAATTTATCAGGATGTTTTGTAGCTGCTAGTTTTGCTAATCTTTTTTTATCGATCTTTCTCTTACATCTGACATCTCTGTATAAGTCTTCCTTGTACTTCTGCTCTGTGAGCCATTCTTCCTCGTGCAGTTACTATCTCTGTCAATCTTTCATTTGGAGCTTCAATCTTTGTAAATCTTCATCCCGCAGAGACCGTCTTTGTTAATCTTTCTCCTGCATCGACTACTTTTGTCAACATTTTCCAAGCAGCATTTATTCCACTGTCAATCTTCCACTTGCGGGAGCAGCTACTTTTGTCAAACTTCCCCTTGCAAGTGTTCTCTTTGTCAATCTTCTACTTGCAGCTGCCAGCGTTGTTAATCTTCTAATTGCAGCTTCCATTATTGTCAATTTTTATTTTTCATTTACTATTTTTGCCGTCATGCAGCTGCTTCGTAGCTATCTTGCTCCCTCGTTTCACAGCCGTCGCCTGAAGTCTTCCACCCACACACAACAGACCGCAGCGTCGTCTGTTCTGCGTCGAGTGCTGCCTGCAAAACAACGGCATTGAAGAGGCTTAGCGTCGATCCGTAGATTTAAACGAACGCATCTGCTCTAGGCTAACTCATGAATAATGGCTAATTCATTGCAGTAACTCAACTAGGCTAAATCATTGCGGTGCGGTGTGTAAAACTGCATTAGTATCAACAGGGTCATCGGTGCCACTGTATTAGTGATGTAGCGCAGGGTGGTGAGTTGAACTGAATTGCAAAAAGTGCAAGGTGGCGGGGCAACTGCCTTGTATGAAGTGCAAGGGAATGAGTTTAATCTTTGGAAGTTGAGTTCAATATTATTCATGCAAACGAGTTGTTCAGTGTAATTGTCGAGTAGTTAAGTGTTCAGTGTAAACGAGTAGTTAAGTGTTCGGTGTAAACGAGTAGTTAAGTGTTCAGTGTAAACGAGTAGTTCAGTGTACAAATTGTAATCATCAAACTGTTTTTCAGATTAACAATTGATTTGAGTGATTTTTTTTTATGATTTGCACCGACCAATTTTTCAGCCACAAGCTAACCAAAAAAGTGTGGTTCCTAAAGTTGAGAGATTTTTATTCTGTTGAGGAATTTGGTGTGTGGAAGGTGATGACGTTCATGGTACACGCCGTTTTATTCTTACTATATAACTATAGGCAGCTGTTTTTTTTATTTGATGGAAATTATTTTTCATGTGGTGTGTCCAACCCCTAAGCCTACACAACTCAAGCTTTAGATCGATCTACTACATAATTTACTCGTCAGAAGATAACCATTACTTTAATACTGTTAGCGAATTAAAATAAAAATATAAAATTATGCACTGGTTTGCTTAAGATTTTTACCTATTGATCTGATATGTTCGCACAGGTTAGTGAGTTGACTATATTTCAGGATTATTTTATTTAGATTGCTTTTCATCAGTTGCTGAACAAATTTTGTATATATATAATCTAATTGAGTACAGCAAGAAACCATGATTTATTTCGCTTTAATTCGTTTGCTTCATTCAATTTATTAATTGAAGCCATGCATTATATTACCCGTTCAATGTACGCCAGTAAGATTAAAATTACCATAATTCTTACAATTATTGATAAAAGATACGTTCATGTTTTGAATTTGAAAAATCTGTCATTTCTGCTTAATTATAGCAATCCTCATTAATCAAGAAAGGCGTTTAATGGTACATTAAATTAATAAAGACGTAATTAAGAAAGGCGTTAAAATGGTACACAGACCTGAGTATAGGGTGGCGGAGGCAAGTACGTGCATCACATGATGAAACTATAGGTATATAGATGAAAATACTCAATCAAATTAAGGATTTCAATTAATTATAATTAACCAATAAAAATTGAGAATTAGGCAAGTGCGATCATGATAAGTGTCAAAAATATCTAAAAAATTCAATTATTGTAAATGATAATTTATGAAAACTCTCCCATACACAAACTGTAAAGTTTTTCTCATGGTGATGACGGTACGTTGATTTCAGTGTCTTATTTTCAGCAACGAGGTTTGCTGATGGAACTGCGGGATGTTGTACGAAGATCAAGGCAAGTTTGTACCCTTCCTATTTATCCTTCGTACCATCACATGTCTGATAAGGGCCTTCTCCTCAGACAGATGCATTTTGAATATATTTTTAGAATTATATTTGTGTTTTTCTTTAACTAACCTGGCTACAGGAAATATTCCATAAGACCATAAGACTATATTCCATGTAAGACTCTCAATATTACATAAGGTATGCACTCGAAATATGGGTCGTATATGCGATCACGTTTTAATTTTATCATCGAGTTTCAAATGTGAATTAATTAGGACAATGAAGACTTCAGGCAAATTTACAAGCAGTATTTTGAACGACTGTGTAATCGAGCCATACATTACAAGCTAATTTTTTTTCGGGTCTCAATGCATTTAAATTGCATGGTCGAAAGGAAATATTCTTTACACAGTTTTTATTCCAAGGATTTCCACATTTATTTCGATTTTCATGATTGATTTTAATATTTTAATCTCGCAATTGTGTATCCGAAATCTCGAAATTATTGAACGCTTCAGGGTTTATGGAATAAATTAAAGAATGGAATTGAAATGAGCGTATGAATGGAACCAGCTGCCTTGTTGTTGGTCGAGACTTTTGCGCACAGCGTTATATAAAAATATCAATAAAATTTTTACATAATAATGCCAATAAATAATAATTGCAATAAAGAGGCGTCGAAATTTTGAAACTATTTCGTCGCCTACTATCCTAGCGTAGACGTGAATCTAAAGTGGTAACACGTTGGAAGTTTATGGTACACAGAACGCAGATACAAATTTCGCCAACGAAAGAAGACCTGCAGGCATTTGAGGAGGCCTTTATGAACAGCAGTGATCGGTCGAGGAGCTAGACGACATAGGCATCTACCAAGCGTCCAAGTGTGAACGAGGACCAAACCGAAGAGCTGGACCATCATGACAACCTGTAGCAACAGAAACTATGAATGTTGTCACTGGAACTGGAGCGCAACGAACTCTTGGCGGCGACCACACTTAGGATCTTGCTTATGTCTGCGACAGATTTGCTGACAGATATTTGCCCCTATGTGAAAAGAGAAATAAAATAATTAGTAATAAAATACAGAAACTTCCTCAAATTCTTCTGAAAGTTCCAGACCAGACTCTTACGAAAGTTCTTCATACTCAGGTGTACCTTGGATTTGTATCCATCATAAAGTCGAAGAAAATACTCGAATAATATGATATATTAATCCCAAATAAAGATGAAAACATTATATATGACGATATGACGGTTATATACGGTTGAGCTCTACGACTTCAGTAGCTGAGAACTGATCCAAGCTACCGAATGGGCTATAGATGACGATGTATTGGCGAAGATTATTCTGAAATGACGCTCTTTAACATTTATTTAGTAATGCTTCTATTTATTACGGGATGATAGATTAAAGAGTTTCCTGTGTCTAGGCTTTCAAGGGGTGCAATGTCTCTCTAACAACAATAAATTGTCGACATGATCAGGATGAAAATAAAAACCTTCAAACTGAGGCTACTGAACTTCAACTCGAGCTATCCAACGGCATCTCATAATCAATTCAGACGCATCGTCAAATTACATGTTACAATACACGGTATTACAAATGTTACGATTGTTCTCATTATTAACCTAAAATCAAAAAGGTTAATCCAAAAGAACATATAATTTCAGTTTCAAGGATATTTTTTATTCACTGATAGAAAAAGTTCATTGAAGGAGTAGAATGCAATTTTGTAAGTTAATCCCTACAGTGTTTTTCTTAATGAGATCTATTTTAATTTTTTTACATTTTTCAAGTTTCTCCACTGGATCTGTGATTGAAGATAAATTTTACCAAGCAGGGATACAGGATTGCACGTATTACTAAAGTACGTAACTGCCAGTACCCGAGTTTGATCAAACCTTAAAATAGATAACATCGCAATACATTACCTAGTACAAGTGTCTTTTCTAGACGTCTGTGTCATATACTTCGTAAAATGAACACGAGTCATCGAAGAGCCACGTTATTATCTAAAGAGGCCAAAATTCAATTTACTAGGAAGACACGAGAAGTTCACGGGAGCTCATATTTTGTGCGGCGCAGAGAAGAGTTAGTGACGCATAGGCGCCGCCTGTTGCTCGTGCGCGGCTGATAGCGCCAGAACGGCCGCCGTAGATATTGCTGCTTTGTCACGCTGCTGGACGCCATGCAACGAACAGGGCTTGTTGGCTTGTTGGGTTTATTCGCAGTCTTGCGATGTATTGTAGCTGTATTCGCAGTCTTATGATGTATTGTAGCTGTCTTCGCAGTCTTATGACGTATTGTAGCTGTATTCCCAGTCATATGATGTATTGTAGCTGTATTCGCAGTCTCACGATGTATTGTAGCAGTGCTACGTGCTTACCGCTGAGAATTTGGCAATATTTTGCCATAAATACGCATCATTTATATGCGCATATTGATGTGCTGGAGCAAGACGACCATTTTAGATCACAATGACAAGGAACGTTTGATTAAGTGTAAATAATGTTTATAAATAAAATATTAGAAAGATTTGTCATATCATTAAATTATTACTTGATTAAAAACAAATAAAACTATTTATTAATTGTGAGAAATATTTAATTTTGTGAATTAAGCTCCTCAAGAGATTTTGGACAACTACAAATAAGGGTACAGCAAAAATTTGAGGGATAAACAAAAGGTAATGTGCAGAATCCAGGCACATTTACAGACAGTTTTAAGTCCTATTGACTTAGGGGTTGACTTAAATACGTTGGGTTCTCTCGGATGACCTCAACTACTCGTTCCTCTGCAGGTACTGTGTTCTGTACTGTGCGAGTCCAGCAGCCCACGTTCGGTTTCCTTGTGGAGCACCTATAGTCTCTGTCTCCTCTGATAACTAGTAAATTCAGCTATTTGTTTATTCAATCGTGAGCGTTTTCTCATGCTCGATGATTTCTTGGTCTCCCGGAATGCTGCGAACTTTAGGGCCCGTTTTTCCCGCACGCACACACACCTGTACTGCTTTTGCGCATAGTTCCGTGTGAATTTATTTTGCATTCTTCTCGTGAAAATCGTTTCTTCAATCAGTTTCGTCAAGTTCATTTTGAATTGCCTCAGAAACCGTTCTTCGGTGGTGGAAATTCAGTCCTGCCAGTCCCTTTTGATGTATAGACCTGAGCTGGGTTTCCATTTCAAGCGTCGTATCCACCATCACCAGGCGGTGGTATGACATGCAGTGCACGAGGTCTCTTTGACCAGAACGCCAGCCATCAATATTTCATTATTAGTAAAAAAGAGATCAAGGATATTGCGTTTCCTTGTTGGCAGCCGTACCTGCTGACTGAGCAAGTATTCTGCAACAAACTTCACTGTTTTCCTTTCCATTGTAAGTGTCAAGACGTTGCAGATCAAGCCAAGCTGGAGTGCCGTCATCGTCTACCAACGTCCCCCAGCCGTAGGCATGCCAGTTCGGGCTCGTCTCCCAGGCCATGAGGGGCGTGGGCTGAATCACCGCGGTATATTTGAGTGTTCATCAGTCATGAGCAATCTAGGATACGGTCATAACGCATCAATGAAATTCATTAAGCGGTAGCATCAAGCGATGCGGAGAGTTCTTAATGTAATAATAATGACGTGAATAATTAAAGGCAATATCAATGAAAATTATGATAACTCTTCCGTGAGAGACGCAAACCATCAAATGAATGCAGCTTAATCAGCTCGCTAAAGCCATTAGCTTAAAATCGCGCTTTTAATTATAATCCCTTCTGAGATAAAGCGCTGTGGGCAACATTTATTCCCAAAAAATGTTTTAATTATACAATATAGTCAATTCAGTTACCGAATCTTGTAATTGCTCATGAGAGAAAGACTTACGATTCTTTAAAGTAAAGGTCGTGCCGAATTTGCATGAAGCCATAAGAAATAATTTTATAATCAGTGAATCCTGAATTTTTGCAGATAGTAATTTTGTGAATAAAATGTACGAAATTTTTTCAATCATAGGAAGGCAATTCAAACTGAATTTTAAGATCATTTCGGTTTATAACGATTAAAGTGTCTGCGGTTGCAACGTTTGGCAAGTGTCATATCAAGTCGGCAAATTATGCCAAAATTCGAAACAGAACTCAACTTTAACGCCCGTTTCAAATTTGTAATGAAACAGTATTTTTTGTTAAATTTATGAAATTAAAATTTACGGAATTATAACCAAAAATTCAAATTCCTGTCCGTCGTTATCCAATGACTGATAATTATACGACAGAATAATTTAAATCTTTGAGATGTTCATCCCAAGGCGATTTGACGGAATAGCATGCCTATGGTGGATACGCGCTTGATGTACCTTGATCTACCCGTATGTTCTGGACAAGGATTCAAACTCGCTCACGAACTCATGAACCAACTATTCAAAATATACAAGCGATAATTGTAATTTTAATGAAAAGGGATTCGCGCAAGAACATAATTCTGAGCTCGTAAATCAATACGATTTTTCGCAATTGAAATACAGTAAGTGGAAAATGAATAAATTCAGAGGCATTAGATTTCAATCATATTCGTTTTGCTCAGTCAAGTCAACGTATACTGTGACGTGTGATTGCGTTGCGGCGTGAACATTCAGTGTTCATCGTGAATTCGTGGTGACTGGTGTTGGTGTAGAGAGAGCTGGTGTAGGCAGTGTGCTGTTAGCTGCGTTCGGTGCAACAGGTGTAACTGCTGTGCCGGTGCGCGCCTCTGGGTAGAGTCTAGAGTGGGTGGCTGAAATGATTTATTTACAGCTGGTGTTCCAGTTAATAGCAAGCGCTCGTATAAGTAGGTGTTTGTAGAACATCGAGACGCGGCGTTGAAGGATAGTATAAACGATCATTTTTTTTCATTAAATCATTCAACTTCTATGAATTAGGTTACCATTATGTTTGAACATGGCGTGTCGGTAACATCAGACTTAATTATTGTGTTAAAAGTGTCTTTGTATTCACGTACTGATATGATTTATGAGTAAGATGAGGTGCAAGCTGCAACGATGTTTGAACCCATGAGATAGGCGACGTTTCTTTTCATCATCATTAGATGATTAATTAAGATATACCCGCTGGTCGCTGCGCTGTTAAGATAACCTCGAAATCCCAAATTTGAGTTTTGCGTTGGTTTTCGAGGATGCTCCGCCTCCAGATTGGCCCATAGCCATAATATACTGACGATTTTCAGTAAGTACCACGAATCCCTGTCACTCATCGCAGGCGATTTATTTAGACCGACCATTCGCGCTAGGAAGGACTGGCTTAAAGTAATAACAGGGTCTAGTAGCTACTCTACTCTGGTTGGTTACTAGTAAGGATAATGTCTAATTTAGCTCCCTAATTTAACATGGTGACAATTCTCTCACGGTTTCCAAGGCAGGCATTTATGATACGGACAGCGTCTCACAGCGGAAAACTGTAATCCATTTCAATTGATATTTCAAATACCTAACTGTCTCCATCATGAGCATGAATTATCCACGTTGTATGTCATTTAAAGCTCCACAAGTAAATTGCTCTAATGTTTAAAAACAGTTCATTCGTCACACACTAGCTTTGAGTAATTAATTCAGTGGGCTATGGAACAGGGTAACTCGTGACAGCTGTTCATGGTCACCTCTACTGCGGTCACTTCAGCCTGTCCCTCGTGCGTTCCAGAGGTGGAGTTCGAAGCATGCCAACTGTTGGAACCTTGCCCTAAAGAAGTTGTCAAACTGCAAAAAATTAACATTCAATGGTTTACCTAGACTATAACTGCACGAAATGTTTCCGGAATGCGTTAGCTCGTTCCATTGTTGCGCCTCTGTTGTTGCATGCTGCGTGTAGGCGGTGCAGCTGTTTCGCACCAAAAAAACTTTCGTTATCATCCGTAAGCAAATGTTTATGGATGTGTGTGAATGACATAATGTGATTTTGTTAAATAAAATAATAATATTATTTTGTTATCTTCAAACGCTTTAGAGCCATCGCATGTCATGTCTCGGTAGTTGTATGTACGTGTGGTCTGATACGCACTGATATCTGAAGTAGGTACGTGTGAGGAAGACGTGCGCAAGGAGTACGTGCGTGTACGTGCGTGAGTACGCGTGTGTGTAGATTCACGAGTGTAATTGCTCACTACGACATAAATGGTCAACGGTGAGTTTACTCTTGTAACGTAAGAATTATTCAGCTCAGTATACAGCTTTAAATATGCTTCAGCCATAAACAGTTTATTCAGCCCTCACCTGCATGCCTGCAACTAATATTTGGCAGCAGGGTTATACTTTAATTTCTAACGTCATTTGAGAACGTTCGAAAAGAGTAAACACGGTGAGCGGAATTTTTACTTGCTTGTTCTTAATAAATAGAAGATATGAACATTACTTAATGGAACAAAGCTTCTGCGTACAATGACCTCCCTGAAGCAGCCATGGTAAGACTCAAAGCGAATAGTACTTGTTTATTCACTAGCCTGGGCTTGAGTAATATTGATGAGAGGTTGAGAGTTGCTCACACTGGAAGGCAAGAGCAGTTTGGGCAGGGACGGGGTCTACAAACGGTCTCGGCATCTGAATAATGAAGTCTTCGGGGATCGATCTCTGGTCGGGAATTAGGTCCTTGGGTTGAGCATTGTGTGCAATATGTACATATTTTGTACATGAAGTGGGGGCGCTATATATAATTTACTGGAGCATGTTGCATAAAAAAAATTATCCAAGAAAGCAATTATCCTGCCCATGCTATAAATGATTATTTTCTACTTCAGTCACCATAGACTATTTTATACGTACGGTACCGCATTCGCTGAGATCATCTATATTCATGCTTTAATTCAATGGAGCGAATTTAGAAAGTTGTATTTCTGCCGGCAAAAACTTTGTATTTTGTATTTCTGCCGGCAGAAAGTCCGTATTAGCGTCGGCGATATTTGATCACTACGGCCACAATTTTGTAAGGTGTGGTGTCTAAACAGTCAAGGTCGATGCCGAAAGAAACTGGATTTCTCAATCTGGAGATTTCCAGAAAAGTTAAATATTCATTCTCTAGCTTGAATGCTTAGTTCTATTGTGTTAAAATAGCCCAAATCAATGCTGAAACCTCCAACTTGTTACCATCTGATGTTCACCCGGCGACATTTGTGGTGATATCGCATTTTTTCATTTCGCTTCATAAATTTTCGAAAAGAATAAATGAATATGCCATCACGTTTATGACTCACAGCATTAAGAGCTCCACTGCGAACTAGCCTTCTACGTAAAACAATTCGTCTGGGCGACGTCAATCTAATTGACTTTCGAAAACTTCGTAACTCGTCCATTATTGGGCCGACTAATGGCTTAAAGTCACTGTTAAGTCTGCTCCCTAAGTGTCTTTGTCTTGCAGGGAATGTCTGCCAGTTTTTTTGGGTGCTCTTGCTTTAGCGGTACCTCTATAGGTTGTTTGTTTTTGTTCTGTTTTTATATTGCAACCTTACGGGATGGTCCAATATTTTCATGGAATTTTTCAGTGTATATTGAACCTAAATACTAAGCACGAAAATGGGCATGCTGCTTTCTAGCATTTCGAGTACATACGAAGTTAGTTTCTTTGGATGAGCGGTGCTTTGAGATGACGTGACTTCTTTACGTTGCTCACCTATCGCTGCGAAACTGAACCACATGCTTGCATCGAAAAAGTTTCAAGATTGCGAAATTTATCACACTTTGTAATTTGTATCGGTTTGTGAGACAAAAGTAAGCGCCACGACGAGATATAGATATACTGAGCTAACCGCATCATCGTCGCCTGCTGATGGATTAGGCCTCACACACAAGGCTGATGGTCAACTAATCCATCTTGGAGCATTTGAAGCTTCTTAATATTTCTTTAAAAAGACATGTAATCCAGGAGTCTTTGGCTTCTATAAGAAACCATCAATAGGACAAGTTTGGTCCACTCCATGCCTACGTGAACCCTTGCTTTTGGCTAAGCCAACCAATTCGATGGCAGCAGGATCTCCGTTTATGCCGGTGACTGCTGTCAGCTTTGGGATAGTTTTGTAACGACAATAATTATTTAGGTATTCCCTTGGATATTTAGGGAGGTTGATTAGGTATTCCTAATCAACCTAAACGATATCAGAATCGCGCTCTGATATTTGTGCACCAAATTGCTGTAATCTTGTGAACGAATGCTTGGATATTTTTTTATAAATTGGTTGTATTAAAAGTTGGGTCCCTTTATCGTTAGACTTTCCGAACTTTCCACTATTCGTTGAATTCACTAATTGCTGATATCCCCAATCGTTGACTCCATAAATCGTCGACTTCATCAATCGACGACTTCATCATCACTCGTTGACTTCATCCCTGGTTGACTTCATCACTCGTTGACTTCTTCGTCACTCGTTAACTTCATCTCTCGTTGACTTCATCACTCGTTGACTTCTTCATCACTCGTTGACTTCTTCATCACTCGTTGACTTCTTCATCACTCGTTGACTTCTTCATCACTCGTTGACTTCTTCATCACTCGCTGCCTTCATCAACAATCGTCGACCACATCATCACTCGTTTCTTCATCACTCGTTCACTTTCAGTCCCTTTAATATTCATCTCATTCGAGTGTGACTTCTCAAATCTTCGGTTTTTGATAATTTAAATGATAAGCGAGCGAAATTTGAACGTAGAACCTGATGCGAGAAAGAGGTCGTTGATCGGCGTTGGACGTCCATGATGAAAATTGTTTGATGATTTATGTTGTTACCAGGCGTACGTCGGATAATATTTTCTGATTTGGTATGGGTAAAAAAGTCGTGAAATATTCAGTGATGAATCAGGGCCATAGTTATTAGCAATATATTTGTGTCGGGCATTCGTTATTATTTATCACAATTGAAATCGATTGGCTATCCGCCTTTTAATACCATTTGGAGCCGTCGAATATGTTGTGATATATCTGAAAAAATCGTATGATATTCTGTTGTTCAAGAGGGGGGTTGAATTAATTTGATACTCTATCGTAAAATACGAGGCAAAGTCGTTAAATGTTAAATGATCAATTCTAATGAACGATTTACGTTATTTTGGTAATGATGTAGTTTTAATTCTCTTGTTAATCCATGATTTAATATTTATTAAAGTGGATATATTGTTAGGGAATAGAATCCCCCCGCCAAAATATTCTCTGGTCTGATGATATTTGTTAAAGTCCTAAAATGTTTAGTTATCAGATATGACTCAAATGAAGGAGAACTCGGGCGATGAATTTCTTTTATAGTATACCAGCAACATATGTTGGATATTAATTTTTTATATAATTTATAACGACCAAAGCCTTTCATCGTACGTACTTGAAAAGCCGTTAACTTTCCTTTGATTTAAGATCATTTAATTTTGGAGATCATACATGTATGTTATCTGATTCTGTGAGTATATACAAGTCTTGGTTATATCATTATTAAAAATTTGACAGAGTCTTTAGATATTCTCATATTCGATATCTGGGTTAAGTGGTTGGATACCCCAACAAATTAATTTCTGAAATTTGTTAAATATTCTGTTATTGACGTTCCGTCGTTGGATGTTCTATTATACACCGATAACAGGAAATCGTTGCATACTCTATGGTTTAATATTGCATCAAGCTGATGATTTTACCCCATAATTGTTGAGGAAATTGATGGATTTATTGGATTAGATTTTAGTGGGAGTCGTTAGTTAGATTGCATGAAATGATATCAACGAAATTCGTTCTATGAATTATCCTCCAATTGGAAGTCGTCTGTCAAAAGATGACTTCAGGCATGCTAAGGAAGAAAAGAATTATCTTAAAAAATAGAAACTTTGGCAATATACCTTAATCCATATCGTAGTTGACGTTATGAGCATAATGCGGGCGATCTGTGTGGATTTCTCGGTGATCCGAAACACGTGCAATCAGGATTTTCCGAGGCACAAGATTGCAAGATTACCTTCATGAGATTACTTGCTGATCGCCACAGTGATTGCGTTGTTCTGCAGAGATTGCCTCACGATCGCTGGGCTCTGAGGGAGCAACTTGGGTGACTTGCTCAGATATCGCGAGACTGTGGCTGACTGTGTGGGGGCTGACTGTGTGGGGGCTGACTGTGTGGGGGCTGACTGTGTGGGATATCGCTGTGTGGGGGCTGACTGTGTGGGGGCTGACTGTGCTGACTGACTAGTAAATGATTTGAATGACTGGACATCAGTTTTTACTGTGTAGGTTTCAACTCTTAAAGATTTACTTTGACAGGTTTGACAGCTGACAGTATAGAACAGATTCGGTTTGTCAAGGCAGGTGTTGAATCGTTTGGGTTTGAGTGTAAGGGGATTTATTGGATAAGGATTCCAGGTTGGGGTTAATCATTTCCTCCCTGCGTACCATGGCTCTCAGAAGACCCAAGCTTGCATGGAACTAACTCGGTCAGTCGGCCTTTTGTGTCGAAGTATTGGCCCGACGTGCCGAATGATTTTTAATATAAGTTATATTTAATTATATCAATGTTCTATCGTTGGTTAATCACCGGAACATCTTCTGATGGTTGCTTGAGTTCAGGGTCCAAGGGTTCTTAGTGAAAGTCCGAATAGAGGCAGGATGATTGAGAGGCGTGTAGTCTAAAAGTATATTAAGAACTAGATAGGAGTACAGGATGAAGCTGGGTTGTAAGTTAGACAAGGGAGTTTAATATCGGGGGTTACTAACGACGACCAGGAGAACGCCGGAGTCAGGCGACTTGTAGCGTCCAGTGGACGCTACAAGGATGGTTATGACTACATTATGGCTAGGCTTGCCTAAGACTGACGTCCTGGCGGTTGGCTTGATGAGCTTATATACGCGGAGACCCGCGAATAGTGACATCACAGAAGGTGACGTATGGGAAACTAATGACATCATAGGAATACAACCTGACACTGTTTCGGAGCCTTAATCTGTCACCACCTCGGGTCCACTTGAATAACCGCAATGCTAATAATAAACAAAGAGACTTGCGATGCCCATGCTCGCCAATTGACCGCAGCGCCTGCCGATTGACCTCCTGAAGTGATGTGGGCCCTTCTGGTGCCCCGCCCCTCCTTCTGTGACTGGCAGATCAGATCGCTATTGTCATCTCATTTCCTTTCTTATTGTGCATCGCGTCGTACGAATGATTCGATAGATTAAAAAAATATTTGAGAATTTTGATCTGATAACCATTTGCTAAAGTTTAATCGCTTTAATAAAAAATTTCAGTGTTGCTTTTCTGTTCAAATTTAAAATACATCTTAACAGTACGGTGGCTACTCCATTCCAAGATGAAAGTTAACTCAATCACGATTATAAGCTTGGCAATGGATATTTTTTAGACAGTCAGATTTGGCCTTGGCTCACCGGTCTCGTGGAGTCCAGTGACTACCAAATAATGTCGCACTAAGAAATAGAAATTAACAACGTCGCAGATGTGGTCGTTGTCGCGATGAATGATCATGAAACGATCATGTCGTAACAGTCGTCCCTTGAAAATGAAAAGAAAGATCCGAATACTTCTTCTCCACAAGCAGTCATGCATAGGAGCGGCACGTTCGTTAAGGACGCTAAAATACTTTCATCATCTCAGCCATGCCGTACATGTTAAGAGATGATATGGAACTTGAGAAACATAAGCTTGAAAAATAATTCATATGTTGTTGATATTTTTTCGACGACAGTTATCAGTGACTTAGACGGTCTCGTCCAAGTGAAGCGAAAGGTAGTTTTTTCATGTATCTGCCTGCTAAATTTCAGAGCCAGGCTGCGCAATTATTCGAGAAGAATTTTTCCGTCAATGGAAGTTCAAATTTCCTTCTTGCTATACACGCACGCCGGAGAGGACGTAGCTCATCAGGTCTGCATCTGAATCCGTTCGCCAGCATAAAGAGATCGCATGGAGATCGGGTGCTTCTCAATCGACAGGATCTGATGCTCACGTCGGACAGAATCGGGCGCCGAATCACTCCTACAAGCATTCATAGGTCTGCTGCATGCCTAACTAACATCGTCACATTTTAGTGTCAAGATATTTTCTGTTAAATGCCGATTTTCTGTTGAATACAGAAGTTTTTGGAATCTGAAATTCGGTTTGGTTTTGCCAAACGCTTTCGTATGAAAGCGTTTTGGGAAGCGCTCTCTGTTCCTGAATGAAGTTATTCTACGATGCAAGTGATGTTGCAGATTAATAACTTCTCCGTCAGATTTATGAAGCGAAGATGATACTAGTTTCCTAGAAGATGATACTAGTATCCTGGAAGATGATACTAGTATCCTAGTACTTAGAGCATGCTTAGGATCCAAGTGACGACCATGAACTCGGTATATGTCAACAACCTGAATAAAATACTTAAAAAAACTTTTTAAAAAAACATGTTTTTCTTGTGGACTAAAAAGTAGAAAATAAATTATGGCTCGCCCCAAAAAACGCGTGTCAAGCAGATTTATGATTAAAGCGAAAAGCACACAACACTTAAATTTTGGAAATTTGATGGAGAAAATAAAGACCATCAATTCGAAAAAAGTCTTTTACTGTAAAATACATCAGATGTGCCACACATATTGTTTGGAATCATGAAAAGAAACATCACTAAGGTGACTCACATATTGTTCTATCTCCACATCAGATATGCCTGTTCATTGTTCAACACCTGTGATGGAATTAAGGCGAGAGATGGATGCGACGCAACACGTACAGTTGAAAACAGTCACATATATAGGTACCCCGATCAGCGCTTGTATACTTGCCTGCAGTGCTGTGAGCACAGTAATGACGCTTTTCGCTGCGGCTCTTGCATATTTATTCCTTCTTTTGAAAGCCGTCATTATGGATCGGTTGATTCAACTGTTGACTCCTGCGTCTCGGAATGTTTTTCTCGAAATGAACCAGGACAATCGGGGCGAGACGAGGAATTTCCGAGAAACCATGGCAACACATCGGGTTTGCGTATAGCACCTTTTTCGTGCCGACGCTGGTTAGCTCTGAGGCTGGAGAAATACAATGCCGGTTAAAACAGAGACTCTTATGTGGCATTAGACGAACCTGAGAACATCTGCAATGAATATGAGGCTTCATTGAATTTGAATAGTCGAGTCTTGCATGAGAATATAGTACGAATACGTCGTATGCTATGTCGGTTAACCAAAGCCAAATGAAGTAAGTCTCTTATGCCATCACCACCTCTCTGCTATCGCAGACGAAAGTAACTAGTAGAGAACGCGCCACTCTGAACTTGTTCGTTTGACCTCTCGGGTATTTACCTTTAAACCAAAGACTTGAAAAAGCTAGTGGCCGCTCCTCGCTCCTGAAGCAGGTATTACCTCTGTACACGAGCCACTAACCTTGTTTAGTCACGATTAGTACTAACCGAAGCTTAAATCGAAAACTAAGCAACGCATAAATTTGTGTCGATTCCTACTGCGGATTCTGGCTATTAATTAAATATGTTTTACATATCGTACAGAACTGTTTAGAACTGAGGGACTTGTGAGCTGTTCAGTTGCGCATAATTTTTTTACTTATAATCGAAAGCAAAATGACGTAAAAATCTGTAATAATTCCTACCGATGCGCATTTCCAACAATTAATTATGTTTTCAATTTCAATCTGGCCCATCAAATTTGCTAGATGGGCAATAGCGATGTCATTGTAGATAGTAATATGCCTGAAACGTTTTAATTTGATAAAATGGTGATCAGATGATGTCTGGAACACTTGATTATTCAAATTATGAATTATTAACTAGTATGTCTCGTTATGTTCCGCTACGTCCCGCAATAAAAGATGAAAATGCCGGCAATATTTAGAGCCCTATTTTAACCGGGACGTCTCGTCTCGTATCGGTATTGTCCCGAAATTCCCACGGAGTGCTGAATATTTTCCCGGATTTTATTGCTAACTTGGACAAATTCTGTTGTCTCGTCCCGTCTCGTATCGAATGAAAAAATGCACCAAACGCAAGAGCCTATTCAACTGTACTGTTTTAAATAGGCAACTTGATTGTAATTAATCATTGGCGCATTAAAATTTCATGACGGTTTAATACGAAGACGATTGCACGATACGATTTGCAAATTATAATAATCCTTCTTTACACAATCATAATTTACCTTAACGTCACCTAAGCAAAGTATCGAACTGCAGAGGCCATTGTCGTACTTGAGCTGATGATACAACCTGTGTTCTCTGCAGCTGAACAAACGCTGAACCGCTGTGATGGCAGAGGTGTTGGTGCTGGCGTGGCGCACTGCCATCAGAAAATGCGGGTAAAAGAGGCCGCAAAATTGGGTAAAATAATAAAATCTATCATAAAATATAAGGAAAGAGTATATGGACAAAGGTGCTGAGTTCTAAATTTGATTCGGGAGAATTTTTTTCTCAAGGTTTGGCTACAAGGGGTCTGGAAGGTATGCAAGAACCATAGGCTTTAGAGACTTGTGTGAAAGTTGGTAGCAGATTGCAATCATGGACAAGATTTCGAATTTGGCTTAGATATAATTATGTATACGAAGTTAACACTGGGTTTTCATTATTTTTGAAAATTCGTTTGTAGTCTGAAATGACATTTTTATTTATCTGAATTTGGTGGTGACCAATTTAGAACGAGTTGCTGAAGACAAACTAATTATAGGCGAGTGACCTCATCCTCATAAGAAATGAGGGTGTTAAGCGAATTTAACTGCTATCTGCTTGATACTGCTTGCTCCTATATATACAGGATTGCATTTTTTGTTCATGAGCATGCATGAGTTAGATGTTATACGAGTTTTTTTTTCGGTTGAAATTTGATTTAATCCTGAAGTTGCAGGCAGTAGGGATTGAACAACATTTGACTCTGCAGCTTGTGAATACTTGAAAAACGCTCATAAAATACATCTTGTGATTTTGAGGAGTGAGAATTAAGTGCAGCCAGTTCTATTTCATGTGCCTTTATTATAAGAATTGTTTGGAGAATTTCGATTTGAGTCTGAAGCTCGGTCAAAGTCCGAAAAAGTTAAGACTTGAGTAAAGTTTAGCTGCAGGCTCATTGACGTTTTTCTTGATAGTGAATAACGACTTCGGATCTGCTACACTGGAGGCTTCACATACGGTCAGCTGCAGCGTATTTTGGCTGCAAGCCGTGATACTGTAAACTGTGGGACTTCCAGCTATGATAATGTGAACTGTGATGATGTAAGTCATGCTACAAGCTATGATGTTGCGAATTTTGATTCTGCGAACTGTGATGCTGCGAACTGTGATGCTGTGGACTGTGATGCTGCGGACTGTGATGCTGCGGACTGTGATGCTGCGGACTGTGATGCTGCGAACTGTGATGCTGCGGACTGTGATGCTGCGGACTGTGATGCTGCGGACTGTGATGTTGCGGACTGTGATGCTGCAAGATATGATTTTGCTAGCCATTAAGATGCAAGTGTTAATGGAGGAAGTTTGGCACCGAAGATTAAACTCGCATAACGTGTCTTATGAAACTGAACGCGCAAGACCTGTGTGTGTGAAACGGTTGAAACGATAATCACAGGGTTCATGTATTGAAACTGAGAATACTAAATGCATGCGTTAAAACTAAGGACAAAAGCCGCGTGCAGTTAATCTATTGTGAACGTAACTTCGGTTTCATACTTTGCTTGAATAGTTATTCAATAAAACGACCGTGTTTTATGCTACGCTTGAATGGTGCCGAAGGCTAGATTACTGCTATTGTCTCTTCACTACCCGCCGCTTTTTTCTTAAATTGGCGGTTCTCTTAGAGGATTAGACCAATACTTGATTCGTAAAATAGATTAAAATTTAGTAGAGACGACATCTTAATTAGAAAAAAATTACTTGTCGCCTTTCGTCTCTATCAAATCATTGGCATTTTCGCGTCGCAGAATGAAAACTTTTTATGCACGTTTTCCTTTATCATACAGAAAACTGTTCCCAAAAACAAAAGAACTCATACCCAGCCACCATTTCACGTAAAATTAAGACTATAGTCTGGAGGAAATATGAACGGATAAACCGTTACTTCTAAATTCTGACCAATTAGTTCGGACATGGGTCTGCTGCACCAGTGGCATGCCATGCATTACAAATACCAATTACGAGCTTCGGTCCACCTATCCACTGCCACCTTTTGCATGGCAATTTTTTCTGTAATTGTACTGAATCTAGCTCGTTAAAGGTACCTAGTTCGCTCACATTTGGTATTCGATGATTCGGCATAACCCAAGAAGGGACCACTTGCCGACAGTTTACGAGGCTAAATTGATCCAAAAAGGTATATAATCTTACACAAAAATGGATTGTATACAAAAATGTATATAATCCAATTCATTTAAACAATATTCAGCAGCCATTCTTTCAGCGCGATAATTCATGTCTCCTAATGATGAAAAGAGAGCCTCCCAGCGGATGCGCGGCACGATAATCTTAGAACTACAATCTACAGTTTGAAAATCCGCGCGCAAGGGCATGAGGCGGCACCTGTCTTGAGCTGCGCGTATCTCTCCTGTGCTATGCGTTATGAAGATAAATGCTGGGTGGTCATAGTGCTACTGAGCAATGTGATCTCACTCGTATGAACGTAGTTGGCGAGCGTAGCCGTTGGACACGAATTTAAGTCATGGCCCTGGAGCCAACGTTCAGTCTAAACATGCACAGCTAAACTTAGTTTAAAATGTACGAAGTCTCAGACCACGCTAGGAATACCGTATAGCTCCGAAACGGCCCGAAACCATATGCTGTATGTTCGCAGCCACTACTTTTTTAGGTACACTAAGAACAGTCTGCATGGACTTTCAACCCTGGCACACCCCTACCTTCTTATTTATCTCAACCTTTTTGCCATGACTTCTCTTGTGACGCCAATGAGGTTATGTCCTGTTAGGTATCCTCATTGGGGGCCACCAGGAGATGATCATGTGTGAATTATTCGGAGCTCAGTTTGTAACAATGTTAAGCAATCTTCGTTACTCAAGACAGGCGAATTAAATGGAAACGTTCGGCAGTTTCCCACTGCTGAAGCAGTTGTAATATCAGATGTAGTTCCTGCAGTGCTGCTGGAGAAATGTGTCTAAGCACTGAAGGTCCACTCACTATGCTCTGAAATGCATCGTTGATTTAGTGAATCATTTCTGGTTATCTCAAGGAGAGACTGGTAATCAAAATTTATAAAAGAAGAGCCAAAGACTGATCTCAGAATTACAGACCATGGACCTTGACCTCGCACTTAGGTAACGCTCTTGTTTGAGAAGGCATTTGCTGAGCGAGTTTGCTGAGTAGAGACGGGTGAAGTTCACCTATAAAAAATCAAAGCGACAAATAAATACTCGTTCGTTTTCGACCTGATCGCCCTCACCTAATACAGGGTGATTCACTGTGATTCCTGTTTTGTATTTCGTGCCAAATAGCCAGATATTGCTGGAAAAGAACGGGAGTATTTCCTATGGAAGGCAAGGTCCTTAAGTTATGTGTCAGTTGCCACTATGCATTGGAAAAGTGTGCATCGTGCGTGTGCTGTCGATTCTAAACTTTTCTAATGGCCGTTCCATTATCGCTACTCAACGAGCATCCCGTACTCGGTTCCCTATTCCTCGTACTCGGTTCCTGATAGGAAATCGATTGTTATGTGGGCGAACACATTTGGGGCAAGTTATCTTTAATCAATTGTTTACAATGAAAGTCCAAGGACCATACCGTGGTACCTCGTATGAAGAACGACATACGCCAAGCCATCGTCAACATACCCGTCAATTATGCTTCGGTGAGTTGAACGGAACTTCCAAAATCAACGAGCCGAATGTATGAAAAATGGGGGTCGTCATTTGTCCGATGTCATCTTTAAAACTAAGTGATACAAAAATTCAGGTAATGTAATTTTCAATAAAATTCATGTTGTAATGATATCTTTACTAGGTATTGAGCTTCTATATCAGGAAGCTTTTCAAATCAGCAAGCTTCCGTGGATCACCCTGTACTTTTATCAACGAGGAATGAGCGACAGCATCTTGTGTCGTGTTGCCACACTGAGGGCAGATGCACGTTGTATAAGCTCAACGTTACTTCTGAGGCCTACGTGAAGTGGACGATACCGGCCTGCATAGCCGAAAGGCGGGGCATCAGCGTGGCCGTGGACGCGCACGTTCAAAATTTCAACATAAGGACATTGCTGACGTTACTGTGTTTCGTTACACATCTTTAAGATATTATATGTTACACATATGTATATGTATATTATATGTACATATTATATACATATGAATATTATATGTTACACATATGTATATATGTTATATGTGTAACATCGTTACACGTTACTTAAGTGCCGTGTCCTCGTCCAATGCATTGCTGGTGGTGATTCTGTGAGTATTATGACCCAGTGTTGCGTCCCAGTGTTGCGCCACACGCCTATGCGAAGTGTGTTGCTAAGACAAGTGTGTCGTTGCGCTGCTCAACAGGTGTCAATACAGCTGTCCTGGAAACAGACATACCGCAGCCGCACACTGCTAGTTACTGCCCACTAATTGACGCCACTCTTCTCTTTAGTTCTGAAAATTTCGTTTCAATGCTGAGGCTTGAAGTTGTCCCATGTGCTCGTCGCTTACCCGAGAAGGCCATGAGTGCTGATGAATTGTTACTAAGAGGTAAATTTCTCTTGCCAAGGGATTGAAAACTGTCAAAATTATTACATTTGACGTCCCGCAGGCCATACAGAAAAAGGTATCGTATTTCACTGTAAATTTGTAACTAATTTAGAACTGTGAAAATACGCCTGACTTGTTTTTTTTCGGTTGTCAGCGCTGTATCACATAGAAGCATTTTCCCTTGCCGGTTAGAAACACTAGGAAAGAGGGTTGCAGTTTACTCTGCATTAATACCGTATCCTTCCCGTATTTTAAAAACTTGTTTGAGTACGTGTATTTGCATTTCTAAAGTCTCGTATCATCGGAAATATCATATTTGATATCTGTCTACCGCAGATATCGTCGCAATATATTTAGAGAATGTGCATCGCATTCGTATATGTGATACCACGTACTAGGCCCAGGATGTCGTTGAAACGTTAGTTACAAGACTTCCAATCGCCATCGGTGAGCATAACTGATACGTCCTCTTTAGTCAAGAGCCTCGTGCGGATGATAGGCGCTCTTGCTACGAGGAGCCGACTGCTTTCCGCCGCGCTCAGGGCCGCCCAGAACATAACCGTGAACAGTGCATGGGCTAGTTGTCAACTGCGCCTTACCGAGCCGTCAACGGTGCATGGCCTCGCTGTCAACTGCGCCTTACCGAGCCGTCAACGGTGCGTGGCCTAACTGTCAACTGCGCCTTACCAAGCCGTCAACAGTGCAGGGCCTAGCTGTCAACAGTGCAGGGCCTAGCTGTCAACAGCTCCTTACCGAGCCGTCAACAGTGAATGGCCTAGCTGTCAACTGCGCCTTACCGAGCCGTCAACAGTGCAGGGCCTAGCTGTCAACTGCGCCTTACCGAGCCGTCTACGGTGCATGGCCTAGCTGTCAACAGCTCCTTACCGGTGCATGGCCTAGTTGTCAACTGCGCCTTGCCGAGCCGTCAACAGTGCATCGACTAGCTGTCAATAGTGCCTTACCGAGCCGTCAACAGTGCATGGCCTAGCTGTCAACAGCGCCTTACCGAGCCGTCAACAGTGCATGGCCTAGCTTTCAACAGCTCCTTACCGAGCCGTCAACGGTGCGTGGCCTAGTTGTCAACAGCGCCTTGCCGAGCCATCAGCAGTGCATCGACTAGCTGTCAACAGCGCCTTACCGAGTCGTCAACGGTGCAGGGCCTAGCTGTCAACAGCGCCTTACCGATCCGTCAACGGTGCATCGACTAGCTGTCAACTGCGCCTTACCGAGCCGTCAACAGTGCATGGCCTAGCTGTCAACAGCGCCTTACCGAGCCGTCAACAGTGCAGGGCCTAGCTGTCAACAGCGTCTTACCGAGCCGTCAACGATAAAAACCGATCCTTCAGCTGCACATTACCGAGTTGAGGTGTTGCGGGCCGTCGCACTATATTCCTATCCTATAAAAGACCGGATATAAATACGACTAAAACTACGTCCTTCTTTGACTTTACCTCTAAATTCCTCCAGCTATATCTATCTATCGGTCTATTAGAAACTGAGAATACACGTAGTAGGGAAACAAGAGTAAAGAAAAGTCGTGGAACACGATCGGAACTCGAGCTTTCCCAAAGACGAAACAGAAATTCTTATTAAAATCGGTAACAAAATTTGCCCTAATATCGCATACATACAAAATATGAAATTAATCGCATGACTGCCTAACATATAAGCAAGAATATTAATTGACCCACCTCACTGCGCCACGGCTCAACGAATAATGATGGTTAACTAGGCTGCAGTGAGGTCTGGGCCGTGCGCTGGTCTAACTCTCACGTTGCAACTGTGGCTACAAGGGAGCTAGTTACAGTGGAAGGTACATTACCGAACCGTTAACACGACACATTCTATCGCCGTCAACACGACTCATTCTATCGCCGTCAACGGCACATTCTATCGCCGTCAACACGACACATTCTATCGCCGTCAACACGACACATTCTATCGCCGTCAACGGCACATTCTATCGCCGTCAACACGACACATTCTATCGCCGTCAACACGACTCATTCTATCGCCGTCAACACGACTCATTCTATCGCCGTCAACGGCACATCATCGAGCCGTCAACATGACACATTACAGCGCCGTCAATGGCACATCATCGAGCCGTCAAAGGCACATTAACGCGCAGTCAATGGCACATTAACGAGGCTTTTAGGGCACTCCAACAAGCCACTCGAGTCCTGAGCTTGGACAATTTGCAGAGGCATAAGCCTGCTTTAATTGCCGCCTTAAATGAATACTTGGGCCCCACTGCTGCGAACTGCAGCGAGGGTGGGCTCATATTGATGCATTTGATTCACCGTTTAAGCTGTTATATTAACATCAATGGAGAGCATCAACATATAAAAAGTACATTCAGAATTATCTTGTTAACAGCAAGATATATCTGGTTCTCGGCAAGATCGTAAACGACAATTCATCTCAAGATCTTATATTCTCGGTGCGACAATGTAAACGAACTAACTAACTACCGGTGTTCTCTTGGCTAAAAAATGTTTACCTAGTGTAAGTTAGGCATCTCTCATTAATTTTTATTGATCCGACTTTTTTAGATGTTCTTATTTGACTCACATTGACGGGTATCGTTCTGATTTGCGGGAGACCAAGCAAAAGCGGTATTTTGCGCTGTGGCCCTGGCGATCCCTCACTGGCAAATACGATCTGACATTCATGTCAATCGACTCATCGGATGCTCGGCGCCGTTTTAATTAAGCGCACATCAATTTTTTTTCTATCATGGACAGTTTTTCGTTGCTTCATCCCGTGCAGCCGTAGTTGAGTCTCATTAACCTAAGAATGATTATGGTGCAAGAGTTTTCGCACAGCGATTTTTTTAAATATTTTAAATTTTTCTAACTCTTTTCCTTGGAACAATATTCTCGCAAATTCGAGTATTTAAAATAAAGAATTTCGTTCAAAGCCTCAGTCAAATTAAGTTTTACCAATAAATAATTCAGACGCTCTGTACGACCATTCATGCTTCAGTATGCCAGAATGATTTGAAACGCTTATGCTCGGAACTTCAATCTTAAATTTTCTTTTGTATGTTTGCAGCGAAGGAAATTGATTGCACTACAGTATTCGGGTGCGAAAGGTATTTGTGTCACAACGGAAATTAAGTCCCCTTTGTTGCATGCTCCGCCACAACAATTCACGACATCTTACTTCAGTGGAGAATATCTCGCTGTACCTTATTCAACCTCACACATAAGCTGGAATGAAGAAGTTACGTGCATTATTGACTCGCTGAATCATTTTTTTATTCCTCAAGTTATAAGAGGGAGGAAAATAATTTGAAGCAATAAATTTTTTTGTTTTGCAATTAGTCTCTGTCTCCCATACATGCATATATATGTTTTTTTTTCAGTCAGTTTATTTTCAGTTCGTGTGTTCGAATCGCTGAAGCCTTAATTAATTTAGCCAATTGTATTCACGTCATACATTGAAAGTAGTTTCACGAAGCAATGGTTAATCAGTTCGGGAGGCCATGGGCGTGATCTAAGGTTTCATGTAAATTCTAATCATCAAATCAAACACTTCATGTCACCGGGTTGGTAACAAATAAATTTCAGGGGATTAATTTTCACTTCTTTTGCCTTAAGTTGTGACTTGATTCAGACTAAGTTTACATGTAATTGTTCATGTTTATCTTTCCCTTTTAACTATTTTGTGCATATTTGCAAAATGTGCGCTTTTGGAAAACTTCATGATTCGTAAAAATATATTCAAGGAAAGAGCAGGAACTCATTTCATGATATGCCTTGACTATTATGAACGCTGCGCCCCTTACGCACTGCACTCGCAGCGTAGCGCCACCAACACTCGGCATGATGGCCGACACCAGCCTTCAATACTACTGCAAGTGTCGGGGAGGCTCTCCTTCAATTTTCATGGTAAAACGTAGGAAGTAAGCACGAACTTTCCAAGAATCTTTCTAAACCGCACTAAAGCTCTCTATTCCTGCATAAAAATTGTATTTTTGGTAACTTATTGTTGCACTATGGTAAACCAGGCCACGGTATTGCTCTATGAAAAAGCAATGCAGTAACGAACCGCCTAAAATGTGTTTCTATGCGAGCTTCTCGTACGCAAACTTTTTATTATACTGAACATGTTTACAGGGACGAAGCTGAGCAGTCTAATGTCGCGGGATACCAATTCATTCCCTTTGCTCGAAGCGCATTCGATCGAGAATTGCTTGTAGCAAGTCTGATGAATTGAATAGAGATTTACAACCTTGCTACCTGTGATATTTCCTGTACAATTATACTCCACTTCATTCCTACATCAAATAAAATTTGTTCATGATATCAATACCCATTTAATGCGCTAGGTACAGCTTATGATTTTGCCTGTTAAAAAGAACTTTCCTGTAGGTATCCAAATTACCTTGTAATCACAGAGAAATTCAACTGTGCTTCACCTTGCTTGTAAGCAACCTAGCGAAAACGCTATAAGTAATAATTTCAATCACATACTTTATATTGACCCATAGAGTACATTTTCATCATGTACTTTTATATAGACCCATTTTTTTGACCCATAAAGTACATTTTCATCATGCACTTCATATTTACATTTTTAACTTGATTCTGCGATTCTCGCAACTTGTTGTCAGAAGCAATTTAGCGTCAAACGGCAGCGAGCTGCTTTGAAGCCAGGGACTGCATGTGCCTTCGCCAAATTGGACATCGCCCCCCGCAGGCGAAAGTCGTAAGCAAGATCCAAGCAAAGCGCTTCGTCTGCTGCGAAATACTTGTAGTAACTACTTAGAACTATTTAGGAAGTGTCGTCGGCCCTGAGGTAACCACGTAATCCCAACATGTTAGGGCTTAGTCACACTTCACCGAAACAACAGCAGCAACTTCACCTTCCACTTAATTTTTCAACGGCTATTTCAACTGAACATATAGCTGATGCAAAGCTTGCAACACTCTTTTTCACTTCGTTTATTTTTCCAACTTTGTGTTCTGACGAAGAATCTAATCTTCGAGAGAGAGGTATAGGTATTCCGTTTATTCAAAATTCGGTGATACGTGTCTCTTATTCCTCAAACCATACTTGCGGAGCTTGCTACAACTAAATGAGTCGAAAATACAACTGTGAGTTTATAAGGAGAAAAAGGGGGCTAATTTTGCCACATTTAAGCCTTGAAATTCCGTTCATCCTAAGCACTGCAGTGAAGGCCAAAGATTTCCACCGACCTATTCAGGCGAACATACGCCGAATCCTTAGGTGTGATCTTTTTAGCACGACTGCTTGCGATCAATTTTGCATGAAACTGCACGGGCTTCAGATTTTTCTACCCGACTTTCTGAAAATAATCGCATGGTAATAATGATAAATTTTATTTACCTGTTAAGAGAACAGCTTGACCTTTAAGTAATACCGGATGCAAGCGTATAGAAAAAAATATATGTTATTAATGGTAAAGAAAAGTGATGTCAAAGCGGTGATAAAAAACTTGCATAATAATCCTATCGCTCTTATGATACCTATCTCGTTTTGGCCTTTACATGGGAAATGGAAGTGAATTTCAACATCAATTACTTTTTCATTCCATCTATCGAATGTTTCGCTTACATTAATTTGAACTCCAAATTACAGCCAGAGCTATCCAGTGCCAAAGGATTTTCCACGTCAGTGATGCAATGTATCTGATTCCCGATCGCCCGATCGTGATGCCTCAGATTTGGGCTAACAGGTGCGGTGCCGACTATCAAGTGAATTAAATCAGCTTTCGAAACAATTTCATTTTTAGCGCATTTTCTCATTTATGAAAAAAATGCACTATTGTGCTAGCCATGTCTGTCTGTCCGTCCGTCTGTCCGTCCGTGACTTCATGTTTTCGTCGACGAGAAAATGCGCTCTCTGTCACTCACTGCAGTGAGTACTGAGTTATATTTTTTTAGCTCTTCTTTGAACAGAAAAATGCTTTTCTATTCTTGCCTCGAAAGTAAATTTACCTATGCGAACGATTACCATTATGTCGGAAATTGAACTCGATTGAATGTATGCACATATCGCCAACTAATTCTGCAACAACTATATAGACCTAATATATTTTTGTTTGAAGCCCACGATGCTGAAAAAATTGAAGCATATCTGGCTTAAAACCATTCGTTCGCTGTTGCAAAAAATCCTTTGAAAAATTTGTAAAAAGACCTTATGATGGAAACGTCCTCAAACCAAAAAGATTTCAAGGACTATTGCAGTGTTTGAATCATTTATTGACGCCAATTCTGGTTATGTTTCGAATATCTCCGTAATCGGCACACATATTTCAAAAAAGCTCAATGATGCATGCGCATCACGAATATGCGCTCCTTGACCGGAATATTAATCCCCAGGAATGAGATATGAGAGAGCCGTGTGCGTCCTTTGAGCGGGAGCTCCGAAGCGGATTATTAGGCTCGGCCACAAAGACCGGCAGGAGTTAATTTAAACTGACTGCGATATTTTCTGGTTTTTGAGAATACGGGGGAAATTATTCAGCAGGGCTTTTGGTAAGAGCACCCAAGGGCATACAACGGGTAGGAAATCGAATTATTAAAGTGATCTGACACAGACGACTGACGGGCCAATTCCCAGAGCAATTCAGGGAGAAGACGAAAGGATTGAGTTATCTCTTAACACGAAAGACTTTGAAAATGTTAAGAGAAAAGGGAATACATGGTGGTATAAGGAGTTAGTTCGCTATGACTTTGTATTGATGTTTATACATCACTCGTGTTGAGTATGCATCCCTCCTTTTTTCGCTTGGCCAGAAAAACATCGGGAATATCAGATGCAGCTGCAAAAGGACTTTGTTGTCATGCCCAGAAGCTCGTCGCCTGTTGAGGTAAGACATTTCATCGCCGGCAGCCGAGTTTCCTTTGAAGTTGCCTCACAAAGCCAAAGTTTTAAAAGCTAAGACAGTCTCTTTAACGATGAACGGCCGGACAAAAGGCTTTGTCAATGCATCTCATCCTGACAAAGCCTATATGCCCATGAAGCTTGCACGGTAGTGTTGGCTAAATGTCATCGGCTTTCTGGCTATAGAATCGGTACGAGGAGATGAATACGCCGGTTGCCACATTTTGTGCCAAATACTAAAAAATGGATAGAGTTTATCTACTTTGAATAATTTCGCATTTACTCCTACGCAATGATTGCACCTGAACGGATCACCTAAAAATTTTTGCCATGTGCTCAGATGCATTTTTGAGTAAATCTGGCAGTAGCCTAATTCCACAACTTTAGCAGCCTCTGCACCAAAGAGGTGCCTTGCCTGCGCCATGCATACCAACTCCTGCTTTCGTAGACCTGGACTAGCGGATGTCTAGTGTTTAATCGTAATTCTCCAAAGCTTGAGGATGACGCTAAGTTTGTGGGGGCCGACCAGGCCCGAGCAAGATGTGCATACATTAGGACGGGATTCAATATCGTCATTATCCACACTGGAGTTGTCAACGCCTCAAGGCTCGAGGACCGAAACGTGACGGAGGCGCCACTTAAATAAATCGTTCTTGAACTTGTGTACTGAACAGATGAGTTACTGGTGCCTCTTGAAGTAGCGTAGAAATGAAGGCTTTCTGGTGTTCCGCTAACTTCCTTGTATGTTATTATGAATTAAAAGCTCCCTTTTGCACAATCACCATTGTTTACTATACGAGTGTCATTGAGGATTGAGAAGATATACTTTGTGTTGTACCGTTAAGCCTTCTTACTCATGATCGGAGAATAAATAGGTCAGGTTAGCTCTCTGTTGCATCGTTAAGCGCCTTCTCACCTGTTAAACCGTTAAAACTTCATTAAACAAACTGTTTGGTTATGATGCTGTATAATAGCTGAATATATTGTATATCAGCTTATGTGCTGTGTATGTGATTGACACTCCGTTGAGAAATTTGTTATTTCAAAGTTACATTTTATTTTATTTAGGTTCATTCATAAAATTTGCTATTGACCTACTCCTACTGCACTGAGGCGTCTTAGGCTACTTGCAATTTGTAAAATGTGCTATAATACTTTTTAATGTTCCAGTGAAAAACTCGTGTGATAGATAGTGAATACAAATGTATGGCAAAGTTACAGTCGGAATGTTCCTACATAGGAGTCAAATTTTGCTGCCAATATAATTTTCATTGCAGTATAGTTACTTGAACTGAATTTATTTAAACAATATATTCGACAATTTGTGTGATATATTGTGCCAGTGTTAAATTTTCATTCGTCTTCCTCGAATATATACGCGATGGAATTCTGTGAAGGCGTTATCTAGAGGTTTTATTGATAGTTCCTCTGGATTCCTGCCTCCCATTCCTCGTGACATGGTAACCCTTCAAGCCAGGATTCGACCCAGTTATTACGTGTTGGAATTGAACAATTCCCGAAGGAGCTACTGTTGCTTAGTGATATTGGTACTTGCCCATTCATGCTACGACTCCTTTTCGTACACCGAATGTGACAATTTCACGAATGTGAAGTGCGGGAGTTAAGTTTCAGGTAATTAGTGAGCAAAGGAAACGATTTCAGTTTTGATTGAGTTTAAACCTTGGACGTGACGATGCAGATGTTGGTTGTGATAATCTTGGCGGTGCTGGGCGGTTTAGTGGCGCTGGGTGCGTGCGTGGCTATGCTTCTCTATTGCACCTCGTCACGCAAATTACATCAGTGGCTCACTAATCGGAAGCTGGGCGGCGCGTCGGGCGGCCTCGGCAGCCTCTTCGCCAGCGACGCTGCCGCGGACACGAAGGCTGCGAGCCTGAAGGCTCCTCTGCTGCGCTACCCCAGCGCCCCGTGAGTAAACCATGTGATCCTGTTCTACTATAAATTTATTTTTAGTTTTCAAATTTTTTAAATTTATATTTTTTACAATCATTCATTTAAGTAATATTGCTGTGTTTCATATTTTACTATTACTTTTATATTGAGGGGTGCGGCCGCAGCTGCACAGCGCCCTATCCTTTCTTGTCTTTTTTATATGCTTTAAGTGATGTTCGGTTTTAGTTCTCTTAATTTTGTGTGTTGTTCAGGGATTTATTTAGCGGTTTGTTTCCCTCAAGTTTCCAATAAATATATATTTTTGAGGAAAAAAAGTTTATTTGAATTTTTCACAAATGAATTGAAGGTAATCTGGATAATCTTAACTTTTGCTAGTGTTAATCCAAGCATTTCCTTGATACAAAAATTTCTTTATTTGTATTTAAAATTTGCTCCACAATTTTTTTTTGTTCTAAACGAAAAAATGACACGTTTCCATCGCTGAAACATTTATTCACGAATAGTGTGTTGGATTAATTTTTGTGTGGTCGTCAGACATTAATTAAATTAATAGTATTTACTTCTAAAATATCATCTTTATTCTAAATTAGTTATCAGTTTGACAGTTTATAGAATATTCAAGCCTAAGACTTGCCCCAGATTGTTGAGAGCCGGCTCCAAAATGATTCAGTTAGTGCAGTATATAAACTTTCTAAGAAAGCGCGTAGAAAATACGAATCTTTTTGTGTGAAACTATTTTAAACTTTTGTGTAATTTGTGATTTGAACGTCAGTTTTCGTAAAGAAATATGTAGAAATGATTAAAAATTTTGCATGATATGTGGATAACCTTTAAAGTATTTTCAATATATTGTATTAATGCTTACATTGAACTATTTTTTCACTCGAAATAACCCCCACTAACTTTCAAGATATATATATAAGCATCTGTTAGAAATCGCTAGTTAGCACCCGTTCACCCTACTTGCGTTGCTGTGTGCACGCTTTCTTAAAATCTCTTTCCAAGCCAGAATATTTCCTTACCATTGAATTTAATGATTGTTGAGATGCACTGGTCCTGTAATACCACGTGTCAGTCGAACTGCCGTCGCGTGATGAACACTGATTACCGATAGCGCCAGTTGTTTCGTTCGAGCTTTGATTAATTATCATCGATCGGCTGACAACATGTGTTTCCATTTTACAGTATTTTATTGAAAAAATTCTAATCTATGAAGATAATTGAGACTTATAAAAACCTTGGTTGCTTTCAAAGCATAAAGAAATTGCACATCGTCAGCGAGTTTATCCATGAGTTTATCAGTCCAATTAAGTATTCTATTAAATATATTTGAAGTCAGATCTACTAGGAGAATCGAGACTTGTATTAACCATGGTTGCTCGTTTAGCATTAACATCATCGTGGAGTTTATCAGTCCAATTAAGACTAGACTAAGCGTTCGCATGATATGTGTGGTATTTTAATGGTTAATGGATAATTTCCTCTTTTTTTTTAAATCAAAACTATTCTGGGAAGATCAGCAATTCAGTACTACTTCATAGAGCAATCTTGAAGCAATAACGTACGGTATGTACGTTATTGTAACTTCTGCGGCAAATTTTGATTGCCATCACAATTGGTTGTATGAAAATGCCCACGGCTCTTGTTTCAAACCCGGACTGTTAGAGATTTTATCTCACACTTCGAGCTTTATGTAGTTTTTGAAGCCATTTTCAAAATTCGCTGCTGCACCTTTAAGAAATTAATTTGAAAAGTCATGTTCATACAAGATGAGTAAATCGTATCGATTGATATGCTAAAATCGATTTAGAGAGGAAATTAACTCCTTATTGTTAATGACATAATTGTTCGGTATTTATCGAACACAATTGTTCGGAGTTTTGTAATGATGAACTGATAATGGGGGAATTATAAGATATTCTACTTGAGTTCGAACTTCCCAGAAATATCTGCACTGGGTGTCATGAATAAACCCTTCATGGTTGGTGACTCCTGTACCACTGTTGTAATCCACAGAACTGTCCAGAAATAATGTATTTTCCGATTACTTTAAGTTAATATGATATCATCGTAAAAAATCGGCTTGAGAAAAATTAGATTTGACTTCTATGTAAAATCCTGAGCTGGCCGGATTTTCAACAAGTGCTCTGCCCACTTGAAGCTAAAAGATCCGTGCACGCGTGAAGCGAAATATCCATGCTCGTTTAGAACCTATATCGGCTGATTTAATAAAGACTTGCGCATTGCAGTCATTTAGTGACTATTTAACGCGGTATTGACAGTTTACTGAAAACTATGCATAAAACCGAAACAATTTTCGACACTTTTTGCCAGCATTAACATTCAATTATTTACCATCTTAAGTATGAAACAATGACGCTTTCATTCGATTAATTTGGAAGGGGGAATTCAAATTGTTTTTTAATATTTGGAGACTGTCAACATCGCAAAGCTAATTGCCACGTTCTCGGTTGATATCAGTGACATGCGTGTTATGCAGTCTCTGCGACTATTTAACAATCATGGATAGCTTATGGCTGGCCACTGATAGGCTGATGGTCGGCCGCCCACGTCTCTGTGCCACGCAATATATCAGAACTTGGGCACCAGTTGCCCGTCATTTCAAGTAAGCCGCTACAGCCATCGCTGTCGCTTCATGCTAACTATTGTTATGTTCTGCTCTCTTTATTGCTACTCCTGGATCAATGGCTGTCTATCATTATTATTATTATTATTGTCCCCGCGGATGAGTTATTTGGCAGCTACCATGACATAAACTAGTCGATTATATCACTGCCTCTCATTATCTTCTGATGATAATCTGGTAGGCGATTCATCATTTGGCTGCCATAAATTTTCTTAACTCTTAATAATGGAAACTTATAAGTAGGTACACTTGATTCGGATATTAATGGAAACGTGTAGCTTTGTCTAAAGCCTTCTGAAATATCCTTACGTTGCTGATGCCTGGTTGAAGGATACACAAGATTCGAGGAGCGATAACGCAAGTGTCCGATTGTTTCGTAAATGCGAAACTAATTTTCTCCGTTGGGACACAAGTTTTCGAAATGTGATGCAAGGAAATATTGAGTTCCTTGAGTCAAATAAATCAGAAGTTTTAAATAAAGTTGTTTTTCAAGTTTTAAGTTTCTCATTGCTTGATTGTTTACATCTTGAAAAGTTTTGAACGCTGAAAACATTGACCTTTTTAGGATAACTCAAGAACAAGGTAATTTAATCAAAGGTAACCGATAAATGATCGTATTTGATATTCGTTATTGCCTTCTTTAGTAATCGAGCTCTTGTCTTCCACAGCCAGCTGATCCGAAACCAGAGGTGAGTCTCAGTACTTTATTGTTTATTCTTATAATATATCCTAGCATTTTGATTGTACGGTTATTCTTCACACTTTATTCAATCTTTGTAACCCTTAAGTGTGCCTGAGATTAGGGAAGTGATTGCGATATGCGTTAGTTTATGCGTCCGAAATATTTTTTCACGCCTCTTTCTAATTATTTTTTTTTTCAATAATATGAGTCATTAACGTTACTTTGTTGTTTTCCTTAGAGAAAATCAATCGGGAACTTGAAACACTTGCTGTGCTGTAAAAAAGAGAATGTGCTTGCTTAACTGCAGCTATTGATTGAGCCCACACATTCCACATGCTGTTACTCATCCATGATAGTACATGATTAATATAATCTTTCTCAGTATCCATGTTATATCAGAATACTCGTCATATTTCGTTCAAACAACTTGCCTGCAGCACGCCACGGCCTCATTGGGAACTCCCAGCCAATCACTGGCATTTACATTTTTGCCTCCTCCTCATCGCCCAGGAAATTGTTCATCAACGAACGCGTCTTTTATCGGCCCTGGTTTCCCTGGGCAGCTTGCCGATAAAAATGCCAGATTTCGAGTCAGCAGCAACATGCCAGCGACATGTGATTATTTTCCTCCCCTTTAATCCGGGATCGTTTTTATTCGCGTCCTATTCGTTCTGAGATGCCCTAAATTTACTGTCGTTTAATGGTAAAAATATTTTGACGAACTGTGTTCACTTTTGCGGTACGCTTGTATAAAATTGCACTTGATTGCTAGCACTAGAGGGATCTAATAAATTATATCGAACATGAATGTTGCTGAAATACAATTAGCTGCAAATTTACCGCCATCATCTCAAATACTTGTGTTTTTCAGGGGTTTTAAGGAAAGGACGGAAGGAAGTTTTTAAAGGTTTCACTATTGCGCTTTCCCCCTCACTTAATTCACTATTACCTGGAGCAGAGAACGCACCTTTCAGTGCATTACTTAATATGATTTTTGTTTCCTACTAAACAATAGAATTAATGGAGTATTTGTATTCACGAATATCATTTGTAAGTGAGAATAATATATAAAAAATATAATAATATAAAAAATTAATCACTTCCTGGCTTGATACTAATTTTTCAATGCTTGGCATGAGACTGAAGTCTCGCTGCGTTGGCGTGAGACTGAAGTCTCGCTGCGTTGGCATGAGACTGAAGTCTCGCTGCGTTGGCGTGAGACTGAAGTCTCGCTGCGTTGGCATGAGACTGAAGTCTCGCTGCGTTGGCGTGAGACTGAAGTCTCGCAGCGTTGGCGTGAGACTGAAGTCTCGCAGCGTTGGCGTGAGACTGAAGTCTCGCAGCGTTGGCGTGAGACTGAAGTCTCGCAGCGTTGGCATGAGACTGAAGTCTCGGAGCGTTGGCGTGAGACTGAAGTCTTGTGGCATTTTACGTAAAGATTATTTAAAATATGCACCTTGCCTTCGGGAGAAACCTCCGACGCCTGGCACACATGCAAAATTGAGTTCAGTTTTTCTAAGGGTTTCGAGGTTCTTACGAAAGAAGTTTAATAAGATTGGATGGCTGGTGCGTGTATTACGAAGAAATATTCTATCAGACGGCCACACTTAGTCTTCTTCACCTGCCTGTTAGAAACATGGGCATCCAGCGTGGCAGATTCCTGTGACCATAATATGTTGTACGCGTAACTGGCGTTCTGCTCGAAACATTTCCCTGTAAATGGGTTAAAGATGGGGATTTTGCTCTGATTTTTGGCAGGATGGGGGCGTAATTATTTGAACGAGTATTATTATTATTCTACGGAGCAGTTGTCGCGGCGTCTGGTTCAAACGAGCTTCGAAGGCACGTTATACACAAGATTAATAGCAAGCGAGAAAATAAATAGACACGAGAAAGGTTGAGAACGGCTAAATATGACAAAGCACTTGATTCATTGGTTCTACGCAATAGTTCCGTCTTATGGAGTCGACGGAACACTTGCGACGAAGGAACTGATGTTACGGAAGCAGGCAGACTGACTTTTCGAGGTTTTGGCGGCTGCTACCGGGAACGCTCTGTCGTCAACGGTAGATAGACGCAGTCGTTGATGACGAACGCAGTCGTTTTCCAGAAGGCAAATCCGACACGCGCTGCTGATATTTCGTGAGCTAAAGAGACGCCAGACCGTGCATGAAGGCAGCGGAACGTCAGAACAGCGGCCCTGCACTGCGTGCGCTGCTGCATGCGCAGCCAGTGAAGATGTCGGCGTCACGTGGTCGAATTTTCACTTATTGTGCACGAGTCTCGCAGCAGCTTTCATTACGGATTGCAGTTTATTTAGTGCCGTGGTCGGAAGTCCATAGAGTGTGGCATTCTACAATCAGGTCAGAACGAGCGGCCACCTCGAGGGCCTCGAGGACCGGCCCGAGAGATAGCGGCTGACACTACGTATTCGTCGCAAAGCGCCACAACAAGCGGTGGTGACTTAGACTATGTGACTGTTCATTGAAAGCTCCGTGTCCAGCGGAGTGCCGAGGCTGCGAATCGAAGACGCAGGCATGACGAACTCGTTGCTCACGCGACAGCGTTGGCCGGAAGCTGATGCTGGCGCCGAGCAGTCGCAAACCAAATATAGTTTGTTATTGCCGCAGTGATGCGCAATACGTCGAAAAAAGATTCACATCGACGCAGTTAACGTCTGTTTATTAGCCTTTAAATGGTGAAATTGATTTTCAATCATCGTATCTTTGTTTAGTAATTCATTCATTGTTAATCTTTACTCTGTGGGGTCGTATAAAACGGTGGAAACTACATAATGCGACTTTCCATCTCTGCCTTCCAAACGCGCTGAACTACTGAACTCGTTTTCTCTGCAGTTATCGTTTGAATGCCGGTAACAACGTTGAATAATTCTGTGCATTAACATAATGTATCGGAAAACGTTGCGCCAAGAAGCCTTGCGTCCCCATAAAATACATCCTATTCGCATTTGCTGTGCATTGAGTACGCGGTGTTTGCCCTTACCTCCGCTTGACACGCTCAGCACGTCTCTGCCTGAGGACTCTCGCCCCGATTGCGCGAGGCGTGCAGGCGCTCAGAATTCCTTGCCAGCCGCTGCCACGGGATTGCGGTGGGCTCTTCAGGCCTGCCCACGTCGCTTAGGCAAGCGCGCTCTTGGGCTCAGGTTTTTGGTTGCTCGTATTTGAGAGTTATTGGTGAGCTCACTTTAACTCGATTTGGTGAGCTCAATCTAACTCGAGTTCGCGGGATGAAACCACTGATGGATTTCCTACATATGCACAAAGCATTGCACTATACCTGAAATTCACAGTAAAATAATTTTGAATGCGTTGAAAAAATTAAAATGAGATTTGAAATTTGCTCTACGACTTGACTTTTGAAAAACGTAGAGACATTGCTCATATCATGAATATATATGTGGAATTTGCAGGCGAAAGCATTTACTTTTGTGTGAGTGTTAGTCTGCAATTGGATGTGGTCGCATTTAAGTACCTAGTGTCGTTGAAACTTCGACAAAGCATACATATACAGAGATTCATACTTGTGTCAATTTATTCTTTGTATTGCCGGAACAAAAAAGTTTACTGATCACTCACACACAAGAACGTACAGTTATCTCAGAATTTTAATCGTTTTGGGATTGGAGGGCGACTCAATTAAGTCGTCTGGAGAACCGGATCGTATTAGACAACCACCTTTTGGCCATGTATTCTTACTGTATTTCTATCTTGTTCGTTCACATACCGGATGCAGCGATGGAACGCTCTTTGTATTACAACTCCGATATCGCTGCGCAAATTCTGTATACTTTTTTATCGCGTTCAGCGTTTCATTGTCTCATGAGAATGTTTTGAGATTCATTGGTCGAAAATTGAATTAATATTTTATTTGTTTTTCTTCAGGAGCTAAGGAATTTGTAACTGCTTGATTTGATGTCTTGTTCCAGTAGGGCATTCAAAATTCAGCGCGCCTTAACTATAGGTTTTGAACCTTACCACTTGAGTTTCATTCGCTATTAATCTTCCGGTTGTTCTATGCATAAAACAGTAAAGACTTCCAAAGATCTAAATCATGGGTGTTGTGCAGACAAAATTTGATTCTGCTATTCTACAACCTTTTCCCTTTTTGTTAACATTTCGTTCCGCTCCAGCGTGTTTATTTGAATTCTATTCAAGCTCACCGGAAGAAAGTTTCAGGTTGATGCCAGGCTAGTTTTAGCCTCAGCCAGATCGGATCATATTCTTCCAGAATATTTCTATTGTTATTATGACCGTCCATTTTAAAGTTGCGGCATCCAGCGAAGAGTCTTCCAGACGTAGCCGTGAGACAGGCAACTTGGGATGGGAGGCACCAACTTAATTCTGATTCTGAACTTCTGAATTAATAGCACCAACTTGCGCATGTTTAGGTTTTGTGCGCTATTCAAATGCTGAGGCTGAGTTCTTCTTCAAAAAGATACGTTTTTTATGAACCTGACGAAGATAACGTTAATGAATTTTCTTTTACAGATTCCAAATACAGTACCGCTATTGTCTAGTTGAATGCTCACTCGTTTTTTTGCATATATTGCTGTTTTTAAATGCATTTAGTTGAGTAGTATTAATGGTGTTCCGTTTTGCTCATAGTCAAAGCAGTTGTAGTTGATAGCTTACGATATTTGGTCCCCTGACGATAGCGTCTGTTGATGGTATGCTAAACAGCAGGCAGCGATAAGATTTTTTTCATAATGCAACCGTTTTGAAATACAAGAAAAATGTAATTGACAGTATACGCTATACGTACATTCTATTATTTTTCGCCGCCTCACTTTTTCTTTCTAAACCGATCAAGAAAGCATCGCCTAATCTCAGTTGTGGATATTTATTCATAACTGAGTTTCTTCCCAGTTATACTTCATTAAACTTAAATTTATTATACCAAATACTTTCATTTATTATACAAAAAAATCAAAACCATTTTAATCAATCGAGGCAATTCGCTTCTAGTTGCTTAACACAAAAATTCGTTTTAATATTCAAATTTTCTACAAGCCATTGAACTATGTTTGCTCTGAGCTGCTTTGCAATTTCAGCAGTGAATCGAGGCAAGCTTTTCTTGGGCTGCAGTTCCGATATCGAGGCGAGTCGGTCTTCAAGCAATTCTTCATGACCGATCTGGCCGACGTAAATGCTCCCTGGACTGGCGGTGGAAACTCGCCGAAATGGACGACGCCAAAGAATGGTAGAATGACCGTGATTATTGCCTCTAACTTTCTAAGAAGGATGAGCGCGACCTTGGCCTGAGCACTGCTGGCTGTCGCTCAGGTTTCCTTGCTAGACTTGGCGCAGATTACGACGCTGGCAGCGATGCGCTTCGGTTCAAGATGAGCTTGCTTTGGCCCTTGGTTAGAGTCTGATATTCTTGTGAGTTTCGACGCGCTGAATTAGAAACGCTGCATAAATGTTCCGTTTGGTTGTAGAGTATCATGCAATGTAGAAGCAACATAATAAACATTAACTTTTCGCTGTATTTGTAGCAAAAAGCTATTGGGGGCTTTAAAAATAGTCTCTAAACGCAAAACGAATGTGAATATAACAATAATTTACATGAGTGCCTAAGAGAAATAAATTCGTGAAATGTTAATGAAGTCATTACAATTCAATCAAGCAGCAGATTAAGCTCCATTCGATTCTGATGAAATTTCGATATTAGCTTCAGTGCCCACGAGTCTTTGGCCCCGATTTCGATAACGTTCCCCTCACAATATCGCGCCATTAATTGATCGGTCGCTTAATAATAAAGCCTTCAAGTAAGTTATTCCATGCAAGTTTATCGATAGCTTCACGTGAAACCGTCGTTAATCGCTGTGCACCATGGCTCTCTCACACGCGATGTTGCTATCGCTATCGTTCGTTAGAATGTAATGTAACATTATTTACTAATTGTAGTTGGCAATTCATTAAGTTATGCGTGGCAAAATAACATGAAAGCTTGGTTGGGTAGGGACATTGATCTCCAGACAGCTCCAATGTAAGCCGTTAAAAAATTCAAAGAATTTAGGTTTATGTTGAACTCGTACATCACGCTGGTTCAATTTCATCTTTATGTTTAAACCTCGAAGCCCCTGACGAAGCCTCGCCGCCTGATGGAGTAATGATGTCCTCGCTTCAACACTTGTGAGTAGAGCTTAAAAGGAGGCGTTCGTCCAACCGTTAATTTTTGCTGGTGTACCCTTGTAATTATAGAATATTCACAAGAGTAGTTTTTCAGATAGATTGTAGCTCCCATCTTATCAGAAGTTCAACATTGTTTGTCCATTTAATTACATTACTCATTTCAAAAATGAACAACTATTATTCAGCGATCATTCATCAGCTAAATGTATGAGGTATGTTGGAGTCGCTGGAGTTCGATGACGGGCGTGAGCAACGGGCGGCTCATGTGGCCCGTACACGGCGTATGATGAAGGCCGGGCACGTGTGTGTAAATGAGCGAAGAATGGCACTCCCGACTGACGCGGCTCGCTGTCACCAGCTATATTATTTATCAGGTTGCCTGTTCCCTGTATTTATTCGCCTGTATGTCAATGCTCGCTCACTACAAGCGCACATTCTGTTCCAATTAGTGCCCGCCAGTTGGTCTTCATTTACTAATAAGCATGTATAACCCATGAGTGGATTGCCCTATATGACGGGCATTGACTCCCTGTCAGCTGTTCTCTTGCCATGATAGTTCTTTATATAGAAGAGGTCCATCCAGACACGACTGTACGTCGCCTGCGACTCGCGGTTGACATTTGCAAGTAACCCTATAGTTCGTTTTCCTATAGATTTTCTGCACGAGCCATTTCTGTGAGGACTTTTAAGGGTCGTTGAAAAAGAGCAGCTCCAGGAGACAAGGCTCGACGGTTGCTCTCACATCGATTGCACTACACATGCTTCAGTTGTTCTGTTCTCCTAGCGGGCGCATAATTTTACGCTTTGTTTTGTTCTACTTCTCTGAATAAATACATTAAAGGCCTTTTTATGCTGCTTTTTATGTCTTTTATAAACTGTTATATTCTATTCAGTCAGTATTTTTTCCTTCTCTTCTCGACTTCTTTCTTGATGTGCGTTCCATTTCTTTTTCATTGTGCATTCTATTTCTTTCTCGTCACGTTTTCCGCGCTGCTCGCATATGTTGTTTTCGTCTCTGACTAGAATATCTGTACTCAACCTCTGCCTTAAAAATATCTACTGGACGACTCCCTGAAAAATCACTACTCTGCAACTGGCTGAAATTTTACCCCATTGCTGCCTGAAATATTCTTACATCCACTTTTGTCTGGAAAATTCTTACTCCATGTCTGCCTGGAATATCTGTAGTTCCATGACTGACCGGAATATCTTTATTCCACTACTGCCTGAAATTTCTGAACTACTTCATTTACTGGAATATATTTATTCCATCACTAACTGGAATATCTGCATCCCATCACTGACTGAAATATCTTTATTTCATCGCTCACTAGAATATCTTGATTCACCGAGTGGCTAGATAATATTCCACGCAAACAACCATAGAAAAATTCCCATTTTGATCGTAATTCATAAGAACTTACAAACAAACTTTCGTAATTCGAAGTTACCTGAAAGATCAGCTCGTGAATAACAGACGGACAGCAGTGATTCTTTCTTCAAAAATATATGGTAGACGCTTTGATGCGTCCATTGGTTGGGTTAACCCACGCACGCATAATAATTGTTTTATCCTTCAGTTGTATTTGAAGAATGCAACCCTCAAACACTTTTAATTATGGATGCAATAACCAGAAGCCACGATCGTAATGAAGAGTTGCTAAGAGGATGATGTAAATGATACGTGAAATTGCGATCTGTCTAAATTGTGTAATTTTTTACAATTGTTCGACCCAGATAAGACCAGTATGCCGGTGAGCGCTGCGGTGACCAGCCGTAACAAATGAATAGTTTCGTCATGACAACGACGCGCTAATACCTGCAAGCCGGGCATTTGTAGGGACTTTCTGTTGATATCGAGCGACCAACAAGGCTTGATCGTTAGATAAATCCTGGGATCCTCTTGTGAAGCGGCTTGCATAACTTGCTATTTTGCAGTCCGTTCCATCCTGTATGTGACTAACAATTTCTTTAAGCTACACTGAACAATTTATTTTTTCGATACAGTAAACAACAAAAATTTTTTTCCTGCATTGGAGGTCAATATAGTTTCGATCAGGGCGAGACTAAGGGTAAAGTTTTATAGGTTTCTCTCATATAGGTAGGTACAATTGTGCCTAAACTGGGTACGATAATAACGTTGTAAAATCATGTAGTCAGATGCTGGCTAATATGCATCACACACCGACTTCCCTTGATCAATATTTAGTATATTGCACTTATATGTATATGGGATCGGTTAAGAAATATCTGGAGTGACTTTGAATTGTATGAATGTAGACCAGAGCGCAGCTCATTGTGAGATTGTGGCCTTCCATATGTATAGCCTCGCTGCTCATCAAGCGTCGCTCTCAAGTGCGAGTTTGATCACAAGTGCCATTTGGCATAGCGCGAATCGTCATGTTTTAGCCGTTTAAATTGATACAAAAATTGTTAGTCGTTTCCAAGGCTGTCTGCAAACGGCACTGTCGTCAGCAAACACAATCGAATTTAATTAAACGGCCAATTATTTATAATTCTACCTTCTTCACTTTGTCATGTATAGCAAATGGCCAGGTGCGAATTGATGAAAAATTCTAAAGGGGAAGGAGAAATTCTATCGGCCAGAATAAATAAATATATATTTTTTGTATTTATGTATTTTATAAAATAGATTAGCATTAGATCTCTCAGTCGCGTATATTGTGAAGTTAGGTATCATCTTACTAAAGTTGACTTTCAGACAGCTCAATTTCAATTTGAGAAAACCAAACCTTAATGATTTATTTGAGTTATGTGAAATATCCACCAACAATTCAACAAAGTATTCATCTAATTATAACGAAGCTGACACAGTCACTTCGAGTTGCTCACTCTGGCTTGTCCAAGTTTTTCTTTGGCCAAGGAAATGCTGCACGGACGGCTGGGAGTAAACGCAGCGCAGTATGGGCGATTGCACATATGCAGGTCACTGGTCATTTTGTAGCTCTGACTTTACTTTGTTGTCGTATGGTAGAAGCAATCTTACATAACTTTATATTAAAGGTGTTCATTTCGTGGCTCTCACGTCAGTAAAGGTAGTTATGGCAAAATATTTAACTGGCAATTTCGTCCCGATCGATCCTAGCTCTCAAAACCTGCGGTTGTCATAAAAATTGAGCGCAGTCTCAGAATATTACAAATCATTGAAGATGTACTACTTTCAGAAGAACTGTACTAGATTTCTAAACTAGAACTCCACCCCGAATCGAATAGAAGAACTATTGGACTCTGCACTCGACTTTGCAACTATATACCTATTTACGTTTATTCCTGAAAAATTTCCATGAAATTAGCCTATCCATGAAAAATGTCATACATGATACCTCAAATGTACGTCTCATTTCTATAATTTTTAGTTTTTCTTTGAGATATTCAGCGGGATTATCCGATTCGTGCATAATGTAGATGCCAAACGGAATGACTGATGAACTTGTATTTTGAAACTGGTTTTAAATTGATTGCATCCAGTTGATAGTGTATCCAATATCATCATGGGAGGGCATTCTTGGCTGACTTCGAACAAGATTTAAGGATGACTTCTATTTATCGATTCAATCTGAGTTATTTTATTGCCGCCGTAAAAGGGCCAACATGAAGAAACGTTTGGCTGACGGTGGCTGCTCCAAACCAACTGTTGCTGCTCCAGCTTGGCGGCTCCTATTGCAAAACCTTGAACTTTTTTGTCAGACATTTGGATCGTCGGCTCGCTACACTTACTTCTGGTTAGCTCGCTTTATGTACTTGATTCTTGTTTATGGAAAAACTAATGTTAGTAACGCAAAATTTATTCTTCAGATTTTCAAGAATTCGCATGTGCTACATGCAATAAGGAACACGTATTCTAACATTTACATTCGATATTTTACGAATGTTTTAAAAGTTTGCGTTCCTTACTAACACTATACAAGCGATGAGTTCTTTTCGTTCAGAATGATGGCAATATGAGGCAATTATTGCGCCATGCACTAGTAACGGATAATTTATAAAAATTGCCATTATTTACGCCTGCTATGGCTACCAGCGCATTTATTTGATTTGTGGGTTGCATTTATTCGTCTTCCATTTCTATTAATATCATTCGGGAGTAGTATTCGCTGAGCGCGCGACAACGTCGTTACCATTGGAAGCTACCCTCTCATTAGTCTAGAAAAATATGAGCGACGACATAGCTACAGTTAAACTCGAGCCCTACATCGCTTGCTCATCGCAGCGTAAGGGAAACTCCATTAGAGTCTCGCAGCTGCCCATTAGGAATCGGAAATATAGCTCCAAAGCTCCCGATAAAAAACCTCTCTGGCAGCAACATCGACTGCTGAACTTCGAGGCTGGACGTTGGGTGATGATTGTGAATCGTGATCCTTATTCTGTGACATTCAGACTCAGGTCACCGTTCTGACGACTTGCTGGACATCTTCTGACACGGTAAGTTTGACTTCTGGAGTCATCAAGATTTGTTTAGTTCCTGATTTATTTGAATCGAGCGGTGCAAGCTCGTCATGAGCTTGACGTCAGAGACATGCCTTATACGCACTCAGCATCACTCAGCTTTGTAGGGGCGTGTTGCGTTTTTAATGAGCCATCATCTACGGTGTTTTATGAGTATCCCAAAAGAATTTTCGTAAGTTGTTGAGCTTCTTTCACGTTTTGGGCCTCTAACTTGAGAAAAAAGTCAAGCAAAGTTGCTTCGTTTGTCCGAAAGTTGCTTGACTCGCAGCCCTAGTGAAGGCTTTTATGGCACACCTGATGGCTCGCTTTTTGAACCCTTATGACGTACAACTTGCTGTTTCTTAACTGTAGTTCAGACATCTCATTTTTTTCAGGCCAGGATAATACTGCGAAACGGTTCTAATCGGCCGAGTTACTCCTTACACAGCTTCGCGGGTGCGTTTACAGCTTACACTGTGCAATCTGCTTACGTTTTACGGCTTGACGCAAATTTTGTGTTATATTTCTGTGCCACGAATCACTTGCCTTCAGAATACTTTCTATCAATGCACATCAAATCTTAGGCTTGTACAGTGTACATGCAATCATATCAGGCGAAGCATGTTTGGAAGCACTACTCGTTGCCTATGACGACCCATAAGCCCTTGGGCGCATCTGGCTGCCATTCATTGGTAAGAAATCTTTAGCTATGCTCTCCTTGCAGCCATTCATAACTGTGATATCCGTCTGATGCACTTCTTGTGCGCTGCCTTTCTCAACCAGGCAGGCTGTAGTCCGATGCACTACATCGAGCCATTTATAAGCAGAAATGTGGGCTCTTAACAAAAGCGGCGCCTCGGTCTGCCAGACGCCAGTGACCGGTCCGTTTATCGAGCGGGTTATTGTGTCCATGTGAGCCCCCAGCTCCGTGGATGCAAGGGTTTTCTTGCTCCGCGCGTCTTTGTACATAAAAAAACAATGTTATTTGGGAAATTATGGGAAATTATCAGCATTAGACCGTCAACTATCCAGTGACCAGATAGGAAATCTTTCGGCCTGAGCAAGATTTGAACATGGCAAGCAACTCTGCCATTTCTTTTCGCTTGGATTTATTTTTTTCTTGAGGTTAAAAATGCGTATGCATCACTGATTTTCATGTTCAAGTCTTATTGTAGGGCTTGAAACATTGTGTGTTAAAGTTAACGAATCACTGGTGCGAATCGTTTTCTTGTTGCTGCAGGCGTAGTGTAAAACTTATTAGTCTTCGAGGCAGATTTCGTTCGAAGAACTTCGATAATATTTAAAAGTATGATTAGAGTCACTATATTGTTGCATGCAAGTCGATCTCTACGATATGTCAGGGTGAGACTCGAAGAATGAATGTCTGAGAACGATGCCGCTCTCATAGACGGAATGTGTGTGTTGTCAAAATTGGGAACTTGCAAATTTGCCCGCGTCAATTATTGTAGATAGCTTCGGTTGCCATCTGCAATAAGTTCAGTATATTACTTTCTCAGACATCTAAAATAAGTTCAAAATGTGCGTATGTATCACTGCAAGGCCATTTGTGAACGTATGGAGCCATCAGAAAGCGATTCAGTTGGTAGCCTGAACCAGCGTTGGCAGAAATTTTGAACATGGGAATGAACTGGAAAATGTCGTATTTTTGAGCGCGTCTTCAATTTCAGGTGTTTACTCATTTGGCGTCAATTTTAATTCCATCTACTGATATTGATCATGAAGGACAGCTTAGTTCGGCCTTAATCTGCTCCACCGTAGTAACTTTTCACACGCGGAGGGTTTCTTTTGAGCGTACGGCTACAGCTAAATGCCAACTTAGAGGTATTCAAGTTCTTGCCATGCAACCCCGCCAAGTTTTTATGGAGTAAGTTTAGAATAATTTCCTCATGCAAGAGTTAGAAGAGGTTTCCTTAGTGTGGCATGTCGTCAAGGTCGTCTTTAGGCTTTATTAGAAAGGTAATGGCCCAAGTTGCTGTCTTAAACTGAGCGCGATAAGCAGAAGGCTTCACAAGTGCAGTTCAATAGGTCAAATAGCTTCAGTAGCTACGCCGTGGACATAGCACTTGCTTTTTCGTCATATTGTGATACACAAGTGCTCCAGACTATTAGAGTGGCATCAATTCATAGCAATTCCCAGCATATAATTTAGATATTTTTTAAATACCGCATAAATGAATGGCGTAGTTAATAAATATCCATTCTATGTTTGAATTGCTAACTTTATTGATGGGCTCCAGTTCATAGAAGCAGCAGTCCTAATGTTATGTGCTTGTGGACCAATAATGGCGTGTAAGTGCGTTGCAACGAAGTACGTCGTAGTTTGCGAGTTCAGTGGTCAGGAAAATGGAGGCGACGCTCGTGAGATGTAAAATCTTGGGCTATTGTTGGAGCCGGCAAGTGTTTACCAATATCGAGAGAGGCGTTACGTCGCAAACACGAACGCCTCCCACCGCGCGCCCGCCTCTTGACCCTTGATCTCGGACTCCTCGATGCCGTAGTCCATCTGTCGGGAATCGGGTTGCTTTTGTTAATGATGATCGGTGTGTAGGGGATTTGTATTGTTGAGGGTATAGCAGTGACTTAACGCTGGTTGATTTTGTTAATGATGATCGGTGTGTAGGGGATTTGTATTGTTGAGGGTATAGCAGTGACTTAAAGCTGGTTGCTTTTGTTAATGATGATCGGTGTGTGAACGATTTGTAATGTTGGTGGTATAGCAGTGACTTGACGCTGGTTGCTTTTGTTAAAGATGATCGGTGTGTAGGTGATTTGTATTGTTGAGGGTATAGCAGTGACTTAACGCTGGTTGCTTTTGTCAATGATGATCGGCGTGGAGGTGATTTGTATTCTTGAGGGTATAGCAGTGACTTAACGCTGGATTTTTCCTCTGATTGATTTGTGTTGTCACGGGTTGAAGCCGTGACGATGGCTGCTTTTGTCTCTGATGATCATAGAGTGAATGATTTGGAAAGTTTTGCTTCGTATCAGCAGATCATCAGGTGTTGTCTGCAACGATCGAAGTTTGGTTGACATATTTGCTCAATTTCATTACGGTCGTATCATATTTCCGTGTATATTTGTATACTCAGGTAAAAATTTGACATTTCGCTCCGATATCAGATATTATAAAATGAGTGCATCGCGAGACTGCAAGCAAACAGGGAGGTGTTGTCGTGAATGCATCGCGAGGCTGCAGTAGAGCAGAGGTCTGTTGTCGTGAATGCATCGCGTGGCTGCAGTAGAGCAGAGGTCTGTTGTCGAGAATGCATCGCGTGGCTGCAGTAGAGCAGAGGTCTGTTGTCGTGAATGCATCGCGTGGCTGCAGTAGAGCAGAGGTCTGTTGTCGTGAATGCATCGCGTGGCTGCAGTAGAGCAGAGGTCTGTTGTCGAGAATGCATCGCGTGGCTGCAGTCCAGCAGAGTTCTGTTGTCGAGAATGCATCGCGTGGCTGCAGTCCAGCAGAGTTCTGTTGTCGAGAATGCATCGCGTGGCTATAACAGTGCCGCTAGTTGCCGTGCGTGTAGCGCGTGGCTGCATTGTTGGGAGATTGTTGAGTGCTGAAGTTTGCAAGCTCACGACATATTTTTTATTTTTCACAAGTCAAGCCTTGTGGTTAACCTAGACGAAGTACTTAACTCCAGTATTTGGACCTTGTTAAATTTTATTTATTCCATGTTGAGTGAGCATCCATTCCCGTTACTTCTACAAGGGATATTTTGGAATTTATAGGACATTGTGATAAAAAAAACACGTTAACCAGGTTTTAAAATATAATAAGAGTTTGTCTAGAATTCAAAATAATCGGACCTGATATGCAAAATTTTCATTACCAGCTGCTGCATATAATATACATCAATTTATAGTACAGTGTTCACGTCTTGTCCACCAATACATTTATTCTCAAGCCTTCTCCCTAACGCCCTAACATTTCTTTTTCGCGCTGCGAGGGTAGCATAACCATTAAGATCTGTCATGTGAGAGGATCTTGATTATAACTCACGTCATGTCTCCCCTGCCTTGAACAAATCAGCGTGCTTATGCGTGGCCATTGTGCTATGCTTTTGCACGGCAGGCCCTTGCATGTGAGGCTGAAGTTATTAGAGAGACTGCCGTGGACGCCTCGGTTCGATGAAAATTGTTTGTAGCTGTTGCTAAAGGAGCACAAGCGTTTGAGAAGAATGCATGATTTCCCTTGTACTGCGCGCAGAGAAAAACATCTCCGCGCTTCACATATATGAACGTGATGTGCACGCTGCCATTCTGGTACCGTCATTAAATTGTAGTGCTCGTCCTGAGCTTGTTCTCTTGGTCTTCTCGTTGGATGTTTACATATCATGATTATAAGCTCGAGAGATATTTAGCGCTGATCAAATATGTGTGTTAGTTGCGTGGTAATTATAATTGGCCAGGGAATGGTTCCTTAGAAAATTTTCTTTACAATGCGTTCTATCTTACACGTTTCTCTGGGGGAAACGGGCTATGCCAACCAAATTACCTTCCTGTATAATTTTGATGAGACTAGCAGTTGTAATTTTCAACATGCTAGCTGTCGTTGATATGAAGCCGATTGGAAAGCTGGTAAAACTAAATTTTATTAACTAAAGGCTCATTAAAAAAGTTTTCCAGGAAAACCCATTAAATAATGCAGCAAATAATTTGTTGGTTAATTACAGTTAATCCTCTACTGTCAAGATAAAGTAAGTCGCTGACCCGACGATCTCGCTGTGCATCTCCACTGCTATAGCGGTTGTGTGTGGCGGTGGCATATCAGCCGGTGATGGTGTTCGGCAGGCTAATTGTGAACCATTCGTGGACGAGCTGCTTTGTGCATTTACACAATTTTTAATTTATGTATATCTAAGATTGAGTTTGTAAAGCATGTGCTTTCCGAACTTTTAATTTGCGAGTTGGATCAATGCCGTCAAATAGTTTAATATAATAATAGGATAATTGATTTTTTATTATAGAAAAAAATTATTAAGTTCGTAATATTTTTGTAATATAAACAATTCTATGGTCCGCTTCATTCTCCCACCCCTTTGCTGGCATAACTACTCGCGATTCATAAACCTAACATACTAAAATTAACTTCACTCGAAACTTGTTTTTTTTAATGGTTGGTTCCTGAATCTAGAGTTGGACCATTTCTTGCGGAGATTGGAGAAAAACTGGGAAACCAATGGTCTTGGAAAAGTACCCGCAGCTTTCTGCTGACTAGCTCGCTTTAAACACGCGTTTGTCTCCATTAAACTTCCGCCAAAAGTAGCGCGCGGTCTAAGACAAGTAGAAGTGAGCAAAGGCTTTTGTAATTTGTCCTGTAATGCATGCAGCCCGAGGGAGCCCGCCCGCCTTCTCGTTGTCTCGAGTCACCAATCTCTGCTCAAGAACAAGGGCATCGCAGACTCCAGTCAAGTGCGGAATAAATTCTGGAAATTTATCTTGAACTTGACCCTAATGGCTCGCCATTTGAACTTTTCTCGCTCCTGAATGCACCTTAAAAATAGAACAAAAACTTATTGTGCTTACTCCGTAAAATATCGAGGCGCGTTCAATTGATCGGAAGGTCCAAGCAAAAAGTTATCCTGAAAATACGCCCCGCTCCCATGGAGCTGAATATATTCTTTCTCCCATAGAAGCGAGCTTGGTTGACATCTCAAACTTGTCATAGAACCATTAATACAGACACCGAAGTTAAATGTCCTCATTTTCTACAAATTACTTTTTAGCGCATTTTCACATTTATGGAAAAAATGCACTATTGTGCTCGCCATGTCCGTCTGTCCGTCTGTCTGTCCGTCCGTCTGTCCGTCTGTCCGTGACCTTAAGTTTTCGTCGACGAGAAAATGCGCTCTGTCACTCACTGCAGTGAGTACTGAGTTATATTTTTATTTTAATACGCTTGCCTATCATTACTTCATTTGTAGTTTGTTTAAGCCATCACAGTTATGATTCTGTTGTCCAATGAAATCGCTCTCAACATTCCAGCTCTTGTGTAATATCGAGTCATAAGCTCAGAAATATATGCGATCTCGTAACTCCGTCACGCATTCGCCGGTTCATCTATGAACTTTACTTGCTGGTAATACTTGACAAGCAACAGAATTTTGCGATTATCTAAGTATTTCCTATCCTCGTTTGAATTTTCAGTGTTACTCTTGTTTTGCGCTCGGATGTTCAGCCTTGTGTTGTGGCATTTTAATAATTGCATCGCAACTTCAACGATATTTACTTCCAGCTTCACAAAATCTTACAAGCTTTGGCTTGCCGGAATTAAATGCTCTTCGCTTGAACAGACTTTATGACTGCACTCTTCGTGCTGTTACTTCTATGTTTGCTGCTGTGCTCTTTGAATTATTGAAGAGAATGTTCATTGCCTCATTGCATATTCATGCATACATGCCGACTATCACTGAGTGCCTCCTTATTATGCACGTGTTAGCCTCTTCATCTTGTGTATTGTCTGACGCTCGAGTATCTGTATTTCTCCTTGCATCAGAGTCTTAAGGCCCCTATACATAGTGGCATTAGTTTTAAATCCTAGGCATTTATATTTCTAAATCCACGACAGTCTTAGAAGAGCTTCAGTTAGGAAATGACGTGGTACGCCATGTCATCTTTTTAATTTAATCAAACATATATTTTAGCATTCAGTTACTGGCCAGTGCATCGCAAGTTCTTCTAAAAGTAAATTTTGGGGTAATCCGGAACTAGTGGTTAAAGTACTTCTTCGAATTTACAAATGTAAGAAAAATATTTTCGATCTGAAACGAATGATGTTCATTTCACGATTTGATTTCATTTTATTTCACGGAGTATAACTCCGTTGAGAACTGTCACACACAACACTATATTTTACGTTCCTGTTAGTAGAATAAAATCTTAGAATTTCTTCCCATTTGAAACGTGAATTACAGAGTAATAACTTGTGGTTTCTTTCATGTTCGCTGAAAGGAGGTCACTCATTTTTTTCTATGCCTTGATATTTTCCTGATATAGGCGGTTCATTGTTGGGCGATTTATGGCAAGCTGATGGTAGGCTGACGACCGGCCAGCGCCAATACGATTCTGATTTCCGGTAGAATAACGGCTCACTCTGAAAGGAGATACCATTGAGCTCTGCCTGGTACCCATGTACGACCGCTTCATTTGCTATTCATGATCTCGATCTGTGACCAATTCACTAGGCTTCAGCTCGCCCTTGGCTGGCTGCAGCCGACTTGAAGCCGTCGCTCAGATTGTGCCTGCAAGGCGCCAGACGATGGCGCTTCACTCCGCAAATGCGCCAGCCAGCTGCGCCGGAGTGCAAGATATCGGATCAAGCCGATGTCTTGGTTCGTGACTGGAACGAGAGTAAAGACAATCAAAAACCTTCATATTTTTGGAGGGCAAAACATTTGTTTACCAGAATTCGATTAATTGCGAAGGTTCAAGGGCTTCTTCATTTTTATTAATGTTAAAATTAATGCTTTGGTTCTTAATAAGATGAGTTATCAATGTAAGCTTTAATATCATCGAGTTTCAGCGAGTCTCAAAGTGCCATAACTGGGAATAAATTACGACTATCGCCACCAGAAAGTTCCACGTTTGTTGCAAATGGTACAATTTGGGTCGTAACTTAGCATTTTGTCAGCTATTATCTAAAGCTCGCACAAACTTTTCCGAGTTTTGACGTGATGAACGAAGTGTAATTGTACGGAATCTCTGAGCATGCTGCCTATTGCAGCTCGCAACTTTCCTCCAGTTTCTGGCTATAAAAAATAATTGGCGACAAAGCTTTCTCTTTATCGCGGTTCCTACTTTCATTTGTGCCTAATTGTCGAACCGAGAAATAACTTGAAATTGGCGAGCGTATAAAAGAGCTTATGAACGTCCGTCTTGCATTACAAAACACGTCTGTTGATTGAGAGGTCTTATCAACACGTGAATTACATTACAAAACACGACTGTTGATTGAGGGGTTAAGTCGAGATGTGGATTCAATTATTAAATTACGAATTAGAATTATATATAATAGGGCGGATTAAATTGTTTTGAAATTTATAATGTTGTATTCAGGATAATTTTTCGCTTATAAAAATCTTCTCATTGTTCACTCAATATATGTACGGTAAGAACTGAATAAACTTATCGTACGATTTTCTCAGCTTGGAGTATTACTGAATAACGCAATTCTTTGACAGCCTTTTGTGTAATGCATCATACAATACTTTATTTTTCAAAACCTCGGTGAACCAGAAAACATTCTTGCACCCAGACAAAGGTTCGTGGTGGACCACACGATAACTCGACGAGCTATGGAGCAATCAACAACAAAGATTACCATCACGTGTCTTCCATTCCATTCAGTTGCCTAACTTAATGAATGATATTATGATTCTTTGACAAACTCCTATTAAGCCAAACTCGTCCCAAAAGTTTTCGACAGGAAGGTTTCATCTCGGAGTTGGAAGAGAAATAAGCTCGATTGAAAGCCTCATATGTATCGGGTTTTGTGCAAAATAATTGACTGGCTAGACATTTATCGATATAACTTGAGCTCAAGTCACGTTATTATTATTTTACCTCATCCTTATTCCCCATTCCAAATTATTGTCTTCCAAGCTGCTAATAATTGGTTCCGTGATGGTGTAAATATTTCATTTAATTTCTTGTCGTTTCAATGGAGCTGGATTTGTCCGCGTTTTTCTGGGTGTCAGCCAATTTTTATCACTCTTAGATGCAGTGGCAAGATTAATGTATTTTTGCGTGTGTAACAATGATTTATTGTATTATTAGTTAACTATAGGTTCAAACGAGCAAACATCTGTGTTCGCTTTTCCTATTTTTGACTAAAGGTTTAAATAGCCAGCCATTATTATAAGAGTACTAAGGCACATAGCACGTCTCTACCTTGTAAATCGGATGGATTTTTAGAAGCGTATTGGATGGAATTACGCGCCATATTTGCGACCGTTCATTCAGTTCTGAAAAAATTGTAACAATGGTTTTGTTCAATAATTCTGAGTCTCGTGAGCCTGGGTGAGCGAGGACGTCGGAGGTGACACGAGCAGCTCGTCAAATATTGCCAGCAGCAGAAGTGCCTCCTCGACGGCCGCTCTTGAGGGAGTTTGTCTTCCCGTCACCGAAACAACGCAATCATGTCGTGTGTGCTTTGCCTTTTGTGGCTACGTTGCTTTACCTTTTGTGGCGTTGCTGCTTTGCATCGTCATTTGTGGCGTCGTCCCCTACATCACCGTTTATAGCGTCAGTTTCTGCGTGCCATTTGCATCATTTGCCTACCTTCTTTGCATGGCATCGTCCTCCTACATCGAAACTTGTGGCATCGGCAATCTTCTGCCATGCCATATGTGGCGTCTCCCCCCTGCTCCTATAATGCATTGAATTCTTCTTCACAAGCTTTTGCATGTTTTTCTTTATTTCTCTTGTTCTACGTCCCGCTTAGCCATTTCGGGATATTTATCTTTATGGCCAACTAAACATTTTTTTGATAATAGTGAACTCTAATTTAATCGTTTGTCTGATCTGGATGATTATCGTCGCTCACACTCCGCTACGTGGAGGCTACAGGAGAACAGAATTGAAGCGTTCATTTCCGCGTTCCTGCATTGTTTACTTTGTGTTAGATTTCAGATCCATCGTTGTTGCGTTATTCAAAATTGTTATTATTTTAATGGAATCCATGCATGCAATAATGCAGGGTCACGGATTTTCAAATTACTTCGATATTTATAACTTAAGGCATTTTATAGCAGTAATCGGAAAGTTCGCTATTCTCGAGCGAGCGTCCCCGGGCGCTTCTAAAACGCTTCCTGTCGCGATCGGCGGCTTGAATTTCGAAACGAAAAGTTGTGCCGTGAGAGCTTTATTCTTGCCTTTGCTCGAGGCCTCACGCCTCGCTTATCTTCAACGCTTAAAGCGGCCAGCTTTATATCTGATATCATCATGCATTTTTCCACTTTCCTTCTATTGAATTCTATGGATAGATTTGCCTGCTTTAATTGTGTTGATTCTCATGCTACATCTATTTAGGTTTCAGTTCCTATTGCAGCCTAGACTGTAAAATTATATTTATGTATCCATTGGTAGAAATGTTGAATTTATAAAATATATAAGAGAATCGAGCTCACGAGTCTCGTTTTGCAACTAATTTTGTACGATCGAGACCTAAGGCTCTAATTGGAACCATCTGTACACAGATATAAAATTGGTTTAGTTTGGCAGAAGATTTTCTTTAATGCAGGTTTCATTGAAGACCAGATAGTATTTCTTCTGACTTTTCAGTTCCTATCAAGAGCCTAATTCGCCGCGTAGAGAAAAACAATAAGAAAATTGTCAATAAGAAAATTGTCAATGAAACCTGCATTAAAGATATAAATTTGTATCATGTGCTCCACGTGTACCGTCTGCATGCAGATACTTGTCTTGGCTCCATGTGTACTGTCTGCATACAAATACTTGTCTTGGCTCCATGTGTGCCGTCTGTGTCCAAGTCCACACATGTACTGTGTATGGCTCCTGGGAAGCGGGCGGGCGGTGATAGGAGGTCGGATCACCTCTGTTATTGGATCCTGCCAGCGATCCTATTGAACGTAATCAGCAGCATGTTACTCACTAACTCAGTCTTGATTAAGATCGAGAGAGCACTTTATCTTCAGATGTTTTTTGACTTATTCTGTACGGTCTGACCCCAAAATATGTCTGGATCTCTGGACAGCGACCAAGACAGATCTCGAACTTCCAGCAGATCGCCTCGTTTCCGACTCATTGCGTCTTTTAGACGATCTCACGGTCCTTTGATATTTTTGCTCGGCCGCTCATTCAACAGTGAAATGTTTTGTGTTGAACCGCACGACCAAACCTTATTCTGATTGCGACAAAAATGTTTTATTAAATCTTGAGGATAACCGTTCGTCCCCAGAGCCATTATTTCGACTGTAAAACTAAACAAATTCTTTCGTTTCTGAGCTTTTCTCGAAGTTTTCGAACTTCAGTCATATATTCTTCTAAACTTGAACTTTGTATTGCGGTTTGAAAGCAAAACAGCAAGTATTTATTGTTCAACATTCGTCCTAAAAACTAAATGGAGGCGGGCCCGTTCAACCCTTGCCTGTTTCGTGATGGCCGACCGCGTCTAAATTACTTCCGTGGCGCCTGCATCGACTCGCTGCCACAGAACAGACACGCACAGCACTCTACGGAGGACACGCACAGCACTCCCCGGAGGACACGCACATCACTCTACGGAGGACACGCACAGCACTCTACGGAGGACACGCACATCACTCTCCGGAGGACACGCACATCACTCTACGGAGGACACGCACAGCACTCCCCGGAGGACACGCACATCACTCTACGGAGGACACGCACATCACTTTCCGGAGGACACGCACATCACATCACTCTCCGGAGGACACGCACATCACATCACTCTCCGGAGGACACGCACAGCACTCCCCGGAGGACACGCAAAGCACTCCTCGGAGGACACGCACATCACTCTACGGAGGACACGCACAGCACTCTACGGAGGACACTCGCATCAATCCATGGAGGCACACACATCCGACCACGGTAGATATGCGCGTTAGGCTTTTTTGAATGCGCATATTTACTCTTGATATCAGTTCACAGTGCCCATATACGCATTCGCCCCCAACTAGATGGAGGAGAGTACAAATACAGGGAAAATGGCAAGTGTGCGATAAAAAAAGAGCATAGAGGCAGTGATGAGGAATGGTGGTGCGAAGGAGGATGGAAAAGATTGAAAAGACCGCATGAAGGCCGAGTAGAAGCCTGCAGCCGAAGAAGAAGGGTATGGAAAAGATAAAGTGAATATGGAGAATGGAAAGAGGGTAGGGAGGGGGTATGGAGGTGAGTAAAGGGGTATAGAGGTGGGAAAAAGGGTATAGAGGTGAGAAATGGGGTGTAGAGGTGAGAAACAGGGGGTATGGAGGTGAGAAAGGGGGTAAGGAGGCGAGAAAGGGGGTAAGGAGGTGAGAAAGGGGGTAAGGAGGTGAGAAAGGGGGTAAGGAGGTGAGAAAGGGGGTATGGAGGTGAGAAATGTTGTATGAAAGCGAGAAAGGAGGGTTCGGAGGCGGGAAGTAGGGTAAGGAGACTGCAGGGGGTAGCCTCCATGAAGCTGAATTATGACGCTCTTGCATGGAAGATGAGAGCTCCTCGGCCTCCGTGATTCCTTCAGCTGGAATCTGATGACTTGGGACTGAGCTTCCGCTTCTGCGTAGAGCTGAAGAATCCACCCAACCTGTTCAACGCAACATGCCATGTTTTACACGAATTTTCTGCTCCACCTGCGTAACTTGTCACAATGCAACCATTCTTCGGGTTACAGGAATCAGCAGTGTAACCTGCATAACCCGCCAGCATCAAAACCATTCCTAATTGGGTTACACGAATCGGCAGCGCTACCAGCCATCAACACAGCTTCGCGTTACATGAGTGCAACTGCAGCCTGATTCCGTTGCGTAATTTGCCCAAGTTATTAAACGTTCAACTTTACCGCTACCGCTATTCGCTGGTGACTGTCGCAAGGAAAATTTTAAATCTGCTATCTCGGCACGGGAAGTTTTCTTATGGAATTTAACAAGTCTGAAATTTTGCGAATGCTGTGACAATTTTGAGTTCATTGTGTTATGTTTTTTTTTTGTGGTTGAGGATGTTAACTCATGAACTAATTAATTTAATATATTCTAGATTTTTCGTAAAATCGCTGAGCGTGTGTTGAAAAATTAATGTAAGTAATTTATATGTTTGTGATTTGTTATTTTATTTCAAGAAAATAAATCACGCTTTACAGTTTCGTAGATGAAAAGTAATTATTTTTAATCATCGTCATCACATGTGCCACATAATATGTATGCCGTGGTCGTCCAAATTTAACGTAATTGTTTAATGACATTTAGTTATGACTTGATTATTAGTAATGACTTTTAGTTATGACTTAATTATTTATCTTGTTTTATATTTTGTAACATAATTCAGGACTCTTCTAAAAATGCGGCCTTGGTTGTCATGCCACCGATAATTGTACATTAAACGTTTGTTTTGAAAAAATCATGGATTCTCACTTATCCCTGGTTCGCTAAGAGGCTATCCCGTATTCCTCAAATGCTCCTTAGTTTACTGCGATCCAAACGTCCACTTTATGACAGCTCCAACACGGCTGAGGCTCAACCACGAGCCTAGCGTTTCTTTCCATCGCTGCCCTGGCAACAACATTCGGTTTCACTCGAGTAGTCTAACTTTCGAGAAGTGAAAGAGAATTTCTAATGCTGTTGCAGGTCATGACACTGATTCATCATCAATGAAAAGTACCTTATGCTGTCAGGTTAAGAGGCGTTCCGGCGATCTCTGTTGAATAGCTAATGCCTTACTTGGACTTCTTTTTTTTTGTAACGGTTACAGTTTATAACAAATGATGCCATCAATTTATTAATAGATGAGAACATCATGGTATTCAAGAATAGTTTATTTCGGTTATTTTCTTTATTACTTCTTGCTACGAAGTGCTGACAGGATCAAGAAAATAAGGCGGCATTGTGGCTTTCACGCTTGATGACCCTAGGCAGTTAAAGCGAGCTGGCATTCAGTGACCGTAGGCTTGTTTGTGTTCACCAAAGATTGAACCTTGACCTGCCCACGAAGAAGAGCAAATGAGCACCTTTGCCTTAAGCAGCAAATTGACAGGCAGGTGCTGCGGGACAATAGATGCGGCGGACAGGCGGATTTGGTGGGACAGGCGGGTTAAATCGGACAGGCTTATGTGGCAGAGCAGGCGGATGAGGTAGGACAGCTAGTGAAATGGGGCAGGCTTATGCAGCGAGACAGATGGATGCGGTGGGTTGTGCTACGTTCTTCATTACGTGCTGCACGAGTTGCGTGTTCACGTGCCATTAATACGCGGTTCTGAGCAGACATGTGACAGTTCAAAAAGTGTTGTTGGTCAGTCTTAGTATTGCTTTAAATTTTCTGCTCTGGCTTTTAAAGGCCTCTTTTTGTTCAGCTGAAAATTTAATTTGAAATCTACGGGAAAGCCTACCAGTATTTGATTTACTTCTTTTTTACAGTGCCCCGCGTGTCGTAACAATGTTCAATTTTAAATTTTATAAATTATGTTTCGCTAATAAACATATTAAAAATAAATATATTTTAATTAAATTATTGAATTATTTTAATTATTAATTGGCCCACGGCCAATTGAAATGAACGTGTAGTAACATTGTGTTTCATCAGCTGTTATTTATCGATAAAAAAAACTTGTTAGTATTTTTTAACTTTCGCAAGACTCACTACATTTCCCACCGATTAATGTTGTTTATCACCATTTATCAACCTGTGATTGTAGATGAGCATATTCCTGAACGACGCGTCTACTAATTGCTCGTCGACAAACGGAGGGCTGACCGTCTTTTAGACAAGAACTATCTATGCTCCATCATGCACGGAGCACGTAGACACGTATTACACTACTCACAAATCTCTTACCTTACGTTTTCATTGAAGATATTGAATTTATTTGGCGTTTTCTCTGCTTTTAAATTTTTGCTTTCTAGGCCTTTTTATGCTGACAGGCATCGTATTCTATATCAACCTCATCTAAGCCAACCTCCGCCGTTCTCTTCGTAGAATGCATTAAGTTACCAGGTGCCCTACTCCTTATTAACATTCAAATGCCGATGTACGTTTCAGTTCTCATTATTAAGGTATAAAGACGCCTGGAACCTTATTTATTCAGAGGCGCATTTCGGCTGACCCGCACCTTGCTCTAAAGCTCTAATTAGAATAGCCTTTGATTCCAGTAGTGCGTTACAAGCGCGTATGTAACAAATTTATACCTTTAGCACATGAAGTAAAGACATCATACAAGATTTTCATCTGAATTACGCAGCAGATATTTAACAAGGCAGCGATATAGATTATTTCTGTGTAAAACAGACTTTGAATTTTTCAATGTCCACCTGAAAATATATTATAAAAACTATGTCAACGCAAAAAAGGTTGCTTTTCATTGCTCAAGCTACGGATACTGACTATAAATCCATTCCAAACGCTTCTCTCTTCCGCTTTCTCTTACTCTAAATCACCGGTTATCTACGGCGTGAAAACTTTAGCCGTTTGTCTGTGTTGGTCAATATTCTGATGGTGAAGATCCTGAACGTATTGCTAAAAAATATTCACTCGAAACTTGCAAGAGATTAAGCGCATCACCTCTCGGATGCTATCGAGCGACTAGGTTCATGCGCTTGGTAGGTGCAACATCTCGCTGCCGCACGCTTTGCAGTTAGATGTAGGTTTAAAAATTTAACCCACTTGAAGAATAGCCGTTTTTTCCCAGCCCAATAATATCAGTGTAATTAAGCGAATGTATGCTGACCTCCGCCTTTTCGCTGAAGTTTAGCTAAGTCAACCTACATGATTGGTTTTACTGATTATTTGGATTATTTTCCTCGAAAATCAGGGTAGGTTAGGCCTCTAACTGTCATTTAATTAATGACAATACTTAGGATCTCATTAGGCTACTATTAATTCGTTTGTAATATGACTCTGGCCGCCGTCCACTCAGAACTGTGTAGCTAGTTTGCAATCAGTGAAGGATACTGAGTGCCTGGGTCACGTCCTGCGATTTGATCCTAATCAGGGGCTGGAATCGGGGACGCACTTTTTGCGCTTTCAACGCAATGTTTGCGTGGCTCTCCGGTTCATGGGAGGGAAAATTAGGCTTGAATTCGCTCAGCGGTTATCAAATGTTATGGCAATTATGCCTTACTAGTGAAAAGTTTCGTAACTGGTGTAATTACCTGGATTTTTGGGTCACAATGATAATTGCGGTACAGAGTTTTGCTCTCTTTAATGCTTGTCAAAACTCAGAAGCCCTTCTGATTTGAACTTGTTTTGAAGTTCAAATTGAAGTTTGGTGAAAACTGTCCCCAACTCCAGGCTTTGTGGTCGTGTACGCTCTACTTCACGAGAGGGCAAATGCGAAAAATGTGTTCTTTCTTGCGCTTTCGACTAATAATAATTTGGTTTTTGTCTGTATACGAATGCGAAATTCTAGTTTTCCAGATTTTGTTTTCGAATTACTGGTTCGAAGTCGTGATTTAATTAAAAATATTAATAAATTTTGCTACAAAGATTCAAGTGAGTTTTGTGTGATTAGAATAACACCAGACAATATCACGGTAATATATTTCAAGGTTTTATTTATGATGAAAATTGTCGTAAGAATATCCAATAATAATTTCTCGTCGGCCGTTGCTCATGGCCCCTTGAAGGCCACGTGGGCGTCCACCTGAACTCCCGATTATCTCGGTCGCGATTCATCAAGATTATCGTAAGCTCGTTTGCGTACTATGCAATATTATGCAGATACACGTAATTTATCTGACGTTATTTAGAATGTTGTTTGCATACTTTAACTTCCGTTGGAATCAATGGCGAGCAATACTCTGTCGTATTTTCTACAATCTTTCTCATTTAAGTTTGTACCTATAATGAATGATTGATATCATGTCCTCGTAACTTAGCTCGTAGCAGCATACGAACGAGTAAAATAATTTCGCTGTAGTATAAGATATTATTCCAATTTTTAGACATTATTCATGCTTCCCAATTACTTACGGCAAGTAATTTTCCGAAAGAGTTGCAAAGAAGCGCTTTAAATGCTATGTCAAATTTGCGTATCAACCTTCATGTTTGTCCGTCTAAGACGAACTGTGCTCGCAGCGTTTACTAACGATTCCTCGTCCGCCTCTGCAAACTAACCACAATGCCGCGATTGTCTAAAGTTAGAAATTACAAAGTAGAATTGTTCAGCCATTCATGTTTCACCTTTTATTAAGTCTTTTTCTATGAATATCTGCCGCTACCATTACAGCGTTAATTTTGGTTTTGCTGAGTTTAATTTAATTTTAAAGTTGAATTTTTTTTGTAAATGGAACTGACAGCTAATTTAAAAGCTTATTTTCTGTTATCTTCCTGGTTCATGTTCAGCGTCATATGTACGCTATTAAATTAAGTGCGCAAAAATGTAACTGAGCAATTCACATTTGAAGTGAGCAACTCTGCTCCCCAGTAAAGTCTGGAACTAAAGCCATCAGCTGAGTGGTGCTCGTTTTTGTTAATTTATCGGGAAATGACTGAAGCTTAGGTGTGTCTGAATACACAGACAAAGTTGCCAATAGCAGGTTTTTGCCCAGCAACAAGTTTCGGGCCCACTTGTGACAAAGTCAAAGCGCACTTGTCACAAGTTCAAAGCGCACTTGTCACAAGGTCAAAGCGCACTTGTCACAAGGTCAAAGCGCACTTGTCTCAAGGTCAAAGTGTACCAGTCAAAAGGTCAAAGTCACAAGGTCAAAGCGCACTAGTCACAATGTCAGGGTGCACTTGCAATATTGTCGGCAATGATCTGCTTGTGTCAGCAGTGTCCGGGCCACAATCTGCCAGTATCAGCAGCATCTGGGCAATGATCTGCCGCGGATCAGCAGTCGTGGAGTGCTATCCGTTCAGGCAGATGTCGTTGGATTCGGCACTGCGCATCCATCAGTCGCCGGCTCGTTATCTGCTTTATCTGCGCGCAACAATCAACACAAACGAGTCTGAGTTCCACTCCTCAGCTTCCTAATTTCGCAAGTCTTTTCTCGCATTTCTTATCGGCAATCAATACAGCCAGGTGATTGGCCAGCCTCCTTCCATTAGCCGCGCTGAGTGCTGGGCCATTAGCTTTCCCTTCACGTTTGAAAATCTATCCAGATTATCGATGGCCCAAAATCGGCCAAAGACTGCACTCCGAAAAGGCCAAAATTTTCTATAGGGCATGTTTGTTCTCGGAATGCTGTGACCTCCAACCCTTTCATGGCCGTTCCTTTAGACTTGCATTGCACAAAAGCAACGCCCTGACGGCCTCTCATTTTAAAATATTGGCAAAGCAAAATTAATGAAGACCATCTCAGTATATGCCGTGCGTTTCAACCTAGCAATACTCCAATAAATGTGAGCATGGATGATTATGGTAATTGATCAAGCATAAAAAATCTGAAAAAAGCATAAAGACGATTTAGTTCATTACTCTCAAACTTTTGACATGAGAGAGACCCTCGAACTCATGAATTAGCAATGCATTGTGTGGCTTGCTATCAAGCTGACGATACTTAATAATCAAGTTAGAGGAAGCGTTTATCTGCAACATTCATTCTTAAAAAATTCTTGATCAAGTGCCACCATGTATGGCCTGAGCTGCCAGATAAAGGCTACTTAAATCAGACCGGTGTCAGGAATTACGAGCGATTTCTTTATTGCTGACCTATTCATCCGCCGTCAGCTGATAGTAAAAGCTATACTCATATCAGCCCGGTGTCAGGAATTACGAGCGATCTCATTATTGCTGACCTATTCACCCGCCGTCAGCTGATAGTAAAAGCTACTTATATCAGCCCGGTGTCAGGAATTACGAGCGATCTCATTATTGCTAATCTATTCACCCGTCCGTCAGCTGATAGTGAAAGCCAAAGTTATATCAGCCCGGTGTCAGGAATTAAATGTCATCTCATTATTGCTGACCAAATAACCGGGTGTCAGCTGATGCTTTGATGGTGGCCAGCGACGGTTGTAACGAAAGTGATAACGAGCGCTCGTTGACTGTCCGTTTTATAGCGGCAATTACGTACGGCTTTGTAGGTGTCGTAATGCCACGCTTATTCTATTCGCCTCCCAACGCTCTGCCTGATCTCTAAATCCATGTGCAGCAAAGCCTTCATGTTATTAGAACACTATTATTTTTTCATATTCCTATTAAGGAATAAATTGGGTGAAATGGTTTGACTACAGGCAACAAATCGCTGTTTTATTATTGCTGTAATTACTACTGGCCATCAATCGTGAAACCTAGGCATTAACAATTTATAATAGGCACATCAATTTATGAATTTGCAGCAAAATTAATCAACCCATTTTAGGTAATCCTATTGTTACTTTATTCGTATTTTCTCTTGTTTCCTTGTCAACCATGAATAAATCTTGAATTTATAGGCGAAGAAAATGTCATTTGAATTCTCCATTATTACATAGAAAACACATCCATAATCTGCGTGTATCGTTTGCGATGAAGGTATAGTGAAATTACTTGGCATTTTCTTCACTTTTAAGTTCAAAAATATCTGACAATTTGAGCAAACTAAGGACATACATACTGTATCAAACTTAGATTGTGCGGCTGAACAATCATGCTTGGAGCCACAGATTTTAACTGCTGCAATGCTTGCTCCTATTTCGCCCATGTTATTCTAGCCCTTTGAGATTATTCTTGAGCTATTTTCGTTAGTGCTTGTGGTCTCTGATCGTATCAGGTTTGGCTTTTTATTATTTCTATTGAAGAAGCAAAGGGTTGCTCTCTTGCTCACTATCGATCTTGAAGGGCGCTCATGTGATATACATGATTACATCAATAAAATAGCATAATCATCACAAAATATAACGTGATAAAGGCTTTTTGATCGTTTTGCAATGGAAAAATTCGCCCTCGAATTTTTTGTTTCTTCCTTTTTTCGCTTAATGGTCTCTCACTGTAGGCTACTTCACACATTACGGTTTTTGAGTTGTTATGTCAGTCCCACTTTTTCTGCAAATCTGCATGTGATGCGTGTTTTCATTATAAAAAGGTTACAATCATGGCAATCTGCCCATTTCTTCATGTTTCAAATAAAGGGGTGGAGGATTTCCTCTTTGTCCGTATGCTGTGATGACAAGTGGGTCTCGCATAGCAGCTCGCCGACGAACTCCTTTGGCAGAGAACAAAATGGTTTTTAGTTCCTCTGAAGAGGTCTTGAGTGGCACGGCCGCGGCTGCAAATGGCATCAACTGGACAGCCCTGGGCGCTTTTTTATCCCCCGTACCGACGAAGACGAGCCTTGCAGGCGCTCATCGGGAATATTTAGGCTCACAAAAACCTTTTTTTCTGGCATCGCTGGCGCACCGAGGCAGAAAACAGAAGGAAGTGCCATAGCTGAGCTGAGCGCAAGAAACGCGTACTTCATGTCGCGCATCTTGCGCCAAATAAGTTGGTGAGCGACGGATGAAACGACCGTAGCTTCCGTGTACTTTGTCTTCCTGTCGTATTGCTATCACGTACACGCACGTCATGCCTCGTCGCTGCCACGTACACGCACGTCATCTCTGACTGTCATGCCTCGTCGCTGCCACGTACACGCACGTCATCTCCGACTGTCATGCCCTGTTTGCTGTCACGTACACGCACGTCATCTCTGACTACCATGCCTCGTCGCTGCCACGTACACGCACGTCATCTCTGACTACCATGCCTCGTCGCTGCCACGTACACGCACGTCATCTCTGACTACCATGCCTTGTTGCTGCCACGTACACGCACGTCACCCCTTGGTCAGCACGGCTGAGAAGCTCGCGAAGCGCGACATGCAACTTCGTGCCGCTTTGGAAACCTCGCGGCTCAAGCCGTCTGCTAGTAGGAGAACTTGTTGATATGTTGCTGATATCATGTGTCGTGTTGACACATGTTGTGCTGATATTGTAAGTCGTGGTGCCACATGTGCTGATATTTTATGTCGTAGTGCCACATGTTGTGCTGATATTATATGTCGGGGTGCCACATGTTGTGCTGATATTATATGTCTTGGCGCCACATGTTGTGCTGATATTATATGTCGTGGTGCCACATGTTGTGCTGATATTATATGTCGTGGTGCCACATGTTGTGCTGATATTGTATGTCAAGGTGTCACATGTTGCCACATAATGTCGTACTACCTCATGTGCAGATATCATGCCTCTTGGTGCGAATTTCTTCTGTAAGCTTTTTCGAATGCGGATATATTTCGCTGTTCTAACTTCTAATACTGTAACTACTAGCATATATCTGAAATAACTAATAACAAACCAGGTGTGCAGCTGAAACTAGTGCCTTACGTTTCGATTGCGTTCAACAGCGATGGAAAATTTCAAAGCTTTGGTGATGCGGATAATAGAACCACGAGTTAAGTAGATGCGTGAAGAACCTTATGATCGTAGTGATTTTGATGTGTCAATGTCAATGATAAATTTTAAGGATAGTGGTGATGCTGATGACGAATTTTCTCATTTCGGACATGCTGATTACGAATTTTGGGATCTTTGTGATGCTGACAGCAAATTTATGATCTCGTTTTGGCTGATTGCGGATTTTGGGGTCTTGTTGATGTTAATAGAGAATTTTGGGATCTTGGTGATACCAATGATGATTTTTGGAGTCGTTTTTCGGCTGATGACTAACCTCCGAGTCTTCGAGTCGAGGCGACTCAGGCGCGCCATACGCCGTCTTCTTTAAAGCAGCAACGCGCAGCCTCGACCTACGCACGTACGCAGCTTACGCATTTCCGCCGGCTACTCTGACGTCAGCGTAAACCGATCAGAACTGACGCCATAAGCGACAGATCATAACTGCTGACACTTTAATGATGCCCTCCATCTTACCGGAGATCCTTCACGGCACATAATCTACACACAGGCCGAATTTGGGCGTTAGGATGTCGTGATGCAATCCACATATCACAATTCCTGCTCGAACTCAAACCAAGGTTAATTGAAGAACTCGAGTTTTTTCCATTGTTAAAAACGATCACCGCCAGTATCATCCAGCGAGCATCCAATGATGGAGTGCCAAGAAGGACTGGACGATGATTATGACGAGCCTTCGAATGCAGCTCATCGTTTGCGTATCTTCCGACATGGCAAGCCGAGGACGCTGTGCGACTTGTCTTATACACATTGTTTCAAAAGTAATGAAATATTTGCGATTATGTTCTTTGATTGGGATATTCTCACACATTTTAGGGTTGGGCACAAGAAAGTGGCCATTCATCTCTGATGTCGCTCGAAACATAAATACGCAGACAGGAGGTCCGGAGGATGAGAGGTCAGACAGGAGGTCCGGAGGATGAGAGGTCAGACAGGAGTTCATATCTCACAACTTGGGACGCTTCTTTCCAGTATGACTTCACACTCATTGCACTACGTATTTCCAATACTTTATAATTATTTTAAGTATAATTTATTCACTATGATTACAGTATAAGTGACTATGAGTAGGAGTTAATGCTCATAAGCAGTTATTTGGGAGCGTGCCCGGGCGCTGGAGCCCGCACCTCGCGGGCGCCGGCAACACCGCGGGCGGTACGCGCACCGCCGACGGTGGGCGCTCACGGCTAACGGGCCGACGGTGCCGCTGCCACCTCAGTGCGCTGAGTGACGCCGTGAGGGAGTCACGTGTGGTGTCACTCGGCACCTCTCTCTCTCTTCCATGACCAGTTGTGTGGTTCCAGTCTCGCGCGCCTTGTAACTAAGAGTTCCAAAAGATAATCTATTCCCGCACGGTTGTGGTTTGTGTGTCTCTTCCCTCCAAGTGGCTTCAAGTGTAAATATGTACAGTGCAATAGCCTAGAAAATAGATGAGCTCGACTTGATCGTGTAATTTGGGCGTAACTTGAGGGCTCCGTGCGTATTTTGGACGGCAAGGCCCACTCGGTCCTCGCTCTCTCTCCCTCCCTTGCTCTTGCCCTCTCCTTGTGTGCCCTTCACTCACGCCCAGCCTCGTCTCCTTTATCTTTCCAATCGCAGGCCAAACAAAATCTCGCGGTAACCACCGCCACTGTTGCTCACCTGGTGCTAGGTGCTAATAAATAATTGCGTAGTAATCAATCAGATAAAAGTCCTCACAACCAACATTCCTGACCACAGGTATCTTATTCTGCCACGATCGTACTATCGTTTACAACTTTTAAAACCTTTACAATGTTGATGATTTTCTGCCTGCGTCGTCTGTATGCAGGGCAATTTTTTCTATTGTAAAAACAATCACCACCAGTATCATCCAGCGTTAGACATCTATTGTTATGTTTGATTTCCACCACTCTTGATAGGAAGAGGTTCAGTGGCAGCACCGTGTCTCATTTATGACGCCTAGAATATTGGGTTGAGGTAGAAAGCAAACATCCCGCACCTATAATGAAGATTGCTCGTACAAACATGGAGTTTATATTGTGTTTTCCCCGCAGCTATCAGATGGTTGCTGGTTCGATTTTGTTTGTACATTGTAGAGTGGACGTGCCTCGAACGCAGCTCTCGTTGCCTTGCAAATGAGCATTTATATAGTAGTTAGTGTCCCAGGAATGGGAATGATGAAAAGGATACATTAAATTTCCAAGCGTTTTGATATCTGTACCATGATAGAAGAAGAGACGAAGCTCCTGTAGTAATCGAGCGCGGTGATGGCATAGGGGATGAGCAGTCAATTCCATCAATAACGCATCAGTCTTGGTTTCTGGTGGATGCTTGTAATTTATCTGTGATGGTTCGTTGTGATAATAAGTGGAGTCTCTAAGACTCAATCAAGAAATTTGCATGTTTGCTTGTTAACGAAGTTTAGCGGTTGAAGGTTGTTGAAGTTGATTACATAGAAAGATAGGCTTTAGATAATAAGTTGGAGAAATTTAGTTGAAAATTATTTGTTAGATGTTATATATTGGTTGAAGTGAGAGTGAGGAAGTTAGATTATTGAAGATAGGCTGTCGAAAATTGATCGAGTAGTTGAAAAAAGTTGTTAATTAATGATTTGTGGTTAGTGATTGGTTGTTGATGTTAACTTGTTGAGGGTGAGTTATTGCGAGTGTGTTGTTGAGGGGGGATAGTCTAAAATAGATTGCCGACGTTAGGCTGTTCGAAATAGGTCATTGAAGATCTTTTTCCAGATGGAGCCTGTATGTGGATATGCGAGGGCTAATTGTTAAAAAAGACGGGATGTCTGATGACCTTAATTTGCTCATCATGCAAGCAATCTCATTTCGATTTTTTAAGAGTTAAACTTGTTTCATTTTTTATCATTATCCATTTGTTGTCCTAGTGAGATTCATCAAACTTCTACATGTATATTGTTGCAAGACATTCTTTCTGTGCATTGTTGCAACAGATTCGTACTGCAAATTGTTGCAAGATATTCTTGCAGCACAATTTTGCAAGACATTCTTATTGTACATTAATTGTTGCAAGACAAAGTATATTTTTGTAAGACATTCTTGCAGAACATTGTTGCAAGACATTCTTACAGCATATAGTTGCAAGACATTCTTACTTTAAATTGTAGCAAGACATTCTTATTGTACATTTTGCAGCTAAAGTTGCAAGAAATTCTTGCAGCGCATTGTTACATGAACTTCTTGCCTTGCATTTCAACACAATGTAACAGCACAGTGAGGTAGTCCAATTATTTCTTGGCTGAAGCTCGTGATCCAGTGCAGGACTGGTTTCGTTATTCATAAGTTGTCGCACGTCGCGTTGTGTAACACTGCAGCCTAAGGCTAGTTCATTTCAGACGCCAAATTGTTACGTGAATTTGTAGCCGTATCTACCCTGTTTTGCATCTTTGCAAAACTGTTTTGTATCTTTCATATAAAATTTGCGTTTAATGTTTAAGGAAATCATCAGAAATAAATTTCCTATGTTTTCTGAAAAAATGCATATAACGTTTAAGGAAATCATCAGAAATGAATGTCCTATGTATTCTTTTCTAAAACTAGAAGGTCCTGTGTGTTATGTTGATGGTTAAATATTCAATATATAACGCACTATTCCAATTGCTTGTACTCATCTTTTTCTTATTCATAGATTGGTGTGCCTGCCTTCTATCTCAGTAACGACTCACTACGCCTTCAAGGCGCTCACTTGTTTCTTCTATTTAGTCGACAGTTCTTGCCGCTCCCGAGATCGGCCCACTAGAAGCTTTTTCCTTGTTAGTACCCGAAGATATGCATTCCGTGTGATATTGTTACTGTGACCGCTGTAGGATTTGTGGCTTTCGCCTTCATTGTTGTTGTGATCTATTTGTCTTACCTCAAGACTTTACTCAGTGTGAAGTGATACGACTCGGATGCTATGTACAGTCCTCTGATAAAGAAAGCGACTGCCTGGCATTGGTCTTGTTGATTGCAACCGTAACTCTGCTGAGGATCCTCGTTGGTCCAGAGTTGTTCCAGGACTTTTTTTAGTGCGGAATAAAGGTACTTCGTTCATCAGACGGCCCATAACATCCATACTACACTGTTTAATGTGATTCATAGAGCGTTCTTATTTCACCGCCTTGTCAATGTGCTTCGTCTCAACAACGAACGGATCTCCTCGACCTGCGTAGTATAACCGAATGTGTGACGTGACTCAGTGTACATTTTAGCGTTTGAATGTTTTAGCACGAGATCTGTTTAAAATTAGCACAAAGGAAATCAATGAGAAGTGCTTCTAATTCACAGACTTGAATGAAGTTATTTCAAGATTTTTGTCGTCTTCTTATTTTGGCTTACCCTGACCAATTCAGTGACCAATGCCTTCGTCGCTTGTCGAGGCCGTGACCTGCCTTCTTCATTGAATATTATTGCTTATTGTTGAGTGCCTCCCAAGTGACTGAAGTTTTCTCGCGTGGACGCATTATAGGAAAGCATTCCGCTTAAGAGGGACCATTCAACTTTTTTCTTGCTCATCCTATTGCTCCTAATGTGGTCTTAGCAACGCTGTATGGGTTTAAAGTACCACAGCAACACATTCAGCTGGTCAAAGCTTTAACATATATAAATAGCGGCTTGTGTGAGCTTCACCTGGGACTGTATTTGAACGATCCATTCACTTGAGATCTGATGAGCGATAAATGGGATCGTGCGTGAACGGATAGGTAAAAAAATTTGCACGCATTCCTTGCGTTTAACTATCGCATTCAATGAACGACTACTCAACTGAAATCCGGACATTAAAATCATCTTCAATGGCCTTTTGTTGAACTGAAACAAACTTGATTGATATAATTAAAAGGACAAGATGGCGGCACCAACCACAACCACAACGACCACCACCACCGCCACGTCGGGCATCCGACGCGCGATTCCCGTCATCACCAACGCCCCCAGCATGAGCAAGCTGCGCATCTCCAGCTTCCTCTCCCAGAGTCTGTGAGTACTGAGAGTCTACCTCAAGTCTTTCCATTTGATCCTTGTCAGACAGAATAATTTTGCAACGTTGCAATCGCGGGTATAGAATTGTAGCTATGCAACCCGACAAGACTCAAGTTTTGCGATTTGATCCTTGTCAGACAGAATAATTTTACAACGTTGCAATCGCGGGTAGAATTGTAATTATACAACCCGACAAGAGTTAATCCAAGATTTTGTGGCTAGTTGTTGGAACTAACATTTATGTGCCAATGGGCGAAGTGTTCGTAGAGCTTATTAATATTTAATGTGACCGATGCGCCGTTATGCAGTTTTAATTTCGGTTGTGTCGTGGGTGCATCGTTGTCAAACGATACAATCACATCGTTAAAAAATTTTGTTTTTACTTTTTGTTCAACCTTCGAAAGGTAGAATTTAGCAACCGCCATTAACTAGTCGTGAGCTATTTTATTGTAAATATTTTCAAGTTATTCTGTTGTCATATATTTTTGCATTCATCAAAGAGTCTTTTCCTTATTTATTCGGAGAATTTATCCCAAGTTAGCACTAATTTAAATTTCCACGCATTATTCTCAGACATTGGAACCTGAACGTAATCAATGATATTAAAATTATAACTTTATTCACGCACAAAATGTAGGCATTCTTGCAGCACATAGTCAACGCAAATCTGAGGAAACTTTGTTAACTAGGAAACCTTAACTCGAAGGAGCTGAGGGAACTTAGCAAGCTCTTCATGCTCGTGATTTGGTGTCTTTGACTTACGAGACTTCAACTTTCGAATCTTGGACTGAGTCTTTGACGTTCGGGTCTTTAAGTGAGAGTTATTGACTTACGAGTAGTCTTTGAATTTTGACTTTTAGACTTACGAGTAGTCTTTGAATTTCGAGTTTTTGACTGAGAGTTTTTAAGTGGTTCTTTGCTTTTCGAGTTTTTTATTTTCGAACCTTTGACTCAGAATATTTGTCTGAGTGTCTTTGACCGAGTGTCTTTGAATGAGAATCTTTGACTGAGAGTCTTTGACTGAGAGTCTTTGACTGAGAGTCTTTGCCTGAGAGTCTTTGACTGAGAGTCTTTGACTGAGAGTCATTGACTGAGAGTCTTCGACTGAGAGTCTTCGACTGAGAGTCTTCGACTGAGAGTCTTCGACTGAGAGTCTTCGACTGAGAGTCTTCGACTGAGAGTCTTTGACTGATAGTTTTTGACTGCGAGTCGAGTCTTTGGATGGCTGAGAGTCTTTGGTTGGCTGATAGTCTTTGGTTGGCTGAGAGTCTTTGTTTGGCTGAGAGTCTTTGGTTAGCTGAGAGTCTTTGGTTGGCTGAGAGTCTTTGGTTGGCTGAGAGTCTTTGGTTGGCTGAGAGTCTTTGGTTGGCTGAGAGTCTTTGACTGTGACGATGATTTTTGTGATTTTTTTTCGCAATGAATTATGAAACATATCAAGTCATTCGAGCCGATTTTAAATTATTTATTTTACGATTTTAAATTATTTAATTAATGATTTTAAAATATTTACTATACGATTTTGAATTATTTGATTAACGATTTTAAATTAATGAATTTGCGATTTTAAATTATTCAATTAACGATTTTAAATTATTTAATTCACGATTTTAATTTATTTAATTTAATTTAAGTTACACATCTCGAGAGCCAAGGTTGCTTAATCTCAGTCTCGGAATTTTTTCGATCTCATGTTTGTTTTCACGTCATAGCTCTTAGGATCTGTTTTGATCCCGCAACTCCTACGCCGCAACATCCACTCAGCAACACCAACGCTTCAACACCAACACCGCAATATCAACGCTGAACATCCACGCCACAACACCTACGCCGCAACACCATCTTTGTAACACCAACTCCACACTAACTGATCCTTTTCACACATCTCTCCCAACTCATCATCGTTAGTATCATCAGAATTAATATTATGATATGTAATTCTGGCCCAGGGTGGGGCTCGCACGCCCCAGGCATCGCTGCTCCCCGGTGGCGGTTCTCTGTCTCATCGCCTTCCGTGAATCACATTACCTGATTATTACGCGCGCCTGACACGCGCTGCCACAGTTAATGAGTCGTGGTGACGCAGTTAAGGAGTCGTGGTGACGCAGTTAAGGAGTCGTGGTGACGCAGTTAATGAGTCGTGGTGACGCAGTTAATGAGTCGTGGTGACGCAGTTAATGAGTCATGGTGACGCAGTTAATGAGTTGTGGTGACGCAGTTAATGAGTCGTGGCGACGCAGTTAATGTGTCGTAGTGACTCAGTTAATGAGGTTGTTTGCATCTGATGCAAGGTAACACAATAAATAAGCCCCAGCCCTGACGATTGATTCTGTCCTCGGTCATTGACACGAGCATCGCCCTCATCTTTGTGACGAGAATAAAAACCTGCGCTGCCGTCCTTAAACTCATTGCAAACCTCATAGATTTTGTCAACACGACGTCTACGCGTTGAGCCACTCGTGCAGGGTTCAATTTCTTAGTTCGTTGTTGATTTTCTTGCCATTACTCTCTATTATTTATTCCGAATTATTCCTACCGTGGCTTTAGTGTTACCTCTTGAACAAATTCATGGACAGAACACGCATACACAATGGCCCCTCATGGAGCTACATAATAATGTATAATGCAGCACCCTGAGCTAATTTAGAGCTCTGAGCTGATCCAAAACACTACGCTGATCCTGAACTCCCACCGCAGCACCATTTATGTTTCAGAATCTGTAAGGCGATAACTCTTATCATGTCTCCAGCACCCGATGTCTGGCGCAGCCCTCGCCTGCATTGCTCTCTGTTATCACTCACTTTATTTCCGCCCTGAGAGCCGCACTTCCCATGCCTCAGTTGGCGCGAGGAACAAATGCTTTATTCGCGCACTTGGCGTTTCTTTCACCAAAAATCCATTTCCTTGGGCTGAGGAGTGCTTTTCCTTGCCCTCGGAATGTGCATCGAAGATCCAGAAGGGCAGCGCGCTCAGCCCTCACATCTCTATGGAGATGCCGACCCTCGAGGGTGTCAAGCCGAGCCCTTATGAATAATTTCCTGGAGGTCTCAAGAATGGCTCTGAGAATTGCTTTGGCTTCGCATATTTTCAGATTTTTTCTCTGTCGTCCATTGAGTTCTTCACGAGGGCTCTCAGTTGTGGACAAAATGCCGCTATTGTCCGATTGATCTTAACGAGTCGTGTTCTTTCAGAGCGCTCACAATAGCGATGTGGTTTTGTCGCAGTAGAAATTAATATGTTTGTCGGTGAACAGCTTGGTTAATTTTATAACGAGGAAAATTTTGAGATTAATTTTAGATTAGAAACGGGTTGTTAGGTTAATGCGTTGCGGCCATGAATTTATAATTGCTGCCATTAATAGAAATTATTTGTTTATTCTTGAATTTTGACGTCAATTTCTATTCCAGTGTATAGGTATAAATAGTATGGATTTGGATGTCCTTCCCCCAAGCATGTGAGTTCTTACTAAATATTTTCGACCAATTGAATATAAAGAATCTCACGCGTTGAAGGTATCTACTTTAGTTTGAATTGACGTTCGAAAATATTTAAGTCACTACCAATGTTTAGAAGAACTGCACGCGCCGTTCACCTAGTTCGACCACGGTTGAATTATATTTTGCAGTTGACAATTCTGTCCATTACAAGGCGTCAAAAACTATCAGCTCGCCAAAAGCCGATGAGCTCGGTAGCGCAGCGGAAATAGAATCGTGTTCCTCGACTCTGCAAATAGAACAGAATTTCAAGTTCTGTCTTTCATTCACAGTGCAATGCATTATGTTTTATTTCATTTCGATGGACACGGGGATTTCAAGCTATTCGCCATTGGGTATGGCATCACGTGAAAGGATTCTATTAACTTCAATCGTAAGTTTAGACAACAATGCTAATTTCTGCCTCGAACGCGGACTCAGTTGCCATTACTTGCTCGTGTTTCTAAATTGCCAAGTCAGTTCTCATGTTTTCCATAATTTATGAGGGAACCTAGTTAGCCTACGCAGCAATTGTTCCCAATTTGCCTGCTCTGGAGAGCAGCAACGGCTCGCAACGACCGCTTATTTCATCAGGCAATCGAATCAATTGACCACTTTGCCTAACTCTGCCGTGCGTTGCAGCGAGACTCTGCAGTCTGCATTTCAGGAGTGCTTGAACATCGGCAACATTCCAGTTCATGAGTGCTTGAGCATTGGTAACATTCCAGTTCAGGAGTGCTGAGGCATCGGCAATATTCCAGTTTAGGAGTGCTTCAACATTGGCAACATTCAAGTTCACGAGTGCTTGAGCATCGGCAGCATTCCAGTTCATGAGTGCTTCGGCATCGGTAATATTCCAGTTCAGGAGTGCTTTAATATTGGCAACATTCAAGTTCACGAGTGCTTGAGCATCGGCAGCATTCCAGTTCAGGAGTGCTGAGGCATCGGCAGCATTCCCCTTTAGGAGTGCTAAGGCATCAGCAGTGCTACAGATGATGCGAGTACTGGCACAGCGACTACAGTTGATATGAGTAAAGTGGACACCGGTAATAATTCAGTTAATGCGAGTACAGGGACATCGACAATACTGCAGCTGATAGGAGTATTTGAAAGTCGTCTGTGATTATTTTTTTCTTCTTGAACAGCGCATTTAAAATGTTATATCTGTGAATCGAGTTATAATTTCGTAAACGTACTAAAGCTACGTATTGATTTATACACAAAATCATGTCTCCATGTGGCATTCTCGGAGAACCCGTTTCTCTAGATCATGTTCAGGAAACGAACACGTTCCTGCGAGTGATGCTCATGAGTGTGATCCTGAAGAGTGATGTTGCGACACGTACGTTACGGCCATGTGGTGAGTGGATGTCGCATTTCTATCCATGAGCCCGGCTCCAGTGACACTGTGTGGTGGTGGCAATTGGACGGCGTATTTTCCATACGTGCTGCAGGCCAGTATAACTGAAAGGCGGATGGATGCTGTATCTTCTATGAGCTGCATGCCATTTCTATAGATTGCTGCGAGTACGCAACTGCTGAGCGAACACTTGCGTGATGCTACGTTGCACACTTGCTGTTCGCAGCACCTGCTCTGCAGTTACCTTGCACCTGCTCTGCATCTGTTTTGCACCTGCTCAGCATCTACCCTGAACTTGCCTGGCATCTGTTTTTCTCCTTTCTTACCTTCAGTTTTTGTTGGCGATTTCAATCGTTCGTTATAATTGCGGCCAGCGGATGAATTTTATCAGACTCTCAACCCAGCGCGCTATTTCAGTAGGTTTCACAACATACTCACAAAATTATTTGAAGCGATTTCTCTGCCAGAACTACCAATCCATTCGCTATAATTTCCTGGTTGACTTTGCACATCAATAGATAAACGACACGGTAGAAACGACACTAAGCATCATTGTGCATATGATTCCTGGTTGGGCACGCATCGCCGTGCTTGTGACACGAAAAGATTATTTCATCAGAGTTATCACCGGCTTTCTTCCGCCCAGACAGCGTTCGCCGCGATGCCTGATCTGGCGACATGTTTTGGGGATCGAGAAGCAAACGTGGCAACTAGTGGCGGCCTGCCGCTGCGCCGTGCTCGTGTATGGGAAGCAGCCTGCCGCTGCACCGTGCTCGTGTATGAGAAGCAGCCTGCCGCTGCACCGTGCTCGTGTATGAGAAGCAGCCTGCCGCTGCGCCGTGCTCGTGTATGAGAAGCAGCCTACCGCTGCACCGTGCTCGTGTATGAGAAGCAGCCTGCCGCTGCGCCGTGCTCGTGTATGGGAAGCAGCCTGCCGCTGCGCCGTGCTCGTGTATGAGAAGCAACCTGCCGCTGCACCGTGCTCGTGTATGAGAAGCAGCCTGCCGCTGCGCCGCGCTCGTGTATGAGAAGCAGCCTGCCGCTGCGCCACGCTCGTGTATGAGAAGCGGCCTGCCGCTGCGCCGTGCTCGTGTATGAGAAGAGCCTGCCGCTGCTCTTCGTTCGTGTATGAGAAGCAGCCTGCCGCTGCGCCGCGCTCGTGTATGTGAAGCAGCCTGCCGCTGCTCTTCGTGTATGAGAAGCAGCCTGCCGCTGCGCCGTGCTCATGCATGAGAAGCAGCCTGCCGCTGCGCTTAGCTCGTGTATTTATTGAGGCAATTATCGATGCAGTGAGAACTGAGAAGCGTCAACTTGTTTAGCAGCTTATCATTATAGCTGTGCATGCAGTGGAGCCCAGAGTCCGTGGACTCGCCGGTCTGTTGATCACAAGCGTCATAACCAAATCAATTAACAAACAATTCAGGAATATTAGAAATGCGAGGAATCATTTTATTTTTTAATTCCGAGTGATTTAACTCTGCATATATGTGTTGGTTTCTAATGTTCATCAAAATATATTCAACAGACAATAATTAACGATGCCGTTACCGTGCGAAAAATAAAGAAAATAAATTCAGAGTATAAATAATTTATTTATACAGTTTAATACATTTCTGATCCTTTTTTGTGATCAACTCTAATTTCCCTGGGTCAACACAATGCACAATGTTAAGTCGTATTAATATTCCGTGCTTAAAATCTGTCAATGAAGTCAGCGGATGAATTAATTCAGCCGACGTTATGCAAAGTTGTTTCTATCGGAATTTTGCTCCCAGCGTGGCCGGCGTCTCGAGTTAGCAATTCACCGCTCAGGTCTTTGTTCTCCGAGGGCTGCTGTGAGGGCGCCAGCCTTGTTGTTGTTAACCCACTTGTGTTGGCTCGCTCGTGCTTTTGTTGTGTGTTTATCCTTTGAACAAGTCCCATCATATCCCTTCACTTGTTGCGGCCACACTCACTTCTTATCCAGTCGATAAGGAACCGCTGAAATGATTAGGATGTGAACTCGACTGTTGTAGTATGGGAGAATAACGTCTACTGCACTTCACTATTCATGCTGCTATTTCGTAGCTTAGTACTTGATCGCACCACACACAATTCGTTGGAGTAAAAAGGCTGAATTTGATTGACAAATTTAGTGTGTTCATTTTCTATTTGATTTTACAATTTTAAAATGCGAATGCTACTCAAAAATAGTGAGAGTATATGAATGCGGGACGCTTTATTTTGGTTGTGAAAACCTTGGTTTTGTTTGTATGAATGCGGCACTAGGTTTTGTCGTGCGTCAACGAACATCCAACTCATCCGTCAACAGCTGAGGCTCCGTAGTCCGGCAGTGTTAGCTACATTTCAACTTCGAATTACTCGTACTGATTTAAAAATTAAAATCTTCCTAAGTATCGATTCGGAGTTGATTTAATTTTGCATTGAGATTTGTTGAGGCCGAAGGAATACTCGAGTATTTTTGTGATTGGTGGATTTACTTCAACGTAGGAGGAACTCCTCGGATTTTTCATCTGATAAAGTCTCGGGAAATAAGTGCAGAGAATTAATCAGGAATGAATCTGGCATTGCCGTATACTAAATTAACTTGGCACATTGTTCCTTTGTTCCTTTTAAAACGGTTTCTGGAAACCCGCAAATATTATGATCACGCGAATGTATGCATGATTTGCAAGGCCGCCCTCGTTTTGCCCTCGTTGAATTTGAATATTTTGGCCGACACAGGAAATGTTTGCGCTCGCCTGAAGGAATCTGCGTCTGCAATCAACGAGCGAACAGTAATTCTGCCGTCCCTGGCATGTCAAATCCTAGGCTGCATCATTACAATCATGACATGGTCGAGTTTTTTTCTGGTTGTGAGCACAACCTTTGATTAAACTGGAATTTCACGTCTAAAATGCCTCTGAAAAACGTTTCCGCGTTAGGGCGAGTTTCACGGAATTTTCTATCGCGGTTTGCTCTGTATCCCAAAAGCAACGTATTGAAGTAGTATTTCCCTTTGGATTCTTCCTTAGCTTATTGTTTGCTCTACATTTTTAATAACAGACTTTTAAAATTAACGCCTCTTCAGGAGTTGGCCTCTTCATATTCCCTCTTGAAACTGATGAGTTGCGCACTTCAATCCCATGGCTGACAGATGCTCCATGCCAAGTCGCTTATAATGCGATATTATCACTCAACTGTAATCTAATTCGTATTCGGATATCATGATCATTGAAGGATGCATTTTTAGTAAAAGTAGGCTAAAAACATTCGTACTTTTGCGCTCGCTAACTGTGACTGAAGTATTTTGCGTGTTTTCAAACCATGATCTTGTAATCTTCATACGCGAAAACAGCGACCGATGAAAACATGCGTATTCCCAAATCATCGATTTGATATGGTAGACAAAAGGATAAAAAGACAACACGCTTTTTATCCTTTGAGCATTAATTTCCTAATCGTCGTATAAATATAACCTTACGAAAATCTACGCGTCATAATTTTGACAAATCGCGACTTACTTATTTATCTGGTTGTGTTTATCTTTGTTCATTGGAGCGAAAGATCAACAAGTCGGTCGTATAATTTTTTCTGGTGTTTTACATTTTGTTCGCGTTTTTCCACGACCTCCTTTATGGAGTTGAAATTTTACGAGGACAAACAAACTTGTCTGCTTGCGATGTGCGTGATAAGAAGCGACGGTGCCTGTTGACTATTTAAAGGCTGGCTGTGGGTGGCCGACTTAAGACCGGCCTGCTCTCAGGCTTCTGTAATTTCCCTTGGTGCAGCTAAAGGGAGGCTTGCTGTAGTGAAGCTCAACTTGTCTCATCAAGATAGGATTTGCGCGAGATGCTTAGCGCCTCTTGTCCTCCTGCCGCCTCACTTCAATGGCTTGTCTGTGTCGCATCTCGAGCTGCGCCTCAAGTTGTTTGCTTATAACGGGGAATTCTCGTATCCTCTCAACGAACCCGCTGATGAGGCCGCCGTTCATTTCGAGCCCGTTCATGTATGAGAAATTTTTATTTGTGGTTCAAGACGACGTAAATCCTCTTGCAGTGAGCACAAGAGGGAAAATTTTTGCAGAATTTGGTCTGATCTGAATTTAGGCTAGCATCGAGCATTTGTAAATTTGGAGATTATTAACGCAGACGGACAATTCTTCACTTTTATTGTTATTATTTTAATTGTAAATGATTCTTTGAGCAATGTATTTATTTTAGTGTGTGGATTATTTTCTCGGTTTTGATAATCATTTTTAATTACTGGGGTCTATCATTGAGAGGGAGCTTGCAATTGCTTGTCTCGGCTTACACTGAGTTGTTCATTCTTAATTTTTTTGTAAAACTGCGCATTCCATCGATTTATGCTAGATGGTTGAGTCGCAAAAATCGAATTTGCCGTGAAATCGATAGAAATAGGCTCAATGGTTGATAGGACGTAAATTTTCCTGTCATGCAAAAGACTGATGACAATTTTAAGTTGTGTCCAAGGCTATGTTACTACACAGAATACAAAAACAGTGGCAGTTATAGGAAGAAAATCCGCCCGCCGAAAATCGCAAGATCGCAACGTCACCATACTTTTGCAAGTTGTTATAGCAAGTACCTGCTGCACCTGTTGTGATACTTGATCAAGCAGCGAGTGGCAGCATGAAGCGCGGCAATATTGCGATCGCAGTGCAGGATTTGAATGCGTGGCCAGTTTCAAACCTGCAATCAAGTAGCGAGAGGCTGCGTGAAGCGCGACAATATTGTGATCGCAGTGCAGTAGTTAGATGCACTGGCAGTTGTCATACCTGGTCAAGTAGCGAGAGGCTGCGTGAAGCGCAGCAATATTGCGATGTGGCGGCGGAGCTCACGCACGCAGAGGCGTACAGAAGATCGATGGCACTTTGTAAGGCTATTTCCGAGGCCGAGCTTTCAAGCCATCGATCTGGAGAATTTCATTCAGAGCTTCAGAGTCTTGCTATATTAGCGCAGCGCAGGAGACTGTTGTGCTGTCAGTGATGTTGCAATGTGCTTACGTTGAGTTGCTTCAATGTACTTATGTTATTTACTTGCTGAATTGAACGTGTGTATTGTGCTGCCTTGCGTATTTCAGAGCATGTTCTTCTTATGAACCACTTTGAGGTGCTTAATCTCTTTTCTTGTGTTGCTCTCAGACGCCAAGTTCTTCTTGTGTGTTGTTCTATGGCGCTCATGTTCCTCTTGTCTTCTTCAAGATGCTGCCCATGTTTTTGTTGCGTCTGACAAGGTTTCTGTTACGGTCTGCCCATGTGCTTGTCACGTTCTGCTCATGTTTTTATTGCGGTTTGCCCATGTTTTTTGTTGCGGTCTGCCCATGTTTTTGTTGCAGTCTGCCCATATGTTTGTCGCGGTCTGACCATGTTTTCGTTGCGGTCTGCACATGTTTTTTGTCGCGGTCTGCCCATGTATTATTTCGGTCTGCCCATGTTTTTATTTCGGTCTGCCCATGTTTTCTGCTGCGGTCTGCCCATGTTTTTTGTTGCGGTCTGCCCATGTTTTTATTGCGGTCTGCCCGTGTTTTTATTGCGGTCTGCCCATGTTTTTTTCGCGGTCTGCCCATGTTTTTGTCGCGGTCTGCCCATGTTTTTATTTCGGTCTGCCCATGTTTTTATTTCGGTCTGCCCATGTTTTTGTCACGTTCTGCCAATGTTTTCTGCTGCGGTCTGCCCATGTTTTTTGTTGCGGTCTGCCCATGTTTTTGTTGCGGTCTGCCCATGTTTTTGTCGCGATCTGACGATGTTTTTGTTGCAGTCTGCCCATGTTTTTTGTTGCAGTCTGCCCATGTTTTTTGTTGCGGTCTGCCCATGTTTTTTGTTGCGGTCTGCCCATGTTTTTGTTGCGGTCTGACCATGTATTTTGTTGCGATCTGCCGATATTTTTGTCGCGGTCTGACCATGTTTTTGTCGCGGCCTGCCCATGTTTTTGTCGCGGTCTGCCCATTTTCATGTTTTGTGTCCTATATGCTATTGTATTATGCTATCTTACTGATCAGATTAAAAGTTCCTATATTTTTTTATTTTTTCTGCTAAAAAATGCTCGTAAAGAAAATCGTTGCTTACAGCTGCTGTATACCTGACCTCGACATGCCAGCGCCATGCTGTGACACGATCACTCATCATGCAGTCTCCCTCCTACAAATAGGACTAGGTTGAATATTAAACTACTTTGGAAAAATGAGAACAAATAAAGAAAATTAAGAAGCTGACTGCGCATTGATCGCTCATGGGAACGAAATGCAAACGCCTCCAACCCACCATGTAGGTCTGACGCCAGCTAACTACGTGACATGGAACTCTATAGCTGCCTCACCAACTAAGTTTGGCGCCATGGATTTAGCTTCACTCTGTTTTACAGTTTCTTTCTTCATCTCTAAAAATTTTGTACCGAAATTCATCAACCAACAATTGCTTCTCTTTGTACAATTTCACCTAGAGCAGACCTAGAAATTAGAGAGCATTTAACCTTAAACGTTATGAGAGCAGAAAATGTTAGAAATCGGGCGGCACGGAAATGTGTGAAACCAAGTCAAAGCATATTCGTACTTTGAGCTCATTGTGACCGAAATTTTACTTGATAATCATGTATAAAACGTAGTAGGTATATTTCCAACTCAATTTCACGAATTATTAGACGTTCATACATTGTTTTTATGTATTTTCAGTTTTTTCAAGTTTATTCTGTGCGTTGTCATGAGCAAATCTTATTTGTCTCAGTCAAGCCAGGTGAGTATTGACCTCATGTGGCCTTGAACTGCGGCTTACCTCTCATAACTACACTCACAAGATTAACCTCAACGACGTTCCATTAAGTAATTGCGAGTAGCAGATTTGTGACGTGTCTGTGATGCCCATACGTCATGCCACGATGCGTCCTACCTTTGTTTCTCCAACTCCTATTACATGACGGCAAAAACGCTGTTCTGCCCACGCGTGGGATTTCGATATCCTGTGAAGAGAATTGAGACAACTGAAGTAAAAGGAATTATGTTGTTGTATATGGAAAAATTTGTCTTTGGTTGAACTTGAACTTCGATATACATCGGGGACGAGGAGAATAAAGCTTAATTTCCACCATACTGCCGGGTACATGCCAGTCACGGTCCAGTCCAATATCCTTTAATGCATTTCCATAGAAGCTTTCACACCAGCCGCGCAAGGCAAATGCCCAGCCAGGCACGGTCTTGTCACGACGATCAAGGTGGAACATATTTTCGCCGGGATGTGACTGCAGCGTTGCCAACTATATTTATGCTAAGTATACCAGGTTGCCAGCTCAATATACCTGATTTTAGCAAATATCCTAGATCAAAAATATCAGATACCGTCTCAACATACCAGATTGGTGAAATCTGTTATCAAAATGTATCCCAGTTAGCAACGTTGCGTGTTGGCAATTGGCGCCAGACACGAGTGAAGACGGCCCGTGACCGGACTGAACATGTGAATGAACCTTGCAGGGAACGGACCGTAACTAGCATATGCCTATCATTTGCGCAGCAGTTTGGTGTGAATCAAACCACGCACCACAATACGTCTGTATACTATGAAAATAATGTAATTTATAGTAAAATAGTAGTTCTTAACTCCGTCTGCCAATCACTGATGGCTCTTCACGCTAAACCCACCAATCATACGAGAAACCTGCCGCTACATGTGTTTAGGCCTCTATAGTTGTACCTAAGCGGGTTTTGATGGCGTGACCCCAGACCTGTGAGGTATTTTTCAAGTTAACGAGGATCATCGTTCCGAAGCTCACTGATTTTTGCTCTCATCAATTTCACGGCCTGCGAGTTTTCCGTGTATGACTTATTGTTTATTCTCGCTAATTGGCTTCTGGAAAAACATTGTTTTGACAAAGTCATGCGTATGTTTTGACAGCATTCTATTTTATAATAAATATCAGGGGGGCAGCTTTTCTTATACCAACTGATAAGCTGTTGGGATGTTTCTGCTCCAGACCATTGGCTTAGTATTCTATTCTTCCCTGCACGACCTGCCACTGGAATTAGTCTTTCTATATAATGTGATAATACTAATGAAAGTATAACAGATGGAATGTGGATGTTGCTTTGGGTGCGTCCGGCACGCTTATTATTAGACCCACTCATCGTAAGCGCGTCAAATTCTCGAAGGTAATAAATTACACGGAATCTTAGCATGTATTCCCGGTCTAGAGCAGTACTGTACCAACAAGCCCTGATTCTATGGTCATTATTACTAACTTAAAAAGGTTCTTATGAATTAAATACCGATTCATTATATTATAAGGCTTGATTCACGGACCGTGACAAGCATTTGCCAGTCACGGTCCGTTCCCTGCCTGGTGCATTCGCATGTTTAGTCCGAGCACGGGTATGTTGAGATGGTGTCTGGGATGGATTTGTTTTGATCTGGGTATATTCGCTTAAATCTGGCATGTTTAGCTGCAATCTGATATACTCGGCAAAAATATATTTGGCAATGCTGCAGTCACGTTCCGCTTAGATCTTTTACCTTGATCGTGGCTGGACCGTGCTGGCATGGCTGGTGCCTAGCACGGCTGGTGTGAATGCTTCTATAGGAATGAATTAAAGAATATTAGATTGGACTATAGGAATGAATTAAAAAAATATTAGATTGGACTATAGGAATGAATTAAAGAATATTATTTTGGACAGTGACTGCAGGGCATGTGCCCGGCAGTATATGGTGTAAACCAGGCCTTAATGGTCGAATAGCTAGATGCCGCAATTCTACAAGTGATGTTAATTTTCGAATAAAGACAATGTGTTTATGTTGTGCCAACACGCATAATTTGTAGTCTTAAGCATAAATAGTGATAGACATCATCGTCTTGATCAAAGATTTTGAAGTGGGACACCAATTTTATGTCTGGCTCCCAAGTAAAAAGTTCGGAATTCGCAGCCGCCTCAAAAGTCCCACGCGTGACTATTTATTTATTTAAAAAACTTCCAATGCTCGTCCAGAAAAATACACTATATTCTTCAAATGAAACGAAAAATGCACTCACTTCGAGCAGTAGTACGAGAGACGAAAAGTTTCGAAACCGAGACCACGTTGAGGCAGGCGATTCTGGAGCAATTAAAAGAACCGTCTGTACGAACAGGTTTTGCTTTACAGACAAGCCTTATCATGAGACGAGCACGTGTCTCCGAGACAGAAGTGACGTCTTCCTGAGACGAGACGAGTTACGTGTCCCCGTCTTGCGAGGCGCCGACTCAAGCAGCCGTCTTGTCGTCTTAGGGGCCCAATTTTATCCAATTGCTGCAATTGTGGCTCGGCGACCACTGGAGCTGCCTCCACTGCTGCTGTTACTGCTGTTGCTGCTGCTGTCACTGCCTCCATATTGCTGCTGTTATTGCTGTTGCTGCTGCTTACTGTTGCTGTTGCTACCTCTACTGCTGCGGCTGTTGCTGCTTCTACTGCTGCTGTTGCTACCTTTACTGCTGCTGTTGCTACCTTTACTGCTGCTGTTGCTACCTTTCCTGCTGCTGTTGCTACCTTTACTGCTGCTGTTGCTACCTCTACTGCTGCTGTTGCTACCTCTACTGTTGCTGTTGCTACCTATACTGTTGCTGTTGCTACCTCTACTGCTGCTGCTTCTATTGCTGCCCCAACTGCTACTGATCTTGCTGCTTCTACTGCTGCTCCTTTTGCTGCCTCTTCTGTTATTGTTGACATTATCAATACTGCTTCTGCTGCCTGTGCCGCCTTCACTACTGCTTGTGCTGATGCTACTCGTGTTTCTGCTGCTGCCAACAAACAATTGCTTGCATTCGTTGCAGTACATATCACGGGTGAGTCACTTACATCTCTGGCGTCACTGACTATGTCAGAGATATTCTTCGTTTAACCCTCGGCCAAACATGAAATCACTTAACAAAGCAGTGTCGCCTATAAGACTTGCCTGCTTCTGTTTCTTCCTTTCTGCCTTCACCTAAAGTCCACGACTTAGTTGCTGAGTCTGCGCTGCTGTTAATGTGCTGTTGTGCACGAGTCTGCGCTCCTGTTGATGTGTTGTTGTGCACGAGTCTGCGCTTTTGATGTGCTGTTGTGCCCGATCACTGCACCTCTGTTTCTGCTCAGAGCTGTCGTATTTGAGTCTGATCTCTCCCTTGCTGTGATGCTCTGTTGTACCCTATACTGAGCTCACGTTGCTTCTTTGTGTCGGTGAGCATGAGCACTTCAGTTTTTGTCACTTCCATTTCCCTATCACCTCGTCAGCAGTGAGGTGCTAGGCGACGCTGATCGAAGTGCTGACATTCTATGATTCTAATAGATTGATCGCACTAAGTGATCTACTGGTAAATTCTGTAAAAGAGAGAGTGACGTACAGTGCGTGATGTAGTATATAGTAAGCACTTGGCTGCACGTAGGTCATCTATTCTGAACTTAATCAATCAAATGTGCGAAATATCAAACGTCTGAGAATACTTGCTCTTGTCTGCCTGTTTCTGTTCTTGAAATCTTGTGTTTAGTTAGTTTTCTCTATCTTCTTGATCTTGATCACTTGGCCACGAATCCCCTATCATATCTCGTTGGTCATCTTATCTAAAGCGTTCAAACCTGGGTGAGATGAACGATGCTCGAAAACGATAAGTCCTACTCATACGTAGCTTTCGATAATTTTTTTACGGTGTTAAATCTTTGTTCATAATTGTGTTTGTTTTGCGGTGTGAATGTTTTGAAAGAAACGGAAATTTGGACACAGCAAAGCAAGAGTGTTGTTATTCCGTGCTCAATAGGCTTGTCAATAGGCTTGTTTTCAAGAGGAAATTTATCTTGCAAAATATCAAATTGAAGCAGAACAAGCGCCGGCTGATCTTTGGCCTAATATGTTTTGCAGGAAAGTATAAACGTCACGTAGTGCATTTGTGTGGCGTCGTCCTAAAAGCTTCTCGTATGTCCACGGAGCCAAGTCGATATGCATGAGGATGAAAAATGAGTGTACCTGCATGGTATGCTTCCGTGCTACACGCACTCACTTCGGCGTATGTTAAGCATTCTAAAGTTTTCCCATATTTCGCATATTTCGAAATGCTGTTTTCGCTTACCTATTGTGCGAGGTTAAAAAATGTCGAGTTGATCAAGTTTTTTGAGTAGGTAAGTAATGACAAAACAAAACAAACAAAATTAAAATAATAAAAATGAATATTTTGTCCGGAGAACCCATGAGCATTTCCCACCCAATTGACAGCAACACACATTCTCAGCTGTGATCAGAACTCGGCTATGTTTCTGTAGTCTTTATTATGTTACCATAGAAGTGGGCTCAGCATTTGAAGGCTTCGAGTTCGCAGAAGTTCAGCTTTAAACTTCCTCATTAGCGAGCATTTCATTTCATACGTTAAATAAATAGCTGGCAACGCTGGTGGGGGATAAATGTGCACGTGTGTGTGGGTTCTTGTTCGTCGAAGACGTGAATATTGTCGATTTAAACGTTACCTATTGAACATTTTTTATTCATGAGTGCAATAGTTAGCATTTCAATTTATAATATGAAATTTATATTAATTTCTGCATGTATACAGCGCTTGATAGATCGCCGGTCTCTCGTCTGCCTGTGAACATCAAACTGAAAACAACCTCAACTTGGTGTGCTGGAGCGAAAATTGCTCCCGCCGGCTATTGCCGAAGATCCTGGCTGGAAGCCTAAAAATTTAACAGATGGTTCAAGTTGCTTGATGGATTTAATGATGAGCATGAAGTTGTGCATGTGCTATGTTGTCGTTCTTTACAATAAATGAGGTTAGGCTGCCATCTTGCCTCTTGTTTACGGCCAAGTCTGGGCAACAATCCGCTTCGCTGTTTGTTCGCGCCAAGTTTTGCCATCGAGGCGACCATTAATCTTCCTTAAAAGAGTTTCTCTCTGATTGAAAATGGCCAATCTTCGAAGTTCTTTGTGAATTGAAAATTTTGGTCGCACTCTCGACGGTCGACGCTTGCCTGGATAAATCGTAGTTGGTGCCGGTTTTTTTTCTTTTGATCGGGCCCTAAGTACGTTATGGTGTGGGCCGCTGAGGGAACACATGCGACGGCGTCGATCGCTGGCTGTCACGATGTCCATTCACTCCATTGACTGTTTTTCCCGACTCACATGAATGCGTTTCACTGATTGTCTTCTAGATTGGTGAGACCTTGACTCTCGCCTATCCTGATACTTGGTCACGTTCACAACTAGTGCGAGCTTGCGTCCAAACAAATCAATCAAACCCCGGCGCTCTAATTGCCAGATCACAGCGTTGGTTTTGTTGATTGCCATCTTTGCTGTAACCCGTCATCTCGCAAGGTTTACTTTAAAAATAAAACACGTTGATTTACGCTGCTAGATTTACGATAAGGTTATTATCCCAATTCAATGATGTTTGAATGCGGGAAATTTCTTTTTGGATTTGATTAGGGAATTGCCTTTGAAAAAATCTGAGACAATTTGATCCGAGTAGATGTTGGATTAAAATTTTAGGTATTCGTGCTAGAAACCTTTCATCTCGAATGATAGTTTATTTTACACTGGTAGATAATTGCCGATGTTCATTATAGGATTTGGTAATTTTGTGCACATGTAGTTTTGACTATACGCTGACATCTGTTGTTCACCGTAGAATGCCATCTATGACTTGACATAAGACATAATATTTTTCGGCAATACAGAAGCGCCGAGTCTATCTAATTTTCATCGTATTTTGACGGAGAACTTTTAGCTGCAGATTGAAGTATACCTCATTGATTTTTAGCTTGTATTCATTCACTGTATAATTGCCTTTGACCATTGTTGAGCCATTGTGCTCTGGAGCAGCAATTTGTTTTCATGACTCCCAAGGTAATGACAGTTAATAGCCGTCGTTTCCTTGAGTAGCCCACATGTTTAAAGTTCAACTTGGCTCTTCATAGCCATCAACTTCAGTTTTGTTGCATTTGGCATCACCAAGAATTTCGTGCACTCAAGCTCCTTGTCGGAATGGTCCGTCAAAAGTTCGGACGTGCAAAGAATGAAACTATAAAATTTCTTAGAATTGTTTATTGCGTCCATGTAATGAATCTATATCGAAAAATTTGTGTTTCATTTGAGTGGGAGGATGGCTTAGATTTTACCAACCGACTTTCTAGAGGAATCTTCTTTTCGCTTAGCTAAGTCGGCGATCGCGACCCGGGCAACTCCTTTCCTGGAAACCTGCCTACGAACTTCCGCATGCATTCTTTGGCTACCGGCGGTCCTAGCCATCAAATTGCACCCGCTCCTCTAACGCATTTTCGTTCTTACGGAACGAAAGTTCGCTTTCTGTTCGTAAAGAACCTTGTGCGTCTGATGTCGTGTCAGCAGCATATTGATGTCCTTATTCTTAAGAAGTACGATTGCGAATCACAGCTTCGCGTGCAAAATTTTACGAGCGTGAAGACTGGATGAGACTGATCTGCCGACTGCCTTCAATGCAGCTCGCGGAGCCTCACCCGCTGACTGCCTTCAATGCAGCTCGCGGAGCCTCACCTGCTGACTGCCTTCAATGCAGCTCGAGGAGCCTCACCCGCTGACTGCCTTCAATGCAGCTCGAGGAGCCTCATCCGCTGACTGCCTTCAATGCAGCTCGCGGAGCCTCATCCGCTGACTGCCTCCAATGCAGCTCGAGGAGCCTCACCCGGTCTCCGGCTCACCCGCTACTCTGAAGGGCGTCTTTCGCTGAGCCGTCGCTGCCTCCTAAAGCTGACCCCACCTTGCCTGAGAGAGCGGCTCTCTGACCAGCCCTCTCTCTCCCCTCTCTCTCTGGGGCGCTCTCTCTCGCGTGCCCTCTAATCCTTCGCTCTCCCACCAGATCCCTTATTCGCTCTCGCACCGACTATGTTCTCCCTCAATACACTTGACCTGATTTTTTTCCTTGCCTGATTTGAATCCTAGGTATGGGGTATGTTTCTTTCTTTGACTTCACAATATCACAGCCATTAGAACTCCTTCCCTGCTTCTATAATGATTACAAATTATTTTACTTAACTATCACAACCTTTAGAATAATTCTTTCTTCTTCGTAACTTTCGATCTAGAAATTTTTCATATAAATATTTGAGCGAGCTAAGTTAAGAATAAAATATTGTAAATTTTATCGCATTCTGACCATGTCACTTTACCTGCGCACAATTTCATGTGTGTTAATGTTCAACACATGCACTAATTCTTTTGCGTTGATATATTTCAACTATATTTTTGGTCCGCGTTGCCAACACACTTCCTCAATTATTGAAAAGAATATGGAGAAAATTATTCAATTTCTCCATATGCGTTAACATCTCGACCGCCGATGTCAATTTTTTTCTGTTTTAATTCCGGAAAATAATGAAAGTTTGGACGTTACGCTCGCATAGCGGACGACTTCATTCCAGAAGACGAATTATGCGGGATTTTCCGATAGTTTTGAGCCATCATAAAGTATCGGACTTCATCAAACGTGGAATATGGATCGATTCCGGCCAGCCGCGCTTGTCTTCAGGTATCGGTTCGTTCCCATTGGGAAATTCCTGCCGTAAAATAAGGGGATCAAAAATTACCGGCCGTGTCTGGCCAGGAGATCACGAAGCAAATTGTGGACCCATAGGATCGGAACGGCTGCCGCTCGTCCAGTTCCTTCAATAACCAAACCAGTTTTTCCCGGGAGTCTGAGGTAGAGCACTGAATTACTTCAGACTTTATTTAAACGAAATAATGTCAATATTCAGAAAGAACATGCGATTTTTTTAATGTTGCTAGCCTCTTAGCGTAATTATCTCTATCTTTTAGTTTCATCGAATTTAATTAAAATGAAATAGATACTGCGCAGAAGAGACGATTCATGTTTCATGAAATTGAACCGTCCATGTTGTTAAGTAAAATGCTGCCATTTATCATAAAATATTCCATGGTTTAAACGAACCTAACCTCATTGAAGATTTTAACACAACAGCGAAGTTTCGAATAGTTTTTGTAAAAATGGAAATGCTATACAGTATAGATATAAATTTTCCTCGAAATTTAACTAATGAGTTAACAACGTTTGAGCTTAATTTGCTTGGGTAGAATTTTTTGAAATTTGAATATGTGTGCCACTGTAATGTTTCAGGAGTTGATCATTTTGGATGATGTTATTTAATTCGGTAACGAATCGGGTCGTGATCGAGACATCTTAAAAATATCGCAAGCTAAACAAATTGTTCATCATACCTTTGACTGACCGTGAGTTAAGAGCCATTCGTACATGAGGTAAAGCAGTGATTCTTATGCTGACGTGGCTGGCTGCTTTGGCCGACATCGCTGGGATTTCTGATCGCATTTTGGAATTTATTGAAGCTCCGAAATTGGCTTGCGTGGTCGCTCTAAATCTCCGGCTTGAAATGCAGTGATTGTTCGTTCCATTCGGCCGAGGCCTCGTGCTTTGTAGCTCAGCCATGACTGACGGCCTCTAATATGCTTATCTTCATTTGCTTAGCTATCTCAGCTTTACTGATAACTGACTAGTAATACAGGGACATTTCCCGGGTTAGTGGCTCTCAATTATTAATGTTCGTAATATTTGATACACCTGCTCTTGCATTCAGTTTTCATTAAAGATTATGATAGTGTAATTAATTTTTGAGCTGCTATTAGTTGTTTTGATATTTCCAAGAGTTGTGGCGTTCCTAGCTGGAGATTGTTACGCAACTAAGAATTAAGTGAAAATAGTTTGCGTATAATTTGGGAGAAAACGACGAGATATTTTTAATTCATCACGCTGATTTTGATACTATTGTTTCCTCCAGCCCCTCATGTTCCATGATAATGAGCCTCACATGCTCGTTCAGCTCAGCTCACGCTATCCTTACGACTTGTAAAATGTACAGACGCGCATTGCTTCTGGTGGCCGAGAGGTTAAAAGCACCTAGATTAAATATGGTGGTACGAGACCCGCAACCGGATGTGAATAGTGTGGTCAAAATTGGAAATAGTGGCCATGTATCTAAGAATCATCTACATGTCATCTTGGCCAAATAAAAGCTGACATCATAATATATCATTATTTACTATAAGAAATAAATATATCTACACTTGCTCTGTCGGTAAGTCAGTCAACGGAGGTACATTTCTTTTAATATAATTACGCGATGTAGAAAATTTCCAGGGGAACTCGATGCTAATTTATATCTTTTGTGGGCGTTTTCATTAGATAGATTAGCATACCGAGCCATCACAGCTCCTGCGATGAGGGCGATGCCCGAGGGTCGGGCTCTGCGAGGCTCACTTAATTGGCTGGGGGGAGGCTGGGGAGCTTAGAGCTGCTGGGAGGAGGTTCGCTTGGAGGAGGTTCGCTTGGAGGAGGTTCGCTTGGAGGAGGTTCGCTTGGAGGAGGTTCGCTTGGAGGAGGTTCGCATGGAGGAGGTTCGCTTGGAGGAGGTTCGCTTGGAGGAGGTTCGCTTGGAGGAGGTTCGCTTGGAGGAGGTTCGCTTGGAGGAGGTTCGCATGGAGGAGGTTCGCTTGGAGGAGGTTCGCTTGGAAGAGGTTCGCTTGGAGGAGGTTTGCTTGAAGGAGGTTTGCTTGAAGGAGGTTCGCCTGGAGGAGGTTCGCCCTAAGAATCACCCGGCTCCGCGTCTGCTGCGTTAATGGTTCGCTTCGTCCCCGGGGCCCTCTGGCCCTGCCGACATTTGATGAAGCTTCTAAGAAACGAGTCCTTTAAAGCAGTATACATAAAACCACCATTAATTATTCAGAGGTAAGGCCTCCAGATTGCCTTCAGTCCCAATTATTAATGGTGCGCCAAAAATATTGCTGAGATTTGCGCCGAGCTTTCCTTAGACCTCGACTGAGCCGCCATTTAATTTATCTTGCCCTCCCGCCTATTGCGTGGAAGTCGTGAAACTTTTATTGCTCTCAAGACCGTGGAATTTCAAAAGGTGATTTTATTATCACAGGCCCTCGTTTTAATGCCATGATACTTACTTTTCTTTGGTTTGCAAAAGCAGTTCTGAGGAGTTATATTAAGGCTGAAGACTGTGACCAAAACGGTAAAAAATTTAATACGATAGTCTTTATTTTTATCCACTTTCGGCGATGTTGGTACACTTATTTCGTAAATTTGTATCAATTCACAGCAACTTCTCCGAAAGAAAGAGAAATTTCCGTCAGCAACTCATGTCATTCCGTGCTAGCACAAACGACACTGCTTCCTCGCTCTAAGTTTTTCCTAGAAGTTCAGTAAAACGATTGAACGAGATTTTGGTCTGTAACGAAGGTGTAGTTAGACCTAGAGATTAATTAGGCTATTGAAGAGTAACTTTGACACGTCATAAAATGCGGCTTCGGCCTGCAGTCCCACACAATAGACCCTCATTAACTTCTGAGTTTAGGGCCACTTCTTACCGTGTGGCTTGCAAGAGCTCACGCTTGTGCTCTTTGACATTTTCGTTGAAATTACCGGTGTTTTCGGCGGCAGAGAAAATATTTTTGTTTTGGTACGGGGTATTCTGTGGCATTCAAAAAAATATTTTTCTTTACAGGAGAAATTCGACGTAAAATTATTCTTCTTCTGAATTTTTGTACGAAGAATAGCCATTGTATAGCTACTTAAATTGCAGCGTCGTCAAATAATTGCATTGCATGTAGCTTCATTTCGTTCGGATTTAGTTGCAGATAGTTATTTTTGTCCGATTTCTATTTCATTTAATTCCTAAGATTGCTGTTAGTGATGATGCATTGCGTTGAATTTTTTAGGTTTCTATGAAACTCGTATTCTTATCGGTTTACAGGGACACTTCATCTATGAAGTGCACCATAGTATGCATATCTGATTTGAAGCATCGTTCGACATTCAAACATTTTGTTACATGATTCCATTTTCACGGTTCGCGCTCGTCTCATATTTTTGAACTGTTAAAGTTTTTATTTAACCTTGGCATGCAACATCAAATAAGGCTGAGAAATACCTAACCTTGGCAATGAAAAAATTCTCAGAAAAACTTCATTCGTTAATTGCCGTTCCGGAGAAAGTGCGAAAAATCAACATTTTAAATCAAGATTCTTGCAGATTTACTGTTCCAGTAACGGATTGCGTTGTGAAAGCACTTAAAAGAGTGGAACTGTAAGGTTTATCTGCGAACCTTCATTGAATTTTCCGTAAAATTTCCCGAGAGAAAGGAGTAATGTTTTGCATCGCGATCGCCGTCCGTGCGTAGAACTGAAATGTGAGGCTCAACATTGACAACATGTGGATACGGATCTGCCATAGTTAAGGTCATCTTACATGCAAACGAAATTTGGCGAATAGAATTAGCAGAGAAAAAGGGACTATGGCCACAGTTTACATAAACGACTTATCAGGTTTACCACCATTTACCTCCGATCAAAACCTGGCCATTTACTCCGATAGACCAAGCGCCCAGAATATTTTTAAAAACCATCGTCGTTAGTAAAGTTTGAAAACCATTCGTTACTAATAACGCGGGACTTGACCTAGATCGAGTATCACGATGGAACATATTTTTTGGAAAATATAATTGATTAAATTTTTTGGAATACTTTCCAGAACGTGGCTGCTCATCTTTATTGATCAACATAAAGCTATATGGTACTTTATGTTTCATTATACAGTTCTTGAAACTCTGCAAGGAGCGTTTCACAAATAATGTAGCCACTGTGAATATTATTCATATCGATGAATCGTAACTCAAATGAAATTAATAGATTTGAATTTGTTCTAATGGTTTGTCTTGGTAATATGTAATAGTTTTGAGATAAATTGAACTACAGTAATCACGTCTTACACGGGTGTAAAAACTATCAGCTGTATTTTGATTCTTCTCCGTAGCAATTTTACCAAAAAAGGAACAAATTTTTCATTACAAGGCTCTATATCACTTGGATCAGGTACAAAAACAGTATTATCAAAGTATTCGATGGCAAATTTTTGCTAAGTATTCGATTGCAAAATTTCATGTTATTTATCAATATTGACATTGCCTTGGGAAAATAAATTAATGATTTCAGATTCATTATATCCAACAACTTCATTCTTCAACAACTTATATTCAGGCTGATGAGTTGACTTGCTATACAGGAGAAGGCTGTTGAAATCAAAATGTATAGTTCTTCAATAGCAACTTCAAAGTCAATGATGATGTTTCTCCGCAGTTCGATCTCCCAATTATGAGACACCTCAAACTTGGAGAAAGAAATACAAAATGATTTTTCCGTTTATTTTTATTGCCGTCCTTTCACTTATAGAGCGTTTCTTTAAGTTTTATTTATGAAATCCTTTTCAATGTAGGTTCTAAAATATTCACTTTAATTATAAGCTGATATATTTCGGTGGAGATTTGGCGAATATCATGCACAGTTGAAATTTATTCCAGGGAATAGAACCGGTTGTCGCCGGCTCTATTCCAACAGAGTGTATCACCAGCCGCGGAGCAGCACTAATTGACCTCTGAGCACCTGCTCTGGCGGGCTCTGTCCTGCGGGCGCCCAGCCCTCAGCGAGTTCCTCCAGCTCAAACCAGCCCATCGCACGGCCTGGGGCTGCTCTAGCAGCGCACCCGGCAGTTGAGTTTGACCGCTTGTCGACTGCGCGATAAGAATTTAGAATTCTTTTTTCTTTCTCTCGCCGAGATCACCCACACGTTACTCTTGACAATGACAATTAGATTACATAGTCTTCGCTGTCGAACATTCACATCGTATTTACATTTGCGATATCAATTACACACTAATAAATTCAATTATTGAGGATGCAGAGAAGTTTCTAGTAATTTACCGCTAATGTGCTCTCATCGGATAAAGTTCGACGGCTGAATCGGAAATGAGGAAATCGAAGGGTATAGCTATTCTTTAATTGGTACAACTTTGAAAATATTGACCACATATCAACGAAGCTCCAAAGAAAACATGGTGTTTTTCTGGAGTATTGATACTCAGAAAAATGAAAAATTGAATGATTTATTCGATGAACGTAGCGATTATTTATGAGCCGATGATGGGCAATTTAATGCTACAATTCCTCTCAAATATATTTTCGGTTTCTGTGAAAATAATGACAAAATGATTTATGGAGTCAAGCATAACTTAACACTAATAAGATGCGACGATCCATATGCTCTGTGATAAAATGCTAGTGATAAAGATCCAAATAACCAATATAGAGTTGCCGATAGAAAAATTACTACCAAGAGACTAATTTGGAAAAAAGACAGCTTATAAACTCTGATGAGTATAAGATTAAATTATATCGCCAAATAAAAAATACAATTGGAATATCAATTGCATACATGAATCGACAATTGAAACAAACAATAATGAGTCCTAATCAAAAGTTTTTGGGTTGTACTCGTCCACCAAGTTAGGAAACTCGAAGACCTCGATACGTCATTCTAGCACTTCAAACTGGTAGAGATAGTTCACAACTTTCAAATAATGCGCTGCTTGATCACTGTGATTTAAAAAATGCGTATTTCCAGCTGAATAACGTAAGGTATTCTGAGCATAACTTACAAATTGATTTTAATAATAACAATTATGAAGTAGTTTATAAAATGATGATAGATTAAGCACCTCTAACAAATTATGTGGTTGCATACAGAGATTATAGGTTTTTGCATCCGATGTTCGTATTCAAGGAGGCCGGGCGGTTGAGTAATGCAAAATTGGAGCAGCGAGTTGCGAGTTCGAGACCGCAACAAGCTGTCAATGTTCTGCGATATTAACAATCGGTGACAGGCCTACGTCCTAATAAAAGCTGGAACCGCTATTATTATAGCTAGGCAGGGTGGCTAATTGAGCAGAGAAGTTTGCCATTAATATATTATAGGTTAGGTTATAGACAAAAAAATTTACGAAAAACATCTGTGCAAGCCTAAAATATCAATTAGCGGCAAAAATAATTGATAAAACATAAAGGTATTTCAAGTTTTCATTATTTTTAACATGTTCAAAAATTACGAAATCAAAATGTAAGGTTCTTCTGTTTCTGTCCAACCCCTGTATAATATCTATACATGTATACATGTATATATGACTTCGGACAAATGACGGCCCCATCGTCAATGCATTCAGTTAGTACGTTTTTGAAGTTCCGTTCAACTCGCTGAAGCATAATTGACGGGCATGTTGGAGATGGCTTGGCGTATGTCGTTCTTCAAATCGAGGTAGGTCCTTAATGGACAGTCATTGTAAACAATTGATTTATGATGACCACATAAAAAATTGCACAGAGCCAAATCGGGTATCAGGCCGACTAAAGGTCACCTCTCAAGGAGATGAGAAAAATGAGCAAAATGAAATGTTTTCTGAGAAGAACCATTGAACATCGCTCTGTGAACATCCACACTAAGTTTTCGTGTCTTGTGGCAGTCCGATGACCGCCATATATATATATACCCTCTTGCATTCTCACTTACACTTGCCCTAAATGTGTTCACTCGCGTAAAAATCGATATCTGTTCAGAAACCCAACCTAAAAGACGAATACGGAACCGAGTACGGAATGCTAGTTGAATAGCAATAATGGAACGGCTACTATAAAAGTACGCCTCGGTAGCAAATGCACGCTACTCACTTGTCCAATGCATAGTGGCAACTGACTAGGCGTGACACAAAACTTCATGATCTTGCTTTTCATTTAAAATTCCTTCTTTCCGATTTATATATATTAAAATGACTCATTGCGCAAAGTGTCAAAAATATAACTCAGTACTCACTGCAGTGAGTGACAGAGAGCGCATTTTCTCGTCGACGAAAACTTGAGGTCATGGACGGACAGACAGACGGACATGGCGAGCACAATAGTGCATTTTTTCCATAAATGAGAAAATGCGCTAAAGTAGAAAATAAATATATATAAAAAATATTTAAAAAAAAATACGTTTTTCTGGTTTTTACAAAACTAAAAATAGTGAAATAAAACCAATAAAAAATACTTTTAAAAACCACGTTTTCTTAACGGACAAAAAAGGAAAACATTTACTCTTACATACCATTAAATTATGTAAAATGTTGTGTAATGTTATGTAAGAGTAAATGTTTTTCTTTTTTCTCCGTTAAGAAAACGTGGTTTTTAAAAGTTTTTTTTATTGGTTTTATTTCACTATTTTTAGTTTTGTAAAAACCAGAAAAACGTGTTTTTTTAATATTTTTTATATATATTTATTTTCTACTTTTTAGTTAGCAATTTTAGCCATTCAAATCAATTTCCAGGGTTGGCAAGTGTGGATGTTCGAGAAAACATTTAATAACAAACCGTGAATTTTTAGTGTTTTTTTTTTACTTTGAAAATTTAAAAAAAAATTTTAATTATTATTTCTGATGATCAAATCTTGAATTGTAAGGGCAGCATAAACATGCATGCCAAATTTCAACTTACTATGATGTTTAGAAGTGCTCTAAATTAAGGTTTGAATTTTTGATGACAGACGGACATGAAACAAAGTCAAGAAAAACGTGGTAATAATAACTAAAAATAATAAATATTGAAGAACGGACGTTGCTTAATTTGTAAGAAAACTGAAACTTCTTTCGTATCTGCAAAAGAAGGAAAAAAAGAATTTTTCATCTATTAAATTCATGCTATCCCAGGAGCTCTAGGCGCTGCTGGGCCTCTGGCAGGAGGAGCTTCTGCCATAGCTAGTGCGGTTAATAAGAAGAAACTGATATAAATTTATAGCAGAAACAAAACGACATAATGAAGCAATGGAAGCTAAATAGGATCTGTTTTATGAGCGATCCCAGCGAAAAAAATTCTTCACCGAAAAAATGATCTTGTGGGGAAGTTACAAGAAAATAGTACATATTGGGCCATCAACGCAACATGATTCAAAAATGATCAGGTTTTGATCGGGGGTAAATGACCGTTAACCTCTTCAGTCGTTCATGCAAACTGTGCCCATGTTGATAATTAACGACAGAAGTCGAGAAGAAACATTAATTACCAGGTTTTTTTGTCTCCCGAACCATTTTTCCAACTCGTTAGGCGCTCTCATATTGTCAGTGTGCTTTGCAACAATTATTGACTTCTTCGTAGAAGAAACTATATTTTCCTCGTATCTGTTCCAAAGATGGTATAGGTCTACTTCGCGCCTCGTTTTGTGGAAGTCATCGGCTTATCACACACTGAAGTATATGGCAGGATCAGACCACCACACGTCTAGAAACACGTACGTGTAAGAGGATCACACGCCTACGCTTGGCAATATGTCCAGTGCGTCAACTGTTACAGACAGCCCTTGAGAATCGTGTGCGCATCGCTGCGTGGCAGCCTTATCTGCTCATCTTCCTTTCATATTTTAATGCTTTGAAAGCATTGACTACTGCATTGTCTGCCTATATCAGGCGCAAATAGTGATAACTTATTGGGCTCTCAAAACTGTGAGACCTTCAATAGTCCTATTGAGGAATGTCTATAGCAAGTCGCTATGTCGAATGTGAAGTTTTGTAAAGGTGCGTGTATTGTTCCCTGCCATCTAACTGCTACGTACATCTGACAAAAACAGTTTGACGCTAATTTCAGAGTGAAATTTAATTGGAGCTTCCGTATTTTTTCGTCTTAAGTCAACTGACCTATAGATTAATATTACTAATGACATTTAAACAGACATTATAATCTAAATTGAGACGCTCAAATTCATTACTTCTAAATCAAATATAGCAAATTTTTCTGCTTTTGAGAATGGAAATTTATCGTACAGTTTTCACTTTCAAAAAAAGCCTAAATTTCTTCGTATTTTGGTTCGACGACTTGATTCAATCTCTTCCATTTCGGTCGCATATCGCGCGTGACGTTCGCTGTAAGGCCGCAACGGGCCGACATTTGTATCAGTTCCCGAGCGACCAGCCAAACGGACTCTGTACGTGACCAGTCTACCTTCTTCCAAAGCTCGGCCGCCGTACCGCCGACTACTGCGTGACCGATGATCGGCCACCGATGAATCTGATATAATTCACAACAATATTTTACGCTCTGCCACCAATCTTTTTAATCTGCTCCTTGGAGCTAACGAGCGTGGATTAAGAGCCTTCTGAGGTCGGCCATCGACGTCTCCCTGGCAGCAGGTCTTGAGAGCAATAACGTGTCCTGGGGGCCAGACACTCAGTGACACATTACGCTCTTATGCATCCACTGCATCAAAGTTCCTAACTTGACCTGTAAATCTATCAGTGTGTGAAATTTTAACTTTATTCCTCCTGTCGCTCACCATAATGTCGAAATAGCCTTTTTTCCGACTCAATCTTATAACCCATCACTTCCACAAAATTCTAGTTTTTAATTCAACTTGGCACTTGAGACGTGTAACTCGGGCATTTACGCTATACAGGTATACATTTAATTAGTACTATCATGAGATGAGAGTACGAGCGTTGGCAACAAGGCCACGTCATGCTCGGCGCTTGCTCAGAACACACGGAATTATTATAAATTGTGTGGCATCAACCTGCGTAAGACGCTCAAGTTTCTTCTATCACATTATCTTGCTTAAACCTTGCCACACTGCCTACACTCGTTTCGATAATAAGGTTAAAATTTTTGCAGTCTGGCAGAGGTTTGATTCTATTGTGACTAGATTTTGTATTGTGACACAATTAACTATCGAGTATATTTATTACGTCTAGAATTAAGTTGCCCCACCATCTTACATCAATTGTAATAATTACATTTTGTTACAGCGTGTTCATTTTGCTGCGACGTTTACATAATGTCACGGGGCCAACGTCATATCGTCTTTTCCCCTAATTTGTAACGTTTACTATTACTTGCATTATTCACCTCGTGTTTTGAAAAGCATTTATTGATTTTAAAATGTACCCCCTTGAAAATCTGACCCTATATAGCTATCTATAAATTTTACCTCATATTTTAGCGTTCAAATGGTTTTGCAGTGTTCACTTTATTTTTCTAAATTTCACTGTACCTTTTAACTTTTACCTCGTATTTTGCATGCAAAGGTTTTGTGTAGTCTAGACCAGTTCTAGGTATTAGTGTCCGCTCTATTCAAACTAAACATGCATTCTAACCGAAATATTTTGAAAATCGCATAATGGACAATCGAATTGCACTATAAGAAGGAACTCTTCAACTTTACGATGCTTTGCAAAGATGGAGATTACGGTCGCAGGCGAAGGGAATGGTTGCACATGGATTAGTGATACCATTAACCCGCTTGCAATGAATTGCAACTCAATTTCTGGCGTTGCCAATGACGTCGAGACCGTAATGGAATTGTCGTGAGCCGCTTGCTTGCTTAATCACTGTGGACGGTTAATGCCGAGAAAATGTAGTGCTTCTTATCTCTCATTTTCACGTGCAAAGGAGTGTCAGTGGGTCGGGGGGAGTAAATTCGCCAGTGTCCCTGATTTTTAAGATTCTCTAATTCGCTAAAGTTGTTTCCATAAATTACGTAAGCATTTTCTAGTGAACTTTTACGATGGAGGCACCGCAAAGTTGTAAACATGAGTTACGTAAATATGCGGACACCTAGCTCTATAAAATGCTTCATGTCTAACAGTTAACGCTAATATATTTCAGCTACAAATCTTTGATCCTTAACAACACTTCCCAGAAATCATGGAAATGCGCTTGACATTCACGAATTGTACCAGACAAAGCGCGTATATATAGGATTAATCCTCACTGCATTAAAACTACTGCGGTAACCACTACTACTTCACTCGTTTTCTCCATTTTCTCAGCGTTCACAATTTTGTTCGTTAATTCGATCAATCCAGTTTATTTAATCCATCTGTAATCAGGTGCATTGCATGAAGCTATGAGAATGACATATGAAATAGCAGAACATTCGAACCCGACTGAGAGGGACTATAGTACTTCTTAAATGTGACTTGCCTAAGAATTTTGCGGAGAACAGTTTTATGGGTTGAAATACTGTGAAGTCAAGGGCATTATTTGTTCATTGTTCAAAAAGAAGAGATACGAAGTTTAATTTGAGCTTTGTGGACTTCAAGGTTCAGGAAAACCAGTCGTCTAACTGGACCTTTTCTTTGTGTAATGCTACAATTGCTTCTTGTTATTAACGAACACTATATTATAAGAGAGATGAATCTGTTTTCACAGCCAAAAATTTTCAAAAATATTATCGGATTGCAATTTCGTAGCTCCCGATAATTTTTACAACTGATATAAATTCCATCGCTCCGCGTTCTAGTACCAAACGCGTTTTCAAGTAATTAAATGTTAACAAAACGAAAAGTCGATAAATTTGATAACGTGTCGCTAAAAATTGCATTATTTGATAAATTTTGCAAATGTGAAAATAAATTGAACAAATTCGTTGAATTATGTATTTATATTCTTTGAAGCTGCCGTCATCAATAAAAGTGTGATCAGCATAGTGGTGGCTTTGACGCTCTTTTCAACGTTTCTCATACTTGTATTTAATATAATATCAATATTACTAAATAATTTAATTTATTACAGACTCATACTAATATTGTTTAAGCTCACGCGAAATTCTTCGCGAAGCGAGTCGTCAAAACATCACCATGAAAGGTTCAAGATTCAACACAATAAAATCTTTGTAGAAATTAATCTAAATTATTGTGACACCTGTAAGGACCCTCATCATTAATTTAAATATAAAAATGAAAAATTATATATATTGAAATTTTCTATGCAAGTCGTTAAACATGGCCAATATTGATTATTTCTGATGAATATTCTTATTTCTGTTCATTAGGTACTTTTATTCCAAGTTCAACATCAACGTGAGTCGCTCGACCGTTGATGGTGCAACACGAAAGTTCAGTAAGCTCCATGCAATGTCATGGTTTCTTTCATTAGACATTGCGTGTTCAATTTAAATATTGCGTGCTCCGTTTATTACCCACGTCTATCATTTCCGTCAAGATAACATTTCTCTTTGCTTCAACTGTTACAGTTTAAGTTGAATTATGTTCTGCATTAGGAGCTTCGCTGAAAGTCTGATGCGTCGAACGGATGCTTCTCGTGAGCGAGTCGCCAGGATACATTATGTGTAAAGTTCCTCACCGGAGAGAATCACGATGAAATTTCCTGCTTGTTTCTTCAGGACGACTCGCCCTTATAACTCCTGCCGTGTTGGCTCTTGTCCCACTGCTGCCATCCTCCCTCCACTCTCCCCTTGCCCGTTCGTCTCAATTACTATCAGTTATCTGCTGACAATTATTGAGATGGTCGCTGCGATGAGGCCAACCAAAACTTGCCTGCAACGTCCCTCTTTCTCTTGCTGAACGTCTGCAGCAGCCGCATTCTCTGCATTCCTCCAAATTGAGCCTATTGTTGATGACCGAGCTCTGTTACGACCTGAGTGCCGTCTGACTGCCATTTATGCGCTTGGCGACGTAAATTTTGCAGATACAAATAACTCGTTGCAAGTTTTCTCGTATATTGTTATTGCATGCGTGCCAGCTCCATAACATGCGCCAGAGTTTGTTGACCGAAGGAAGCAGGATGCAGGAGACTAACTGGTCCATAAAATTTCAGCTCGTTCCATCGTATGTATTCATGTCTCTATTTTATCTTTAATGGCCTTGATATTATGGTAAAGCTTGTCTATTTAATCAGATATTAGTAATGCTGCGTTTAAGCTTAAGTAGGTCATAGTTTAAAGCTGTCCCAGGCAGGAAACTTTGCATTTATCCTTGAAAGCAAACTTCAATTGACTGCCGACTGCGAGAAGTTGGACGTATTAGACTGTGTTTTTGCCCAACTTCTGCCCTCATCTTTATGCTGACAGAAGTGGAATCAAGTTTGAGTTATTCAGATGGAGAGTCTCGATATCAGCAAAAGCTCGTTCATCCTCCAGAACGGTTCTGGGGAGAAGCGAGGCATCGCTGTTTCCCGTTTTTCTGTGGGGGCGGAGGATCCCCAAGTAATTTTGCTTCGTAAGAGAAAGATTTTTTTTCGGCCATTACCCGAGAGCCGCTCTTTCTTCATCACGTCCGATGTTTTAATTAAAGTGACTCATTCATCTCACGTTTTTTGTATGTGAGGCGGTACGGCTTTTGGGCGCGTTATGACGAGCTAGCTTCCCTGCCCTGGTTAATTAGGAGACGCGGTGCTGGTGTGGTGGTGGGTTCAGGTGCAGGTGGTGTGGTGGCGGGTTCAGGTGCTGGTGGTGTGGTGGTGAGTTCAGGTGCAGGTGGTGTGGTGGTGAGTTCAGGTGCAGGTGATGCAGCGAAAAGGTGTTCATTAACATTAATGTGTTTACCATTAATGATCAGGTGGTCCCACTTATTCGCTTTGGCATTCCAGACGCATTGATGAATAAAATGTTTACAATTAGGAATATTTTAATCCCTGAAAGTCATGCCCACTCTGTGTACCACCTGGGCACCAATTTCCTCGTGATGATAATTTTTGTTCAAGTGTACAGCAGAGCCGCCAAGTTCTGTGTCAGATATTGGCTGAACTGATGTCAAATTATTCACCGTCGACGTCTAACTATTCACCATCGACGTCCAACTATTCACCGTCGACGTCCAACTATTCACCGTCGACGTCCAACTATTCACCGTCGACGTCTAACTATTCACCGTCGACGTCTAACTATTCACCACGCTGCTGTGACCCACTGCGCTGCTGTGACCCACTACGCTGCTGTGACCCACTACGCTGCTGTGACCCACTGCGCTGCTGTGACCCACTACGCTACTGTGACCCACTACCGTGAGCACAACAGCGCAGTAACCCACCTGAGGCAGCAGCAGGACGCAGCTCCTGCTGCGGTGCTCCCTGTGTGGCCGCGACGCCCTCGAGAAGATGTGCAATTTGCTGGCTCTCCTTAACTCGGACGTCGTCGATACTGAGCGATCGAGAAGAACAAACTGTCGTGTCATCGACTTTCGATAGCCGCGCAGCGAGTGATGGAGCACCGTGGCCGGAGATCTTGCCAGGAGCTTCCTGCCGCGACGCTAAGTCCGGCGTGTCACTGATTCATCAGGGGCATTATTGTCTTCAGTCGAGTAATGAAGTTCTCATTATTTTGCTATCAAAAACAACGCGCCTTATTATCGATACTCCCATGACGAATTTCTCAGTAATATGTTACCATGAACTGTGAGGAGAGGAATTGGTTTCAGGTTCATTTTTTTCATCTTGAAAATCTCTTTTAAGTGCTTCTTTGCAAAGGTTTGTGCTCCAATATTAACCCCGCTAAGAGTTATGTAACACTTAGTAGTTATTCAATTCTGTGAAAAATTATACATGGCGGAATCTCTTAATTTCGTCATCGACACCTTAGTTAGTTTCTCCAGTTAATTGGTATTTAATCCATATCTGCGAGGAGTGCTGATTTGAACTTCTCAATTAGTAAGTGAAGCTTCAATCCGTACATTGAAATAACTTGCATGGATTCGAAGATTAATCCTCAATTCAAGGATATTTCAAGTATGAAGTATCGGAGGGCATCAGTGTCCTGTATATATGGGTCGACACGAACATTCTTCAAATTACAGATCCAAATGAATTGGTATTCAGTTTTCCATGTTCAACTCAACTGTAATCCTGATATACTGTATTATAGACGGTTTAAAATGTTAGCGGAACACTGTCAATATTTCTCGGTCATAACTGAGCACAGTAAACTGGTTGCACTGCCTGGGCTTCAGGTAATAACAATATTCTATGACTTATGCAATCTGTGTCTGTGATGCTCCAAGCACCGCGAATATCGCGGATCTGGATACGAAATTCATTCAAATATATCTTCAATGTCCGTGTCTAGGGCATCTGGCCTCGGTGTGCCTACGTCCAACATGTCAGCGCAAACGCGATAATTTATTCCGAAAATAGTTCGCTAATATTTCGAATTCTGCAGCCGGACAGCAACGACTCAGTCTGACATTTTATTGAAGGGAAAGCTCACACCGATCGTCTAGGATATTGAATTTTGTGTCGCTATACGCCGCAGGAAAGTTAGGTGCCCACAATATAACAGAACATTTCCACAATACAGGCTAAACACAGTGCTATCAAACTGTCTAGGCATGTACAGTTTCTATTTTGCACCACCGTAAGTAATAGAGAACATGCATCCATCATTGAAGACAATGAGCATGGATACATCGGTGTCGTTTTCAAAAAGTTCCATAGTTAGGGAAATAATAATCTTTTCGAGTTGGATTTTCTGTTTAATTTTTTTCGTTGCCAACTGGATTGGGAATTGTCTCGATTGATTAGTGCTAATTTGGAGTAGAAACTTTTTATCCTGAACTTGCTGCTGAGTAGCACATCAAACTGGCTTCACTTGGGTGCCAGTGAACGAGCGGCAATGCATGAAGATCCTGATAACATAATTCACTGAATCATGTCACGTAAATGGTAAACGTGACCAGATACCTAAACCATCGATTATAATATTTTTTCTTTATTCCAAATTTACCTCAATTTATTATCTTAATATATTTTATATTATATTTTGATTATATTAATATTATATATCCGTACAGCAACTCCGAGTGTGAGGGCTGTTCGAGTCCCTGCATGTGGCTTGAGGAGCACTCGGAGGACTGAGTGCTAACTCTGGTCTGGGAAACAATTATTTTTTTATTTTTTTAGTAGTGCCTTGTTCAATCATGACTCTCTTCAGCACGTTGAATATAGGTACCTTTAGTGGGCACTGTGTTGCCCCTTTAAAGTGATCCGCGCAACGACAGTGAGTCATGAGTGAACACTAAAACTTAACTGTTATCAGGCATGAGCTGGAATCATTTCTCAGATCGAGGGTCGCCTCGGGATTTTAAAAACTCCGCTACTCGACCCTGTCAAACAGGATTTTTGATGGTTGCTTTTATCACAAAGTTCTGATCCCGCTCGTTGACTTGCGTGCACCTTTGCTGAAGGTCTCGTTTTTGTGGGGAGGTTCATTGATGCTGCGGTCGAGGGTCGGAGAGGCCGGATCAAAGCTTGACTTTAATGTACGCGATTGAATGCCGGACGATTCAAGATTCAGGAACGAATTCGAATTGTGCTGCAAAAGCTGTTATGACTCTCGACGTTGCCGCCCAATCATGTTCATTCATTTATTTCGTAGATTGTAATAATTTATCAATACAATGACTGTCCTTGAAATAGATAAACAAATTTAATAAATTATCCAAATTTCCGATGCAGTGCCTGTTTGATTACCGCCTCAGCCACTGTGCTGTGGCCCGCCAATCGCAGCCTCAGCCACTGTGTTGTGGCTCGCTAATCACAGCCTCAGCCACTGTGCTGTGGCTCGCTAATCACAGCCTCAGCCACTGTGAATCGCAGCCCTAGCCACCAGGCTGTGGCTTGCTAATCGCAGCCCTAGCCACCAGGCTGTGGCTTGCTATTAGCTACTCTAATCGCCGTGAGAGAGCAGGCAGCAGCCACCGCGTCAATAAGGCTGACGTTCGCAGTAATTGCTGTGTCCTCATGATTAATTTGCCTGAGCTTACCTATTGATCAGCCGCTAGAGAATACTGCCTTCAGTGGCCATAACAATTTTTTACTCGGCACGGCGTTGACTTCTGTAACACTGGATAACAGAAGAAGATTGCATGGATGTTTGATCCAAAGGCATTGTGACTAATTTTAGGGTGTACACAATTTTGTAGAATATAAGAATTTTCTCTATAGAATTTTGTTCATTGGAACGTTCTTGTCTGTGTACTGATTTGAACAGTAATTAGGGAGACGTTCGTTGATTCTCTTGAACCGTTTTGTTTTGTTGAGTGCCAACACTCAACAACAACAGTTTCCAACAGTTTGGCTTATGCAGCCTAATAACCATGATTTATATATGGAATATAGATAACCAGGTGAAGGTGGGTTTAACACTCAAATGAGCCGCATTGAGATAATTAATAGATCCAAGTGCGCTTTAGAATAGCTTTACAGAGCGATAATTAGACAAAAATAAAAGCTAAAGTCATCAAGATTCTGTACGGCGTCAGTATTTTGTAATTAAATATTTGACGTGTAGAGCCGCGGCCTGAAAAAACGTTGAAAACTCGTCTCAATGCAATAGCTACCCACACCGTAAACTTTCGTAAATCTCACAAAAAATGTAATGACTGGCAAAATGTTGGTCAAATTCTTAAACACATGATTTTCATTCAATATGTTTTGCATAATTTTTCTTATATATGTACATGCCCACTGCCCTGGATCAGTGGAACAGAACGACGGCAGGGACTAGAGTAGCGACTGTCAACACTTGACAACCCTAGCTCGCAGATCTTTGCCTTTGTTGCTCTTCTGTATTTATTTTGAACGATAGCCAAAATAATTATTGTGGTGCAACTGAATCATGCTTGATGTTTTTATTACAATTTTTGCTTAATTTTCTTAAATAAATGCAAAGTTCAATCTACCAGTAAAGTCGTTAATAAGACCGCAGGTAGAAACTCCTTAGCTTAATGAAGGGTAACTGCCGGCCATAATCCGAAGCTGGACGGCAGATAATTTTGTCTGAATGTGACGCATTCTATTGTAGCTGCTCATTAGTATCATAGCACATCATTTATTAGGCATCAAACTTGTTCACTATCTTGCCTAACATTGTAATGTTCATTAACGATAATTGGAAACATGTTGATTCCTTCTCATTTTGGCTAACGTGGCTCCCGTTCGACAGACGGGAAAGGTGCCGAAATCAATCGTTTTTAAGCATTCATTCATTAACTTCATTCCCCGCAAGAAACTGGTCTAGTAATGCTCAAAGATATCTTGAGGCATGCCTGTACGATCAAACAACCTCTAGATGCTATGACGCGAATGAAAATAATATTATAACTTGGGCGACCTTGTCTTCTTCAAACCACGACTCCTCTTGTTCCTCGTGCATGGCGCCGGTCTCCGGAAGAAATAGCTGTCCGTCAGCCACTGAATACCTTCCGCCGTTGATCGCATTTAAAAAAAACGGAACGGATTTGTCACGAAGCCGGAGAAAGTATCTTTCGTAGTACTTCATTGTGTAAACACGGTTCATCATTTCCAAGGCCGCAATAACCGTCCATTTTAAGTGGTTTATTTTCGCTTGAAATACCTCAATTCCTCCCTATACGAACGAAAGCCTAAGATCAAAATAAAATCACCATTTAAAGCTTTGTGCCGCGTTTCATCGTAAAGAATGGCCAGAAGACCTTGATGGAGGGTGATAATTCTTCCTTGATCAGGATAAAGAGCTTCTTGCTGAATTCCAACGACTTCCTCTTTTCAGACCTAAGGTTCACAATGACTTCATATTTTCGGCGTCTCTCTTTCCAATGAGGTGCTCTTTACAGCTGCAGAGGCGCAAGTAATTTCCTCGTCTCTGGCAAACAAATGAACCAGGAGCCAAATGAGGACCTCGTTGAAAAGACGCTTTCTAAGAACATATCGATGAGCCTTGAAATCTGCTTTTGTTATTACGAGTGTTAATCCTGGTACCTCGATAGTGACGGTTAAAATGTTGTATTGTCACTATCAGGGACTGTCGCGATTTTTTTATTTAAAAAATCGCAGTTTCTTAGTTTCATTAGTTCGCAGTTTCTGCGAAAGCTCTACATTATTCAACTGATCTATTATTTATTGTATAACGAATATAAAACGAGGGTCGCACTGTCGTATCCGTAACACCGTTTTATTAACCATTGTTCTGGTGGGCTGAATGTCTACATCACGTATTTATTACCTAGTGGTAAAAAGTTGTATCCGGATTTTAGATCACAGATGATAGTATTTTTTCACGAATTTTCTGTCTCTCATTCTCAACCTTGACATTGAGTATCGTTTGTCTTCATTCGAGAATTTTTCATTCGTAGTCTTTTATGCATCATCTTTCGCTTGAAAAAATTTAGCCACTCATAATCACTAGAATGTTAGACGTTACTGGTTTGCTTTTAGGTGAGCGGAAAATATCGTATATTTTCCTTTTTAGTTGTTTAATTTACTAAGAGAAGCATGATGCTCGCTTCGCATGCGGGGTAATTAGAATAAGCGGAGCATGATGCATATTCTCTCTGTACATGCTTGCTGACTCAGGCTTCTTTCTATTTATACGCGCATCAGTGAACATCACTCGAAATTCCGTGCTGTAGCCTCACGAATGAATTGCTTAATCATTGTTGAATATTTAAAGGCCCTGAAGTAAGCTATAAAGCTTGGAAGCTCATAACAGCCTTCGTGGCTTGGATCAAGCCTGCGTTTTGAAATTTTACCGAGATTTTTTGCAGCCTGTGGAAATGATGGATTTCGTCGACGAAGATTGAAAGAATTTTTTAGAACTCGTTCTTTCTTGAAGTTTATTGAAAGCATTTTAGCTCGGGGGTTTCATTGGCTGCTCAAGCGATGCGTGAAAACTGAGGAAGTGGGTCGATCATCAAGATGTTATCGACTTCATCGCTTGAATAAATTTTCTGTGGAGACCGTCACAACCTAAATGAATTTTCTGCAAAAACTATTTCGTTACTTAAATAAATTTTCTGCAAAAACTATATCGTTACCTAAATGAATTTCCTCAGATACCATTTCGTAACCTAAATGATTTTTTCTGCGGAAACCACTTCGTTATCATAAATGAATTTTCTGTAGAAACCATGTCGTAACATGAATGAATTCGCAGCAGATATTATTTCGTAACCTAGATGAATTTCCAGCCGATCCCATTTCGTAACCTAGATGAATTTCCAGCCGATCCCATTTCGTAACCTAGATGAATTTTCTGCTTATGTGCATTACTTGTACGACATATTACACTTTATCGCTGCTTTTGTTTCAGAAATGAAGCCGGTCACAACTGATATTCATTCTGGACGCATTTGTATTTCTCATATTTAATGATACAGACGTGATTGAATATGCAGTTTGAACTTCAGTGGCATTCCATCGGACGGCGTAATTACTCTACGTGCAACGGATCCTCTGAATCGCGGCCGATTTCAGCCCTTATATTACCGAAACTAATTAAATGAAAATATTTTAAGATATTACATATGTGCTTGTGCGAAATGCTTACGCGCAAAAGTTGATACGGCGCACATTTGGGGGATTTGAGTAAGAAAGATGATTGCTGGCAGCGAAAAAGTGCGAGTTGATTGTAATCATAAATGTTTTCATTCAAATTTGTAAAAAATATTGTTCTGTCGAATTAACTTTGATAAACGTTGTTTTAAGTTCGTTTGCTGGCTTGGTTCTTATTTTTATTCTACCAAAAATCCTTAAAATAAATATTAACGACAATTTCTTATTACATTATATTAAATATTTAAATATTATTCTTTCTGCCATTAGATTTTGTGATTATATGTCTTCCGTATTAAATTTATTTCCACATTCACAATATTAGCGAGCAGAAATGAACTGGTGCATTTAATGTGTCGATAAATACACATCTATAAAAAGTGTTTAATGATCCTAGTCTCTACAGTAAACAGTTTTCTAGATTCATATTCATTCTGCTTCTGGAGCTGAAGTCGCGACAAAGCGTTCGTGCGACGGCGCTGTGGATTTGACATGCAAAAGAGTTTCTTTCTAAAGCTTCAGATTTTCATGCAAAAAAATGCGAGTTTCATCGACGCGATCCATTGTTCTAGATCGGTCTGCCTTCGTGTAGTCTTAGCTGGAGCGTGCGTCTTCCAACATTTCCTTACTTTATCCTCGATCAAGCGTGTTCTCCATTATAAGTGACGCAACACACTTGATGAAATATTTAAATTGGTAAGAAAATTTTTTGAATAAATATAAATTATTGAGAAATATTTTTCTTCCCTAAAGCGCAATAATCTGAGCAAGATTTGCCTGGCAACAACGCAGTCCGGGAGAGGAACAAAATATTGCATGGATATACAAGTGTTATCTTATGGATCAAGTTTGCCACTTGTTATTGGCTATGAGGGACCATTATTTCACCAAAAATCTTAGACTTGAGCGAGACATCTTCTTGAGAGCAATGCATGTCCGAAAATTAGAATCAGAGTCTTCTTGACTCATTCAGCTCATGACGCAGCCCCTGACTAATTTTAGCCCTTTGAGTATCCCCCGAATGAGTGATTGAAGGGAGATGAAAGGAATGAGGAAGTTTCACTCAAGTACGCTACTCTTTCCATCGGCATTCAGATGAAACCGTTTGCATTTATTCATTCACGTGTAAGTCTTCGTGGAGCCTTCGTGATATCCTTGAACCGAGACATTCACTTCCCGGAAGCTCCTTCCCTTTAGGATTTTGCCCCCTCATCAATGGTAAGGAAGGCATCGTGCAATTAAAACATTTAATGGATCTAAGGCGGCCTCGACACGCCGATAAATGTAACGTCTGCGCGTGGGCGCTCCTTCTATTCGGGCGACCCGAGAGCGATTTTCTGGCACTTCTCCCCTGCCTGATAGTTCCAGAAAATTTTATTGATGGTCTCTCGTCGATTGCTCTGTAGCCACTGATTTATCGGACAATATTTTCATTTTTTATGTCACTAGTAGGACTTTTCGTGGGATCTTTTAAAACTTGAACTAATAATTAAGCGAGATTATCTGGTGGCAAGATTTGTTTGAAGGCATCTTTTCAATACTCGGTACAAAATTTAATATTTTTATGCCGCATTGTGAAGTTAAGTTTGCCGTACATTCTCAATTAAAAAAGGAAGATAACTGGAGCAGTAATTTGTTGCTCTATATTTATTTATTCTTTATTAGTCATTTTGACAATGGAGCCTATTATTTTCGTTAGTTTTTTCTCAGATGTATTTTAATGGATTGGAATTAGAAGATGTTAACGATTCATCGTTATTTTGTAAACTGATGCGGACTCACTCTTTTAAAAATATAATTTTCATTCAAATTAGTATATTAATATATAACATAGTATTTAGCCCTTCTGCATTTAAATATCCGCAAGCTTCATATTTAGAATCGCGCCAAACATCCTAGCAACTGGCGCGCTGTTGTCACTCAAGTGTTTGAAGTCGTCCGGCTCCGCCTTGCGAGCAATAGATTTGTCCAGCAATAAACGTATTTACTTAAGTTTCTTTCACCGCTCAACCGGATAAACAAAAATCTCCTTCAGAAACACACACTAAAACGGTTATATTGCCATGTGTTCATACTTTACCATTATCGGATGTACGTTGTTAGATCTTCCGAGCGATAATATATTTTTGATACAACCTAATTTTTTTTAACAGAACATCTAACGTGAATGAGGTTAGCATTCGTGCAGTGATGCAGTGCATTAGTACAGTCTCGTCTGACGGCTCAATACGATTATGTTAATTCCAGTTAGATATTTCTCAGACTTTAGGAGGAGAAAGCTCGTTCTTTAAAATTAGCGGTCAGGTCTTGTCTCTTGGGCACTCTTGGTCGACTTATTTAATTAAGTGGGGCTCGTCAGGCCAGCAGACACGACACACAAAGACTCAGGCCGAGGGAACGACGTGGAAGTAACGTTCTTTTTATGCATTTAGAATTGCGGTAACTTCCGATGATTATTTTTAAATGAGACAAAGCCAGGAAGATACACCAGTTAGATTACGATGTGCAGTGAGCTAGAAATTTTAGTCCTGGATTACCTGTATTGATCGAATTATCTGCAGTGAACATTTTGACACTATATTCATTATGCTCTTCATCACTTCAATATTATTTAAAATGTTGCAGTATGCGATTCTGCAGCCATTTAATGTGTGCTAATGTCTTCGCATTTACTTCTGAATTTTTGCCGACAATTGCATGTTGTGTTGCAGTAAATGTTTAATTAACGAGTCCACATGTCTTTTTTCCGTATTTAATCTCGACTCTGAACATTTTAAAACTAAAATGATCATTCCAACCGAAGTCAATTGAATTAATTTTATTTGATTAGCCAAAATCAGTACTGCTCGAACATTTTTGTCACTAAGCAATGCCAGGATCTAATTTGAAACTTCAGCAATTTCATCGCCCCTGGACCGTTTGTTTTTTATTGGACACCTTCAAGTCGCTTGCTATTTTTACGGATGTCTGGCGATATTTGAAATAGCTTTAGCGGGTATACTCCTTCAAATTGCAAACGCGTCAAAAAGCAAAAGCTTCATGAAGTAGAAAACTCGGAGGGAGCGCGCGAGATATAGGAATTTATGCGATGCGAAGTCAGGTAAATGTAATTAATTATATTCTTGTCTCAGATGAAGTTGTAACCAATCGTGGATATTCTTCTAAAGTTGTTTCGCCAACTACTGGGCATCAACTCGCATATATTTACCTTTGACCTACAAATTTAGTTGTTAGTATCAGTGCTGTATCTCCACCGGTCGCTCTCGACATGGAATTAAATTTTGCTTCCGAAACTTAACCGAACGCCGCCTCGGCTGATCAAGATGACCGAGTGCAACCTCTGACATGGTTTTTTGGGACCTTATCTATGTCGCTGTATGATTGCTGCCGTCGTTGCTTGGTGTCATCGAACGTAAAGCCGCATTAAGTGGCGCCAGTTGTGAGGCCGCATGACATATTTTGCTTCAAGGTAAAATGTCTGCGTCATGTCACCCATGCCTGGTCAGACGCGACCCGCGGAGGTGGAGGTCGGAAGTGTCTCGTGGGTCACTGGATTGTGACCGCTGGTTTTAATTATTGATGCACAACGAATTAGCTTTTAGATTTTAGTCTCCAGTTTTTCTTTGAGTCTCTGATTTATGGCTCATTTTGCCACTAAATTCCGTCAACAATTTTAAGATACCAAATTAACAAAACTGGTAGAATAAATATTATATCAAGCATATCTTCATATTTGTTGATGGTTCCGTTCCCTTTTCTAAACTCGACGGCAATTCAGCCCAAAGTTATGGTGCTGGAGTGTCATCCATGTGCGGCGGATTCATCGCGCTTTTCATGAAGCGATATGGCGGTCTAAAGGTGGTTGGCCGTCCCTGATCCGGCTCTAATTTTCCACGGAGTTCAAGCGTAGCATCGTAATCGTTTTTTTCACGAACTCGAAGGCGGTTATTTGAGCGGAAATTTACAAAGCCTTGCGTATTGACGACGTGGGAGTTGGAACTGCTTTCTATTAGAGCAAAAGAGAGGTCACATCAATAGTGCTCTGGTAGCACATTTTTGGTCCCCGAGCAGCCATTTGCCTGATTCTCTCATTGGAAAAGAATCTGTAATATCTCGCAACTGAATAGATTGCATGCAATTCTGTTTGCCGTGGAAAACCGAAGTGTTTGTCTGCAGTCCTTAGGATAGCATGGAGCACAGGGACCATTTTGGTCGAGGTCGTTAGAGTGGCAATTGTTGTAGGCTCCGCTGAGTGTTTGCCTACGATGCCCCCAAAAAAGCGATCCCTGGCGCGCTCATTGATGCGGTTTACTTGAACAGCTCTCGAAGACCTGTAATTAAAATGCTTCCAAAATTTTTTCAACGTTTGAAATCAAACGAAATGGAAAATTTTACCTTCACAATATTACATCATTTCGAACAAGTAAAGCATCATCCATTCACCCGTCTAATTTTTTTGTAGACTGGAATTTCATTATGTATTCATCGCGTATCAATCTGACCTTAATTTTATTCTTCAGAATGATCTCTGTAAAAGCTATTTGAAAATCTCATGTCATGATCCCTTTACTTTTTGAACAAAAGATGAACTTTATATTATCGTTGGAGTATCTTTATCCGCTTTACTCTAAACTATCTGAATCATCTTCACTCTTCGCAATCTAACTGAAGCTCACCCAACCCTATCTGAACCTTCATACTCATTACTATCTGAATCATTTTCGCTCATTGCTATCTGAATCTTTCATACACATTACTATCTGCATTAGCCTAGCGCATCTCTGAGTAAGCTTTACCCCTCCCTATTTTACAAGTTAAATTTAATGCAATAGCTGAGTCAGCTCCGGGCTTGGGATCTATTTTGAAATTGCACCTGAATGTCGAGCCTGGAGCTGCCCTCGTAACGATCTCGGCGAGCTTCTGTGTTTCGATAAGCCAGATTACAAGGGAAGCCTCTGGCAATTAGGGGGCGCCGCCACCGAGCTCCCCGCTGCTAGACCCGACTCTTGTGAGTGGCGTTCTTATTATTTATATTTATTCTCCACGTATATCGATGAGCTTATTGGCTGCGCTCGTCTGCCAGTGCCTATAATCTATCGAGTAAGTTTTGCATTAACATAGGGTATACTCAATCAGTCGTAGAGTCGACTGAGAAAAAACATTCGTTTTTAACTGCAATTGTGCTGTAGAACAGAAAAGAACAGAACAGAAATTGTGCTGTAGAACATTTCTTAAGCGCTATAAATTGTTAATAATTATGAACATAATCGTTGCTTACCTGGCAATTTTAACTATCTGTTTAATAGAATTTGAATTGACGGTAACTTTACTTGAATTAAATGACTGGATGCATATAGAAGCACATGGGATATTTTCGCAGCTAACCCCGCTTGTGTTGGCTGCCGAAAGATCGGCTTCCCTAGCGCCGGCATGGCTGATGCCAGTCACTGAAGCCCTACTCGACTGTCATGCAATTCTTCTCGCATTCAAAGCTGTCCGAGCGTGCAAATGCTCACGTTGTTCTTATGCAAATCTCATCATTCGTCTTCATCTGGTCGTTGCCAAAACAAGCATCGCTACGCGCCTCTCTTAACGACCTCGCGATTTTCATCTCACCGCCCCGGACTCACTGGGAAAATTTTTTCCTGTTAGGTCGCCGGTGTGAAATTTTGGTGTTGAATATTTGAACTGGTAAACGTAACAAATTGGAATGAAAGATTTATTTGTCCGTGTTGTGTTGATCTTGTCTTGTTAAAACATGTGGTCCAATTACAGAGTACATTGAATCATTTCTGTATTGAAGTTACGGCAAGCAGTGCTGTGCATTCAGGTGGTAAAGTTCTGCCAGTTCCACCAATAACGTCGCGAGTTCAGTTGCGATATCACAGCAAAAACGACGTTGTAAAATTATATCTTTTGAGATTGTAAATGACACTGAAATTTGAGATTGTACATCGCTGAAATTTGAATTACTGAATTTTTACCGTTAAATATCAAATTGAAACTACTGATTTAGTGATAATAATTTCTCTGTTAGGTTTTAAGCGATTTCCATTTCTTAAGGTTGGGATGTAAGTATAGTTTGTTTTGATCAAAGGTACTGCTACCTTCACGCAAGCGGGCCTCTCTGTGGTGTTGTGCGATTAATGCTGAAGAAGAAATTCTGTTCAAGCTGATTTTTTTTCAGCTGTTTTCAGTCGGTTGTTCGGAGCCACTCTGTAATTTCAATAAATCAATAATCAAGTCCTTTTCTGGCAAGGCAAGATGTTGTCGCAGTGAATCAATTTACCGAGAAACATAATCAGTATTATTATAATCATTGGGATGATGAATCATGCCCACGTATAAATATATTTGATGAGCCTTGTGCTCAGGTGGGCCTGAACTCATTGATTTCTCAGTATAAACTCAAAATTTTCTCAATTTAACAACTTTGTCCTCTTTGTCTTTACGCGTTAATAGCGAAAATGGTTATTGTTGCTGTGAAAGTGAAGTACGCGAAGAAGTCCATAATTCTTAACTGTTATCGTGTATGGCCCAAAAAAACGGTACATCTTTTGTTATAAGAATGATCTCATTACTGCAGCTGCGATGGCCACTAAGTATTGTTGTGAGCAATTTGTGTGCGTGTGCGTTGTAAATGTTGGGAACATGGTCTGCATTAATGCCGTGGTCTTTCAATATCGACTATTCCTAACTATTGCATACATCATGAGCTATTATTCTTCGATCAAAGATTTGGCCAAATTAATGACGCTTGCTGCGTGTCACGCGATGCACACCATTTGCTGCCTGACACGTAATGCCAGTCAAGTAAAGAATAATATTTGATGCAAGACACACAAGGTTTATCACTTGAAGAATATTTGATACAAGACACATAAAACTTTTCACTTTGGTTTAGGTCCACAATGCTTGACACGTAAGACTCCCTCACTAACGTATACCCTTCTGATCGCCTTGCTACCCTCGAGCCCGATACCCGCATCGCCCGCTGCCGTCGGTCGTAGCACAGCGGGCTCCCTGCGCTGGTCCGGCGCTGGCCCGGCGCTGGTCCGGCGCTAGTCTTACTCTTGCTAATCGGAAAATTCTTCACAAGCGCCAAGTTTGCCACATAATTTACTCTGCATCGATATTAATGGACGCGTCAGCCTGGCCTACCGGAAGATCTTTCGGAAGTTCGCTGTAGTTTGTCTTGGTGTAACAAGTAAAATGGTGAGGGAGCGTGTCGGGGACTGCTATTTGAGTGGATAATATTCATAAAGGCGTGCATTTATTCAGGACTATTAGCACGGCTTGCAAAAAGCCTGGAATTTTTAGTCAGGTATCAATTTTGGCACTTACGTTGCAGACTACCAAGGAAATGGACAGTGTTGGAAATGGACGTGTCGTCCATTTGGCTGGATGATGGATGATATTAAAGAATTTTGTTAGCATTAAGTTTATTTTAGAGGATATATAACACGTTAACCTAATCTGACTATTTTTGTTCACAGGTGAGTATGCTGCCTGTAGCTGTGAGTCCTCACCTTATGCAAGTACCTGAGCTAATGAGGTGTTTGTTTCATAAAGAAAATTAATTATTGCATAGTACGTGTCGCTGAAGATCATAAGTTTAATTTTTTATTTCACACGCACATGCACACAGATTGAAGTTCCTCACTTACTCAGAATTCATTCTGCCGTATAGTTAGTTAATTGACAAAGCATAGCCCCCATATTATAAGCAATCATTTTTCATAAGAATATTTTTCTAAGTATATTTCATGTCATTAATCAATGCTAATCATATATTAACATATGTGACGAACTAGTCGTAAATTACCGACAACTAATTGCGTCACCTTAAAAGTTGGGATAGTAATACAAATTATTACTATCACAATTTTACTACTACTTAAATAAATACAAATTGATGTAATTATGCGAATATTATTATATCTTTTTGCCATCCCGTCTTTTAAAATTGAATTATTCAATCCCAAGAAATTTTATTCGGAATTGTCAAACTTTACCCTATATGCAGTCACTGTTCATTCCGTCGTGTCTTTTCTTCAATATGATATCGAACTCACGGAATGCGAAGCCAACAAAGCATGAAAATGCAATTTCCTATCAGTGATTACGCAGCATAACATGTTTCACGGATGGAAATTGGCCGAGAAAATTCCTTTTGATCAGGACAACAAGATATTGTTGGCACGTGCGTCCTCATACGACTCCTCATGTGGCCTCAAATTTGCGTCCCGGTATAAAAACCAACTAAGCTTTGGCATTGAACCCGGAGATTTTGTTAGAGCCGCGTCTAATATTTCCATTCCATTACGAGGCTTGAAATTGGATCTGCAAGTCTGGAGCTTCATCAAAGATCGTCGCAAGCTGCTCCTTCCCATCGCATCTTGAAGCATCCGTGCGGGAGCCGCGGCCGAGGCTTCTTTGCTCCTTGACGCTCTCGAAGCAAGCGGGCTGTAGGACTGGGAGATTTGGTTTAAGAATCGTTTATTATACTTAGTTTCTTTTTGCATTTCTGTAGCTCATAGTTGGCCCTTAGTAGGATTCAAATAAATTACATGGTTTTTCTATAAATTATGTGCCTCTGCTATGATTTGTACATTACTATTTCATTATTATTGGAAAATTTATTCGAGAAAACTTTTACATTCCATTCTTCTTCGGCGACCCAACTTTTGGTACGAATCATCATTGCCGTACACATTTTTATTGCGTGGTCACGAAGTATGGAGCCGAAGGAAGTTCTTTGGTTCGCTGCACAATATCGTCGTCTCAATTACCCAGGCCATGCTATGGGGGTCTCATTTATTAAGCAAAGCAAGGAGAGCAATAGACCAGCGGGGCCTGAAGAAGAGACTTGAATGGTCCCGACATTCCGGGGAGACAGCGACGGCCGGCATGCAATTGCGCTCGGCGGGAGCTCCCCTCGGACGACGGCGCCTTCACAATCTTGGCTAAAGTGGGTCAAGTAGACAAGTGGGAAGCCATGCGGGCAAGTGGGTCAAGTCGACAATTGGGCAACCAATTGGGCAAGTGGGTCAAGTAGACAAATGGGTAATCATGCGAGCAAGTGGGTCAAGTAGACAAGTGAGATGCCATGCGGGCAAGTGGGTCAAGTAGACAATTGGGCAATCATGTGGGCAAGTGGTGAAGTAGACAATGGATTAGATCTCGCTTAACAGGCGTGAAGTAAACTCAGACAATAGAGTTGTTATGAGCTTAGCTGCGGTCATAGCAGACCTGTGCAGGACTGAGCCTTCCTCGTGTTGCTGATTTTGTGAAAAACGTGATAATTGTGAAGTTTTTGCTTCCAATTTCCTTCATTATAGTGCCGATGATTTTAGGAAGGGTATGGTCAATAAATAAAGCTTTCTATGCTGCTGAATATTCTGCTGGAACTTTTACCTCTCAACCTCAGATTAACTGATCTATTTTAGGTTCATTACTAGTCGCATATTTCCAGCAGCTCATAAAGGTTGCCTGTTTGATGCTTCTCATGTGTTAAATTTCATACGAACTGTTAAAAATAATTAAGCTTAAAAATACGCAGTTTTATTACGTTTTGATTCCCTTGGTAATGATTATATTGATGGAAACGCTTTTCCTCCAATACTGGACCTCTTGTACTGCAGAAATTGTTTTGAAGCTGAATGGAATTTCGTGATCTGATGGCGGTCGAGCACAGTTCATGACCGTTCAGTATTAAGGCAGCAAGCAATTCGTTACCGAATTGGGTCAGTGGAAACACGTTGCCTGACGTCTCGTTAATTTGCAACGTACAAGAAGAGCGTCGTGTTCGGGCTTCTGAATCCATCGTCTTAATTCAGATCTGCTGCCGAGAGCAGAATGACTTCTGGGAATGCTGCCTGTCTGGAGCTCGTCAGACGTGCATTTGGGATATTCCTAATCGCTGTTGCCCTGGATTTATTTCCTCATAAATCTTCTATTGTGCTCTCGAGATTGAGCCAAGCCGGCCAGATAAGGGAAATTCTTCGTTGAGAACTTTGTGTTGCAAGACAAAAAATCTTTCATTCGCCTCCGCACTCATCTGAATTCTCATATTCATTACATCTCGAAATTAAAACACACATTTTACCTATGAAATGTTGATACATTTTCTCACACTGAAAAAGAAAAAATCACACCGAATTCTCTTCGGTCATTCAATGCGTATGATTGCACTATCTCAATTTATGAGTTTTATAATTGCTCATGCAATGACTCTTTGATGGTGATTGGAAACTGAGGAAACGAGCCAATGATGTAATGTTCCGAATTCCTGCCTCTTACTCCCCTCGTGTAATTACCGCGCTGCTGTGCAGTGTCTCGCCTCACGATGTTAATGTGTATAATTACTACGCTGCTGTGCAGTGCCCCGCCTCACGATGTTAATGTGTATAATTACTACGCTGCTGTGCAGTGCCCCGCCTCACGATGTTAATGTGTATAATTACTACGCTGCTGTGCAGTGCCCCGCCTCACGATGTTAATGTGTGTAATTACCGCGCTGCTGTGCAGTGCCCCGCATCACGATGTTAATGTGTGTAATTACCGTGCTGCTGTGCAGTGCCTCGCCTCGCAGTGCTGGTGTGTTATTAATTCACTGTATTCACTTTAGTGTTTTGCCTCATTGCGGCGATGAATATCATCGCTGCTGTGCAGTGTTGTGGAACGGATAAAATTTCTTACCACTCGACGTTCGTGATCTTGAAAAGTTGTACAAAAAATTGGTGCATTATTTCATCGTAATTTCCACTATTATTAAGCATTAATTCATACTAAGTTATCCTTACCATAATCAAGTAATTGACGTTTTACCTCATTTAATTTGTTGTGAAACTTATTTCACAAACAAAACTCACATGGAAGCCGTCAAAATGACTCTAACTTCTCGAGAAAACCCAGACAGCTACTGACTCAAGCAATGATTACTTCAAAGGATTCGCCGTCATATTATGTTTCGTATTAGCTTATACCGAGAGATAATCATAGCCATTTTTATTCAAAGTAATGTCGAAAACTTTGCGAATTCTCGGAATACTCCAACTACGATTTGATTGTTTTTGATGTCACATCAGACTTGAAGTTTCATCTCAACATATAAAATATCATGTGGTTGGTCCTCAACACAAAGCACGATTTTGGAAAAAATATAGCTCAGTACTCACTGCAGTGAGTGACAGAGAGCGCATTTTCTCGTCGACGAAAACGTGCAGTCACGGACGAACAGGCAGACAGACAGACGGACGGACATGACGAGCATAATAGGGCATTTTTTCCGTAAATGAGAAAATGCGCTAAAAAGAGAGTTCTCTAATAATGCACGTCTCTATATCTAGGTTTATCCGGAAGTGTTGTGCATTCTGGTTTGCGGTTTGGAGATATGTTAATTAAGACTTAGTATGAATTATTATTCTGCAATAAAATTGCAATCCTGAAACTCTTTTTCGGTGAAGTATGTAGATGCAATAGCTCACTAATTAAGTAATTTCAATGTTCAGTCCAAGCAGCAGCGTCGGCCCAATGTTTCGACGCAGCTTCGCCTTGAAATTAACAACTAAGTTGAAAATAGTGAAGTTTTGACAGGAAATTTATTTATAAGTGCCATTTTGAAACAATATCTCAAGGTGTCTGTCGTATCTTTAGGCCCAAACCTGGTTGGAAAGTCATGAAGAACAACCTCCTGAGTCATGTGGCAACTCTACAGATTTTGGAGCAAATCAAAATTTATGTTATAAGATGGCACTTGGCAAATCTGAGTCAAAATGTAACTTGATAAAGATTATTGAAATCATTTATTCGCCGTAATGTTTTCCGGCACTTGTAACAAATTATCAATATTGCTCAAGAATGGGCAAATTTCGATCACTCACTCACTGCTCACTCACTCCTATCTTGCAGTATTCTACTACAAGATTAAGAACGCCACACAGCTGCTCTTATATTAAAAGTGAATTAAATTTAATCAATAATCGTTTATTGGCTGCGCGTTCGTTTGTTAGCAAGAAATGATTACAATTTGGTTTCATCTAATTACCGTTACGCAATTGAGATGAAATTATTTACATCGTGACGCCCTTGCCAGCCTCTCTCTAAAATCATCAGTGGTGCTGCAGTATAAACGGCAATTTCTCAGTTGTGTTCGATAATTTTAAGCGTCTTATTCTTTGTTGCTTTGTACGTAGAGCACCGTTGCCTCTAAGTTCAATTGATGTCGCTACATTGTGAGGCTAAGCTTTCCTATCCTTACGAAAGTGCTTTATTTTTGCAAGGGCCTTACAAATTTCAAAGTCCATATCTTATACTTTGATCTAATGCAGATGTAAAATATGCTTGTCGCACGTGCTAATAGCTTTAATTGCATGACAATTTTTTTCTAAAATTGACTTGAATTTTACGAGTTTTTCATCTTCACTCGTCTTGCAATTGTTGCAAGCCCTCACTTGTCACTGTCACGAACACTTCATATTATTGCAAGTACACACGTGTAATAAACACTTCCTATTGTTGTAAGCACACACTCGTACTAAACACTCCTTTTCATAAACACACACTCGTACTAAACTCTCCTTTACGTAAGCACACACTCGTACTAAACACTCCTTTACGTAAGCACACACTCGTACTAATCACTCCTTTTCGCAAGAACACACTCGTACTAAACACTCCTTTACGTAAGCACACACTCGTACTAAACACTCATTTTCATAAGCACACACTCGTACTAAACACTCCTTTTCGTAAGCACTCACTCGTACTTGACACTCCTTTTCGCAAGCACACACTCTTCCCAAACACTCCTTTACGTAAGGACACACTCGTACTAAACTCTCCTTTCCGTAAGCGCACACTGGTACTTGACACTTCTTTTCGTAAGTCAAGACTCGTTCACAACACTTCCTTTAGTCGTAAGCAGACACTAGTGTGAGGCTGGTGTCATCATCGCAACGCATCTCACTCGTAAAAACTTCCCAGTAGCCAAGATATTAGAGTCGTACTGACTTCCTATTTGAGCTCAGATCTTAAGTCGGGACAGTTTTCCAGTTGCACAGCTCGCTGAGATAAACGCGTCCAAACACATATGATATGCGAAGAATCCGTGGATTGAATTTTTTCCAGTTTCTGATTTTTCGGCTGAATATTGTATTACGGTTAGTTTCATGAACGACTATGCCAAAGACGATCGAAGTATGTGAGCAGATATGAATTTTCCCTCAGATGAAGCACCCATAACATATTTTCAGTTTAACTGTAAAAGTCAAAAGTGAAACTTTCTGTCGTGTGACGTTTATTTTAATTGTATTAAATTTTATATTGTATTTTTATTGTTAATATTTCTGAGTCCTATTTCATATTGTTTATTTTAAATTTAATAATGACAGTTGAATGTGTCTTACTCTGAAATGAATGAGATCCTTTCTCACACAACGTTCGCTCATTATAATTATCTATCGAGCTACCTTGTAACTTGAACAACAATAGAATGATGTATAAGTCATATGAATAATATAGTAGCAAGTTTGTATGGCTCAGTCATGACTGAACAGATAAGTTACTGAAGCCATACTGAATTGTATGGCAGATCAGTCATGTACGCTGACTGAACAGATAAGTTACTGAAGCCATACTGAAATGTATGGCTGATAAGTCATGTACGCTGACTGAACAAATTAGCTACTGAATCAAGGCCCTCGGTTGGGCGGCATCATTCAGTCCTATTTTTCAGCAGGCTTTGAACAAAGCGTTTCCACGAGCACAAGAAATATGGTGGCAATTTGTGGCGGGATTTGTGGTGCAATAAGAGCTGTAATCCGCCAGTAACGAAATGGCACTGCAACACGAAGTCGCTCCGAGACTGCGCTGGGCTGAGGCTCGCCAAGACGATGAGGTCCCTTGTTTATCCTATACAAACACTCTTATGGTTGAATCATGGGCGTAGATAATGTCAGGCATTTCGCTACTAATTTTAGGCGTTGACGTTTAATTTTTGGAGTCATTATATGGCTTTAACTGTTTAGGAATCGACATTCAATGGAAAGGTAATTATCATGCAATTTAGTAGTATAAGCCTGAGTTGAAAAATATTGCTCTGAAACTAAATACTGTTCTAGCGATGCTAGTCCCGAGAGCTGTACAGGTAGCGAGTCTTGTAACAACAGGTTCACTTGCGCAGCTTGTTGTGCAAACTGTTAGCCCAGGTCACGTCAGAACAATGTGACCAGAGAAGTCGTTCAATAACGAGATTAAGTTCCGCAAGTTTACTGCAGTTGCGATGTCCGTACTCCCCGCAATTATACGACTCTCATCAACTGCGATTTCAAGTCGGGGCAACTTACTGCCGACTCTCAAACTTCTCGACTGAACAGACTCTGTCGCCTTGCCGGAGTGCACTTATTGCCTTCCGCCTTGTCTCTGGGCTTTGAGTGTCCAGGCTTTGTCTTTTGATCAGGTTACAGGAGCCCGCTCTGCTTTTGCTTATTTTTTAGGTTTCATCCATTCTGCCTCTTCGATGACTTACATTGTTCTCGGTCTCACTAAGAATTGAAACGCAAAAGAAATGCTTTTAAATTCACTACTTCAAAATATTTCGCAGACCCTATGATGAGTTTTAAAACTTGAAAAATGTAAAGAGTATAATTAATAAAGAATTATAATATCTACACTTTTTTCTTTAGGTCACACTTTGAGGGTTCAACTTAGTTTCAATCATATTTTGTGGTACGGCACTTCAACTTATTTAAAATGATAATTTTGCCTCTTTGTCCTGCTCTATACCGAAGAATAATTGGACAAGCCTGAATAGAAACTGAAGAGAATTTTGTGCCGGTGTGATAAATTGTATCGTTTATAATGCAATATTATTCTTTAATATTTAGCGACTCCATTTTCGGAGTCGCATTGAAGCTAATGGAGCAACTCAATTATGACACAGCGGGCGTGATGCTCGTTCGTAACTCTCGACTTCTGTCAATACACTAAACGATGTGTACACAAACCGTCAAGTATGTTGTCTCGGGAATCAAGTTCGTGTTCGTGAAAGCGAAACGAGGCTCCGCTGAGGTTTATTGACCGTTAAAAATAATTTAAATCGATACCTCAAAGAACACCATCGAATTTTAAACGGCCGTCGCAGAGACGCCGTGTTTTATTATGGGTGACTTTTACGAGGGTCGTAACGTGCGACCACGACAGGTCTGGGGCCCTTGTGCATAATTTTACTTCATTATTTTGCACGTGGGCAAACTTCTTCATGAGAGGAAAGCGTCTCCTCTTTATCGATGGTGTCTGCGTCAGATCATATTTTTGCAGCAATTCATTTCATCAGTGAAATATGGCTGCGTGAATTGTGATATAACCGCTTTCTTTTGGATTATTTAAATAATATTGAGTGAAGGGCCATAATGTAAAAATGGCAATTGATCATCTTAACGTCTGTCTAAAAATTATAAGTAAAAAACAATTCTGCTTTCTATTAGGCCTTTAAAGATTGTCTATAACATGCGGCCTACTTGATAAAACACATGAACTTGTCCAATTAAACGCGCCATTCTACCCGTGTTCAATTTCTGCGGATGAACACCCGTGTTACAGTGGCCCAATAATTTTGCTGGGAGAATTTACATGAAAATGAGAGGCCTTAACGTTGCTAATGTCGTTCAGCAGTTGCTTTTCTGGACCACGCTGAAGTTCTAGGTTCGAATTCAAACTTATGTCAATTCTACCTTTTTTAAATTGTCGAATTTCTGAAAATGAATTTTTAATTCCAAAGTGGAAAATCAAAGGTCGGCTGTAAATTTGGCCTCAGCCTGAAGAATAAACTGTCCATAATTGTGAAGGTTTTCTTAGTATAATTGTGTGATTGTTATAGAAATACAATATTTTATCATCACTTATTTTATTTGTCATCCGTTCTCACCGAGTGACTTCAAATATCAATATATTTTTTACCAGTCAAAGTAATTGTATTCAGTTTCTTTTATTTTTCCTCGTGCTTGCGATGCAGGCGATTCGTGTCGCAAAGTCTCCTTGTGAAGTGCCGAGTCAGCGAACTGTGCAGGTTTATACCTCGGGCGCTGCAGAGAAATTTTGTGGCCAGGTTTAATCGCTTGAGGCTGGACTTGAGTGTCGCCAACTTGCGGCTTCATATGCATGCAGATTTGGCTGCAGATTTTGTTTCGGTGATAATTTTAAAATTACACGAGACAATAACACGGAAAAATTCATTCTTCCCACGCATATTCCTGTAATAATTTTCATATTTTGTTTTACTTTTGTCTAGGATACTTATACAATAAATTTTGGCACGGATAATAAATTATGTTCTAGTTTCCTTTTATGTTTTGTATCCAGAAATCGCCATTGGCTTGTCGGTTTTTTTAATTTTTGTGTAAATTTCTCTTCTGACGTGGATATACTTAACTCAGAAATGCTTTGCGTACAAAGGAAAGTTTGAGTTCAAATTGTGCCGTTGTCAGAAGTTATTTAATGAAGGGCTACGGTTATGACTAGAGTGTATAGCTTGGAATAAGTTTAGGAAGATGACGGTTAGGCCAAGTTTTAGGTAGCAAGGAGTTGGTGGGTTCAGGTAAGACGCAAGTTAGGACCAGTTTGGGTAGGATGCACGTCCGCATTGTAATGATGCGAGCGCCGGCAAGTTAAGCTTGCATTGCCTATCGCTTAGGTCAGCAGAAAACGACGTTTTCCAATTGAAAATGAGGGAAGTTTCCGGCCGACAGACCACCCTTTGAGGCCACCCATGAATTTCCCACAAAATTCGAGTAGGTTGAGTTTCCTTAACAATACTGTCTTGCGTGTGGTTTTCCTGAAACAACCGCTGTTCACTGCAGTAATGAAATTGTGAGTGGTTTAGTGGTCTATTTAATTCGGATTTTTATTCGACTTTGATGTTTGATTACTTCGTTAATTCAGGTTCGCAGAAACTTCAATATTTTAGAAAAATCATGGAAAATAGTATGGTGAAAAACTCGCAGCATGTGATTACTTTATATGAATTTCTCTAACGACCTTTGTATGGAGCTTATACTTAAGTCAGAGCGCATTGAATGATGATAAATCAATGCCTCGTGTATCGGATTGTGAGCTGATGTCGTATTGAAGACTTGACCTGACGAAGCCACCTCAGCTACGTATTGACGTCTCCATCAAATTCATATTTCAATATTGAAGATAATAAATCATTTTTATTCTCATTAAATTGTTATTCTGCCGTCGCTGTACGTCTTGAAACCTGAATTTTCAGTCGGCGTTTGATCACTATCAATCATTTTACATTCTGAGCTCCATGATGTACATTTCATTTATTTCGAAAACATATCGTACGTCACATAGCTTTTTTCAATAAAGTAGCAGATCTTGAATTTTTTGTACTATAAGTATTAAAATCACTTGACTGCTTAAATCGCAAGTTTATCAAAAATTTAAAAGCAAAGAAAATAGCCAGAAAATTCACCATTTCTTAAAAAGGAAAACGTTTCGGAGACCAGCTCCATCATCAGTTCAAAACCTAAAACACAGGTACAAATAATTAGCAATAATTTTCTGGCTATTTTCTTTGCTTTTAAATTTTTTGTACTAGTGTTATTCGTATTTATTCTTGACCTTTACATTGTTCATGCTAGAGATGGTAGAAATGAGGATCACGACCTCTTAGAAATGGTTCTCCGCTATCACGCTGCAAGAGGTAGTAATTTTGAAGGAGGTGCTTTTGGAGGTGGTGCTTTTTGAGGTAGTGCTTTTGGAGGTGGTGATTTTGGAGGTGGTGCTTTTGGAGGTAGTGATTTTGGAGGTGATGCTTTTGGAGGTAGTGCTTTTGGAGGTAGTGATTTTGGAGGTGATGCTTTTGGAGGTAGTGCTTTTGGAGGTAGTGCTTTTGGAGGTAGTGCTTTTGGAGGTGGTGATTTTGGAGGTGATGCTTTTGGAGGTAGTGCTTTTGGAGGTAGTGCTTTTGGAGGTAGTGCTTTTGGAGGTGGTGCTTTTGGAGGTAGTGCTTTTGGAGGTAGTGCTTTTGGAGGTGGTGCTTTTGGAGGTGGTGCTTTTGGAGGTGGTGCTTTTGGAAGTAGTGTTTTTGGAAGTAGTGTTTTTGGAGGTAGTGCTAACCGTATCAGAAGTTAGCATTCGAAAACACAAATGAAAGATTGCGTGCATGGCCGCCTTGCCTAACGGCATGCGCGCTTCAGTGTGGCCTTAGGGCGCAAGCGTTGACTGAGCGTGGACAAGGACTCGAACAGACATACTGTATGTCTGTTAGATTTATTATCAAAATAATGTCGGTGAGGTTAACGCTTATACCTAATTATACATTATTATTACTGAACATCTTTGTTGTCGCTAAAAAATGTTGTAACGTTGACCCCCTTCCTGGAAATCTTGCTTTTGCATCGACTAATGGAGCAGGTGATTGGGCTCGTATATATTCATAATATATGTAAATAGAAAAATTTAAGAAGCCACGTATTAGCCGCAGAGGATATTTTTATGCTTATCCAGTTCTATCGACGATGTAGAGGCCAGTGTGTGCTTATTATAAATTAATTTTGACCATGGTGCACATTCTCATAAGTTCTACTTCACGGTGCACATTCTTATAAGTTCGTTGCTTGTCTTACTGTCATCGGAAAATCGTGCTTCACGAGACCGCTTGGTTAACTTCCAATCATCTAGAGAATGTTGCGTTCATGTTTTTTTCGAGTTTGCAAATTATGGCCAGCGCCCTGCATACAACATCAATATTGCTATCGAATCGTCACTATTTTTCTGGAGAACATAACAAACCTTGAAATTCATTTTTCTTACAATTACTTTTAATAAATCTGTGGAGGTGGTGGGTTTGGAACTTACAATCAATATATAATAAATTGCTATGTAAGAACGAATTTCTCACAGTTTCGTGCAATACTTATTCAATATTCACGAACTAAAGAGGTAATGATATGATTTTATGACCGTAATTGGGTGGTAATAATGACAAGTCTACATCGAAATTCCCATCACAACAAAACAAGACTCTTGGGATATTGTATTTTCCTAGGTATATCTTCAGCTCAGGGACGCTACAACGAATCTTGCTGTAGCAATTAAGAGTTTAGTTGGCGGAGCCAGCGTTTCGTGTGGCGTCGTTGGCCCACAACACGAAACTCGCTTGCAAAACCTCACGAAATTGTTTGGGCTCCTGACTGCTTTGAGAGGTAGCGTAACAGCTGGACGTGTGCAGCTGGACGTGTGCAGCTGGGCGTGTACAGCTGGGCGTGTGCAGCTGGGCGTGTACAGCTGGGCGTGTACAGCTGGGCGTGTACAGCTGGGCGTGTGCAGCTGGCGCTGGCCCTCACTCGAACGTCCAGTGATGACTTCACACGCGCATTGTTTATCAAAAAACTTTTTTCAGGAGGAATATGTGTTTAACAATCTTATCGTGCAGTTTAGTGAACTCACCAAATTACTATTAACAAGACACACAAATTTGGATTGGCGTATAAAAGTTTACCGTCTTGAATCCGCGCTTCCAGATAACCTGCTCAGAAGATAAACTTCGAAGTCTGAATTAGCTAGTAGTGTAATTTTCATGGGATTTATGGGTAATCTGAATTCTAAACGTATGTGAAGATATTATATTCATATGTGTACGTTCGATTGGTTTAACAAAGAGTAGAAGTCTTTATTTTTTCCGTTATCTCCAGTAGCATCTTAGAATCGATAAGAAATAAACTATTTACATATTGGCTTGTCATGGCTTCTCACAATTTTTTGCTTATTCCATATAGCTATATTTTTCAATTGTTTTCAACATGTACATCATGAGTTAGCAAGTCATTCATCGCTCCTTAATTTGAAGGTAAAGATTCTGTCGAGGTTGCATTTGATATCAAGAACTCCTCCATTTGATATTTGAACTTCCCCTAATCCTGATGTCGTGAAGACTTCACTTTAAAATTTTTTATGAAATTGAAACGTTACGTCTATCCTTTACTGTTCATGTCTAGTTACGGCTTAGAACCTCCTTACTTTTTAAGTATTTTTTTATTAACTAAGCTTTTCAACTGAGCTCGTAAAAAGAACCGCTTGCTCAGCTGGTTGCAATCGATCACAAAGAATGTAAATATTTATAATTGCATTTTCCCTTTATCCATTAAATACTTTCTTCTGCATCTTTAATCAATACAGGGTTCTTCAGTCGGAGATTTGATAATTCCTTTTATTCATGATTCCGTTCCTCTAGGTAATAAATTATCAGTTCATTAAAGTGTCCTATATATATACTCGCCATAGATTATCGAACTTTAACTATATATGGCGCCTGAAATATAACGATATAATTAGAGCAATCGTCGCTCATTACGATCGATATTATCACTTTTTAAAGTTATATTTTCATTAGCATCATGACCTAATTATTATAATACGACCTCATCAATAGTGACACCAGTTCATATAACTGCGCTATGATCTCATTAGTAGCGCTATGATCTCATTAGTAGCGCCATGATCTCATTAGTAGCGCCATGATCTCATTAGTCGCGCCATGATCTCATTAAGACCAACAAGTCGGTTATTGGGATATGATCTCGTGCATGGAGCCGTCAATGGCTGCTCCGATCTCTCTGTACTACCCCCTTTACTGCCGCTCTATTTGCTACCTTTACTGCCGCTCTATTTGCCCCCTTTACTGCCGCTCTATTTGCTACCTTTAATGCCGCTCTATTTGCTACCTTTACTGCCGCTCTATTTGCTACCTTTAATGCCGCTCTTGTTACTACCTGTGACCTCACGGTTCTGTCTGTGCACGCTTCCTTTGTGTGAGGTCAGCTGGCTCGAACATGCCAATATTTTTCGATGCTCTAATTACTCATTTTCCCGCGTCAGGAACGTTAATGAGAAATTCAGCTAACCCGACTCTATGATATGAATTTTCACTGTATGCAAAGCAAGAGAAACGATCATGTTGTTTGCTTTTTAATTTGCTGGAAATCGATTCCAATGTTCATGAATTTATTAGGTATTTTTTTAAAGTCGATTCCTGCTCTATTTTATTACTTTTGGTTTATTTAAGTCAAACGCTTTCGTTTTTCCTATATTTTTATATTTTCCTGTTGCCTATAAGTTCGTACCGACAATATTCGAAACAACAGTGCATTAAGTTGCAAGGCACTTGCTATAGAACTCACCCGAGTTTTGTTCGACTGGACTGAATATTCGTTGGTCTATAGAGCGAAACTAAATCAACTCGGTCGTCATTATGTTCTCGAAGAACAACTAGAGAGTGTGCCGCTCGAAGAGCCTTCGAGCAAGTTTTAGTTTCAAGCATTTATCTTTCGAAGACAATGTCGAACACGACTACAAGTATTTTACTGAAAGACAAAATTAGTTATAAGTGCGCTGTTGTAAATGTAAATTTCTAGAAATTATCAGGCGGAAGTATTTAATTTTATTTGAGTAATGTTCATAACTATTTGAAATTTTAGTAATATGAAGAATGAGACAAACAGAAACGAAATCTTACGTTCCTTCGTGTGTTTTATTGTTTTGTACGAGGGTATATATCGTATTTTGTTTATATCTCTTGTAGGATATAGCCATAGAAGGTTCCTATAATTTAAATGTAGTTAAACACAATTTCAACATGTAATTGAACGATGGCTTTAATTGAGGGTTTGGCAAGGTCTAATATTAATCATATTACTCCAGATTGAAAACAATTATGGTCGAAGAAAGGAAGTTTTGATAACGAAGCGGGATTTTTGGGATTTGAATGCGTTAAGAGGATTCTCTTTATCTATACCGCTATCTATACCAAAGTATTTCCGAATCTTTCCAGATCGGCAGTTCACGACTCCCGTTACCAATTTTCGAACCTAACATGGCACCGGAAACTGCCACCGATTTATTTGAAAACCTCGCACGTTTTGTACTTTGAATCTTGAGACAAAAAGGCCAGCGTTGTTCCTCCGGACCGCAAGATTACAGCGCCGCGTACTACCGATGCCGTAGTCTTTCTTAAGAGCGTCTCGTGTAGAACATTTGCCATAGCCTTCCTAATGTCTTGCACTGTTGCAAGAGCTCTCATATTGGGCGCCTAACTGCCCCAACAGCCCATTCTATCTCGGGCAAACGCTTATTAGACTTAAAAGATCGCGCTCCGCACATCCAATTAAATCGACAAGTTTAAGACCGCAGGGCTGCTATACCCGATCTTCTTAGTCCAGGATCTTACTTTTTATTAGCAAACTTTTCTTGTGCGTCATTTTCCCGAGCTTGTAATTTCATAGAGTGTGTAAGAAGCATTTATGGTCCTCATCTTATGAAGTGATTCTCGTGGCGTGAGAGTAAAATGAGTCTGGAGCTCGTCGAGCCGGGTTCATAAAAGCAGCGTAGCCTGGATACACTGGGGAGGCTCTCGTATTTCTTGGTTTATCGCAGCGAGGAAAGCTTTGCTGAGTATGAATCACGGCTGAGGGACGTCAGTCGAAAGCCGAGGCGCCGTGGTAACGCACAAATAACGAGAAAAAAATAGGATATGTATAGTATATACATTATATATAAGCACGTGAACATAATTGCGATGATTGCCTTGCCTCAACATTCTGTTCAATGATATGTGGAAGATTTTATTGATTATTTCATGTTTTATTGAAATTCCGACAATCTCTGAAATATTCCGATACGATAAAATATAAGAGAATATTTCGTATATTCCCTCGAATAACCTCTATATGTATCAAATACTGCACCTAAAGACAATTCACGATTTCATTTCCACCAAGTGAAATACTTTGCCTCCTATCAAGATATTCGTCAAAAACTTTAGTAAATATAGTTAATAATTGAAGCGTTTATACTGTATGCATATTGTAAAAATTCCTAAAATTCGTGGTCTACTGAATTTCATGCAGGATTCATTGAAAAAAACGTGATCGTATGAGAAATGAACGAAAAGTGCAGCAGAACCCAAATGCGCTGAATATAAGTAATCTTCTTAAAAATTAACTAAAAATAGAATACTTTTTATTTGTGCTTAAGAATTATGCATCAGGAACGAATGTACTAAAGCAGTAGAGGAGCATGAATTATGGTGATATCTGCACTTGGCAGGACCATAAACAACAATACAGTGTTATCCATGATAACAAGCTGGATTCAAACATGCACAATAAAACTGGACTTCTGAAATATAAAATTGGTAGTACACTATCCATCGATACGGCATGCCTTTCCAATTTCCAATTCATGTTACGTAGGGTTATTGTTGGAAATGATTATCCATTAATTACAAATTTCTTAAATAGATTTCTTTCTTAAAATGCACAACAACTCAGTTTTTCATTTTTCATTGACATGCCCGTGAAATTTTACGTCGTTTTTAAGGCAATCACCTACTATATGATTTTTTCTTGGCGATGATAATGACCTGGCGCGTTATCTGCCACAATATCTTTCACGGACGAGACTTCTTAGTCCTTCGGGTCCCATCATTGGCTTGGCTGTCAGTCCTGGCTTCCCTCCTCAGCAGTCTCACTTTTATTCATGACTCTAATTATCTATAAGAGCGAGTGTTGCCGAATGCCGCCAATTTGCACTACGATAATTTGTCACGTGATGCTATCTTTGTTTTGTGCCAAATGAATGGGCTAAGCAGAATTGCTGTGGCCCTCGCCTTACTCCTGTACGTATTCAATCGCATGTCTTCGCAGGCTTTCGCCGAGAACTAGTCTGCAGGTGTTCTAAATTAATTTTATTTAATTATTGCAGTGTCCAGCCTCTACTTTACGTGGGTGTGTAGATTTTGCGTGTTATTACCCACGTTCAGTGATGTATTGGTGAAACTTTGTCGGTTGTTTGTCACTCGTGCGATGAGTGCTAGTTATTCGGAATGAGGCTACACTTTAGGGTCTTGAAGAACAATTGGATGTGTGTCAGCTTCAGATGTTGATTGCGCTGCTCCTCCACAACTAGTCCCAATCAGTTTGGTTCAGTGAAATGCAAATTTGCGGCTGTGAGCCAGAAATTATTTTTCTCTGAAATGATGCTTCCACTTTGTAATCCTATTTCAGTTGAAATTTAGAACTAAAAACTTGAGCTAACCAGCATGTTTGTCGCTTGGTGTTTATTTATAGAATAAAGCATGAAAAGTAAATAAAAATGACATCCTATAGTTTAAATAGATACTCAAATCCGGGCAGGACATCCCGTAGACTACCATGGCCGAACTTGCGCCATGTATATGAGCGTAGCTCGTTAACTCTCGGAGTCATTTTATTATGAGATCCCATAGCCTTAGCGCTGTAGGTCAATCGAAAGCGATTGATCTATAAATTTCAGATCATTGTAATTTATCCTACTGAATGTTCGGATTTCGGTAAAATGAACTTTACAGAGACACTAAACGTTGATTTTTTCGCGAAGATAGGTTGTGAAATACTGTGACTTGGTAAGGACCATACATTTTGGGCTAAGTATGTAAGTGGTGCCTTTATGACACTCTTGATTTTATCAGTTCAATGCGGGAGTATTTATTACCAGTTGCTAGTTCTGATGTTTCTAGTATTTCGCTAGTTCTGTGACACTGCGCTTGCTAATTATTTTGGTGAATTGATATGTGTCGGCTTTCCTCGTGCATTGTTGACGAGCAATTTGAAACTGTAAGCAATTAAACACGTCAAAAATCTTGACAGATCGAGTGTCACAAACTGTCGCCTGTGACGGAATCAGCTAACCCTCAAAGCAATATTATCACTGTAGTCGCTCTTTGTACGAAGGTTAGCCTAAACTTTTAGCTTATGCCTTTTCTTCTAATATTTGTTCAAAACCTTCATCTCAACCTGAAGTAATATTAACTTAGTTCTCGCTCCTCGATGTTGATCTTTCACCTCTAGTCAAAGTAATGTTTGAGTGTATTTTTGAGTGATTTACGTCTGACGATCCTACCTCCAGTTAGTTTAAATTGTAGGCATAAGCAGGACTTTTGCTCTTTTGATAAGCTACTACAGGAGTAAACTTTTCCCTAAGCAATTAAGTTAATTACTGGCAAGCGATGAGCTTTGTACATTAACGAATTTTGCTTATATATCATCTTTCTTGTACAGGAACTAAAATAAATGCAGCCAAATCTCATGTAGAATGAAATTAGCAGCAACTCGGGCATGTCGCTTTCTTTAAGGTCGTTGCCGCAAAGCCTTCGCCCTCCTAATATTACGTTTCAAAATGCAGTTATTACTTGCTTTTATGAGCAGATTTCCTGGTGAAGCCTAAATTGAAAAAGCTTTCATTTGCTCGTTAACCGGCGGAATGCATTTCGCTGCTGGCTTTACAGCCCACGTTCCGAAAATCCCTTTCTTATTAAGATACGGACCATAATTTATTTAAAATTAGACATTTATATTACAAGTCTAATATATTTTAGGAAATCTCTGCGAAATACCAGAGATATTTAGCTCACATTTCGACGTGGTAAAAAATATCGTGTCACCGAAATGTTGAAGTTGAATGAAGATTTATGAATGACTGATAAATTGTAACATTGATCAATAAATATGTGTGTTCCATTTCTACACTTATTGTTACAAATTCTCATTGCGTCATGAACTTGGACAATCTTTCAATCTTAGTTATTTTTTGGGTAATTTTGCCAAACGAAGTGCAGATTAAATGAGATAAGTCGTATGCGTGATTAGGAAGCTAGGATGTAATGATTAAATAACTTGGAAGCGAGTGTCCCAATAACTGACTAAAGGCGAATACTGGCGAACGAAACACGAAGCTCAGCTTATGTTGGGAAAGTTTCCTAAACTTGAAGGCTGTCGCTGCTCTTCGTTCCACGAAGTTTGTGACATCCTTGAACGAAATATTTTTCGAGCTTAACTGAGTTCATAAAAAAACAGAAACCGTATGTCTTAATATGATTAATTCATTGAGTTTGTCCATAAATATTTTGGTTATTGAGTGAAACTGGATTTATTTTTACTAAATTTCTTGTCATTTCAGTATCGTTTGTCTGAAATCACTACTCTGTTCTTCTCACGTTGTCCACAAGACGATTCGCTCATTTATGCCGTGATCAATTTTACTTGCCTGCAGGTCGAGGAGTGGTCAGGGCTCAGCAGATTGCCATCGGTTACAAATACGAGAACTAACCGATACACGTGAGAGTCTGGGCTCTTCAAGCTGCTATTGGTTGCAAATATTATAAAGACTTAATGACAAACACATTCCAAGTACACGCGGCGATGTAGAAAATACAGTTCGCTGTAGAAGCCATGACCTTGTCTCTATAGAACCTCACGTTCCGCTCATCCTTCTAAGCTGATCTTCTCGCCTCTCAGGATTTCATTGATCGCTCGAGCCCAACACATTTTCGTTCTTCCAGTCTGGGCGAGGTGATATCATTTATATGCACGGTGAGCCACCACCGTCTGATACTATCCACAACAGCCGTTCTCTGCAGCCACATCCTTATGGCAGTCACGGCTGTTCTCTGGATTGATACGCAGTTCCTAACTTGCATTAATATTGCATAAAGAATTCTTAATCAATTGAGCAGTTCCTAACTTGCATTAAATATTGCATGGTAAATTCTTACACAATTTAACCATGAGAATGAATTTACCTGCTTTATAATTACTGACAGCGCTTGCAGACGAAGAATTCGTGCAAGATTTACTGACCATAAATGACTGACTTCGCTTTCAATTATCAGTTACTTTACGTGTTTTCACGCCTATTAATAACTGAGAGCGCTCTTGATTGACGGATTGTTGCAAGATTTACCAGCTATCTCATTGCTGCAGTCGTTCATCATTAACAGGTTGGAGTAAGACTTACCAGCTTATTGAATTTACTTCATTGTTTCCATTGCTGTCTCTCGTCCACATATTGGCAGAAACACGTTCGGTCTCATCACTCTTCTTTACACGTAAAGTATTTCTGTACTTGAGAAAAACAATTCAGGTGGTTTAGAATTAAATTATGGATATTGACGTACAAGACTATCAGACATGAGGAGCTTGAGGACATATACGCCGACGAGAGAAGTGATATTATTGATGGACGGACTCTTCACGCTCCCTTAAATAGATAGAAGCCATAAACCACAATTAGTACGGACCATAATATATCACGAAAATACAACTATGATTTTCCAAAGTATACTGTGTTAACTGAGCTAGTTGAAGGACCGTTCCATACCAGCGAATCAAGTCCACGAGAGCAGCACGGTTTTCTATCAATCAATAAATGATATACAACTCCATACATGCTCCGCCTACCAGGGTCGATGTTGCCACAACATCCGCTCTAAAAATACATTGCATGAACCCTGCGAAACAAGTTACTTGGAATCCTTTTGATTAAAGCGTCGGTGTAAGTTTAGGCGCAAATTTTTTCTTCTCCTGGAAAAATTATTTGGGAATAGATGCACCTGGAAATTTCTTGTTTCATTCTAATTACAGAACTGAATAACACCAATTTGCGTGAGCTGTATCAGTGCAGAATTCCTGAACGTTCCGTCATTTATAATTACTATTATTAATACGACAGTCAATAAAAGTGATCACATTTTCATGATTTTATTTCATTGAGTAGGCGATCGCGTGATGCGTCTTTCGTCTTCCGTGGAACCGACCTCGGCATCAGGGACACGTTCTCTGGGGCATCCAATGTCGCTCGACTTATTTAGGTTCTGCAGGTCAGCTTCCTTGCACAAGAACCAATAAATTAAACACGTGTTTTTTTCGTTTGATTATTTTTTCATTTTACATCCGTACTCCCGTGAGGTAGGACGTAAATGCATACGACACGGTTGATGTTGCACATCCGAATGAATCCCTTCTCTCTCAGCTCGCAAGTTTATAGGTAAAGCTTCTCTTGGAGAGGCGTAAGGCATTTATAGCCTGTCGACAAGGGATCGAATTTACTCATCAATTATCAATGCAATTTTTATGTTCACGAGAACATAAAATGCCTGCATGAGATTGCCGCGATTTAATTTTAGAAATTCATTTAGGTATTGCATTGAATTATTCAAGGAAGAAAAAGTGAAGCCTCTTTAGTGTAGACTACATGGCTTCCCAGAGAAACGAGTTGTATGTACATAAGGGGCTAAATGGAGTATAACATTCGTTGAATAAAACAGGCGCCATCTGATTGATGCTAAACTATAATTACGAAGTTAACTCGTAGACCACAGCGCCTACGTGGTATATAGTGGTCAGCCTCTAACATTGAACTGAGCCTTGTATGAATTTCGTACTCATTTGAAGAAAAGAAATGTGCCTTCAGAGTTTTGGTGTCAGTAGCTGCTCCGTATATACTGTATATATAGTTCCCGACATATTTCTTGTAGAATGTAGATCACGTATCCCTTGAAGATTTATCTGCGCTTCTTGTTCATCGAATCAAAAATTCAATTGGGTGTATTGTAATAAACCGAGACTGCCATATAAGTTTCTTGGAGAAAAATTCTCCTTAAAAATTTAAAGGCCTGTAGAGTGCAGGTTAGAACGCTTGGAATGAGACAGTTCGCACTTATGAATATAGGTATACTGTGAAGCCAATGCGCATCATACCGCCAACAAAACCGGTATTAGAAATGGTCGTTCAAATTGCTTCCAAGTTAGTCATCCAGGAATTTAAGAGCAAAGAAAATACCACAAAAATTCACCATATCTTTATAAGAGAAAACGCTTCGGAGTCTAGCTCCATCGTCAGTTCATAACACAAAATTCTGTTCAGAAAAAGTTCAGTCCTAGAAACACAAATGAATCAATTAGTAAAGTAAAATGCACTAAAAATAAATAGATAAGACATGAAAATAATGCTAGTAAACGTAAACGGCCTATCTATTTACTATTTCATGAGGAAAGGAGCTAAAAGCGGCATTCAGACCAGGCTTCTGTTTGAATATATACAGGGATTCTAAAATTCGTAGATCACTAACACCGGATGCGGCCAAAAATAAGGATGTTATCATTTGTAAGCCAGATAAGGGTAAAGGTGTAGTACTAGTTGATCGCAATCTTTATAACAGTAGCCTTACTAATCTGATAACCGACCCTTCTAAATTCAAAGAAATTACTGAGCCAATCGCTAAAATAGTTTTGAAGATAGAGGACAAAATTAATAATTTTCTACGAAAACTTAAAGATTCCGCTGTACTATCATCTGAAACATATTTTCAACTTCATGTTTCTGGCTCTGGCCCGGGTATCTTGTATGGTCTGCCCAAAATTCATAAACCAGATTTCAATGTGAAATTTCAATTCCGCCCAATTTTTGCTGCTTATAATACTCCTAGTTTCAAACTTGCAAAATTTTTGGTTCCGCTTCTGAACTGTCTTACGACAAACCAATATACTGTGGATAACACTTATATGTTCGTAGATCGCCTGAAGAGTTTTACCAATGTTCACGAATTGACTATGGCCTCTTTTTGATGTAGAAAATTTATTTACTAATATACCTCTTTCTGAAACCATCGATATTTGTCTCAATTCATTGTTTAAAGATGTCAATGACCTTGTCATGGGCTTTAACCGCAAGTTTTTCAAATCTCTTCTTGAATTATCTATGCTTAACTCAATTTTCGTATTTGCTGGCAAGTTTTACAGACAAATTGACGATTTGGGCATGGGACTTCCACTCGGCCCTACCTTTGCCAATATATATATTAATGTGTTTTCACGAGGCTACATGGTTGGCCAATTGCCCTCTTGATTTTAAGCCAATTTTCTATAACCGATATGTTGACGATACTTTTTTGATTTTTAAGCACCCCTCTCATGTGGGCCTTTTCTTTGACTATCTTAATATCCAACATAAGTCTATCAAATTCACCATGGAGCTGGAATCAGACAATAGCTTGTCTTTCCTTGATTGCAAAGTTACCAAATCTAATGGCCGTTTCCAAACTTCTGTTTTTAGAAAATCGACAATTACCGGCTTAAGCACCAGCTTTTTTAGCTTTTGCTCCTTTCGTTTCAAGTTAAATGGGGTCCAAACATTGATAAACCGCGGCTATCGCATTTGTTCTACTTCCCTAGCCATGCACTCTGAATTTGAATTGTTGCGCAATATCTTTTCACAAAATGGCTTTCCATCACACCTGCAGGTGCTCACCCAAATCAAAAAGTTTATGTCCAAGCAATATACTGCAGTCGTTCCTAAGTGTGACAATAGGAACGTTGTTTACTGTTCTTTTCCCTACTTTGGACCCGCATCTGAGACTATGTCAAAGGAATTAAAAGTTTTATTTGCCAAATATCTTCCGGATGTAAATCTTTATGTGTTATATTTATTTTTAGTGCATTTTACTTTACTAATTGATTCATTTGTGTTTCTAGGACTGAACTTTTTCTGAACAGAATTTTGTGTTTTGAACTGACGATGGAGCTGGACTCCGAAACGTTTTCTCTTATAAAGATATGGTGAATTTTTGTGGTATTTTTTTTTGCTTTTAAATTCCTGGTTAACTTGCGATTCAAGCAAACAAGTTAGTCATTAATCACTTTACCTTTCCTTTAACTTGCTGGCCAAGACCATCAATTCATCTATTTTACTATAAGACGTCACAAATCACCATTTATGTTTTTATACAGTACTTGACGATCTCCGGTTGTAGCGTGAGAAGGGAGGTTGCAAAAGCAAAAGTATAGGAGTATGGTGGTAAGGCAGTCAAACATACAATAAATGGCATTGTAAGAACAGAAGCAACAATTGAAAAAAGTTACCAGATCCTCGTGACGCTCATTTACGGCTCAGTTACTATTAGTCCTGGGGAGCACAAGCAATAACCAAATACGAGCCACAATTAACTATTTGACGTACCAAGCTTACGTATCCTCCAAGTACGTTCTGTTTAACCATAATTCTGCAGTGGTTGTGGCCAGCGCCAGCAACCAAAACGAAGCAGCGAGATGTCGCCAGGCCCTCTACCTCGTCAGTGGTAGATTTCCAGTGAGAATTGGATGAGCTATAATCCTCCGAGATGGACAAGGCTCGGTTAACAAGCCGCCGAGAGGAGGCAGTCCCGAAAATCCATTTAGTTGATGCGATTCTCCCGCGTCTTCTGTCCTGCCTACTGAGCTTCTGTTCGCTTTGCTACTGGGCTGATGATTGCTTTCCTACTAAGCTGTCTGATAATTTATTTCCTGCTGGGTTCCTGCTTGCTTGCGTCTCAGGTGTTGCTTGCATTCTTGTTAAACCTTCGAATGTTTTTATATTCTCTAATTGGACCATGAGCAAGACAAAGCCTCGGCTGAAAAAAAAACTTTATCGGAGGCTTTCAATTAAGTTACGAATTGAATACACAGAACGACGGAAGGCACACACCGATTGAGTGTTTTTGTGCTAGTTTGTGGCCCAAGTTTTTACGTGATGCTTTCTGATGCTGTTTGGGCTGTTTGTGTGCTCGGAAGTTTTTATAGAATTTTTAAAACTATTATCATTAATCCTATGCCGAACAAATCACTGATAAAATAAAAGCTAATGCTACAGGTTTCATTCCTTTTCGGGCTGATCTATATGGTGTAACATCGAAGTTTGACAGTATTTATTTGTTATCTCGCAGCTAGAAAAAGTTGTGGTTAGTTTTAAACTCTTGTTTTAAAACTAACTAGGATTTAATTATTTTTTATTTACCTGAAAACCTCTCCGCTAATTTCTTATTTACGTATAATAAAAACCAAGTTTTTATTGCATTTTCATAGTCAGAACTCGATGGAGCTTCCTTAAAGTAGTTACAATACTTATACTATTTTATTTATTGATGGTTGGGGCGGTCGTTGGATCAGCCTTGCGTGGAGTCGAGGTCGTTGTGGTCACGATTCACTAACAGCCTCGCCCCCAGTCTTCCTCCCCAGCTCTCATTTACTTATAGTTCCATAATAAAAATATTTTTCATAGTATTTATAGTTCTTATTTATCTGATGAAGGCTAATCGGCCCACAATTAAATTATTTTATTGAAATGCTTTCATCTAAATCCTTTCGTGATTTAGGTTCTCCATGCTCTGACAGCATTTTGTTAAATAAAGGTCAGTTTATTGTATGAACTCGAATGCTATGTATTGTAAAAATACTAAGGTTTTATTGTCCGGTGACGTCGTTGATGTTCTTTGAAGAACCTGGACAAATCGAATTGATTTGCCGACTGACCTTGCCAATCCGAGAATGGACCGTCGGCTTATGCGTGGCTGAATGTCGTAAAACTTCCCCCTACGACAGATCACTTTTCTTATTCTTCTCCTTCTCTATACCAGAATATTATCTATTCTTAGATTGCAGAGCATTTGTCGTCCATCGTCGTACGAGTGTACCATTCTTTCCAAAGCGGCAGCTCGCGGGTGGAAGCTGACTTTAATTAACTTCGTCTTTTGAGCTCAGTTCTTCCACTGTCATTGCGGTCGAGTTAAATTAATCTCCGAAATCAGCTGAGTTGGACCAGGAAACTCAACTTCAGGTTTTTGCGACGAAGCTAATTATCCAGTGGACGCCGTCGACGCTTGTAAGCAGCTGGTCTTCTTTCTGCGACAGCTTGCTGCTTGTTGGAACAGTGATTCTTTAACGCATTCGTCACATTCTTTGCCTTGTTTAGCGAGAGCTTGTCAGAAAATTCTCAAGATTTTAGAAATATTTACAATTTTGAAAGTTGAGGCTTATGCAATTCATCACCTGTAAAAACTGTGTGAAAACGTGTAGAGCAAAAAACAACGGTCATTTTTAAGCGGGCGTCTTGAGGAATTTATTAATCATAACGCATTGTTCGCTATTTAGTCAGCTACTTCTCACAAGAAATGACAGATCTATTACAATGTAAAATTAATTTCTATCAGTTTTGAGTCTTGTTCAAACTCAAAAAAATTTATGAATAATTTTTTTTTGTCACGAATTTTTTTATTGCGTCCGTCCCGCTAGCATCCTGACGTGATCAAGACCATCCTTCTCGCCCACGCGGTTGTCTTAGGTTCGTGAATTTTCGAGATGTAAATCGGCTTTCCAGAGAAAAGTTTTCGGGTTTAGTGTAATGAAGTTTCATCCAATGAAGGAAGTTTAGGTGTTGACGGGTCTTGTCGAAAGCTCAGGATGTTTTGCATAATGAGCCACCATGATTTTTTCCTCACTGTGATAGGTGAATGAAGGCAATTTTATCGAAGGTCCCCTGACTATACGTACTGTTCTTGTGCGATAATGCACAATAAATTTGCAATGATATATTGAGGGCATTTGAATCCTCTACGCTAGAGTTTCACCGATATGTTAATGACATTTCGATCGTGTGCGTTAAATTTGCAGCGATATATTTGGGGACAACCCTATCGTCTCAGTTAAATTTGCATTGGTATATGTATATCGTGACATTTCGATCGTTTGCAATAGATTTGCACTTGTACATATGCTGACATTTTGTAATTGCTTATTTGAAAGTTGCATGGTTGTTAGTCAAAAGTGGGATACGCGATTGAAGGGGAATACGTTAAAAATTCTCCATGACTGAGTAAACTTGAAATGTAACGACGGAATGTCGGGGGACTTGACAAATTTCAATTTCATGCACCTCCAAGCATATGCGATAGTTCAAGGCAAATGTGACTTTCCAATATTTTATATTGCCATAATTTTGGGAAGTTTTTAAATTGGATAAAAATCTGGGATATAATATTGCCTCTTTATGTTCCTAGTGAAAAATATTGGCACTGACACTATACCTTGTATATCAGAAATCCTTTATACACAAAACAAGGCCCTCAGATTTGTATAGTTTCTCCTTCGTTATTATTAATTGAGCTCAGAGCTTGAGGTCGCACACAGCTGCACGAGTACTTCATCATTTCTTGTGCCGCTGACAGGTTTGTTCCTCGTTGTTAATTACAGGAGTTTTAAAGTTTGGTCACAGAAAAACAAAGAGAAAACGGCGGTTCACGGACTTCGAGTGGCATATTTTTGCTCTAAAAACGTGTCCCACTTCGTTAAGAATGCTGTGAACTAATTAACGTAATGTATTATTCATCTGAGTAATTTTTTGTTCCGTGATAATATTAAGCTTGCCACTGCTCGTCTGCCGAACATTTTCGACAGCGACTTGTTTTCGGTTCGATCGACCCAATGATCTGAGGAATTCTTTTGCTGCTCGGGTCGGAGCAGCAGCGAAAAGACGCTCGCTGAATGCTGCCATGTCACATAATTTTCGTGTCCCTACTTCATTGACAACCTCACGAGTGCCGATTATTCACTGTCCTCATATTTAATGCTCAGTTATTTCAATTGCTTGAATATTGTAACGGGATATTCTTTAATCACATTTGAAATGAAAGAATTTTAAATCTTGATTATCGTTATTTATTGTCGTGAGTTCTTCAGAAGTATAGTCGTTCTTGAAAAATTACATTTTCTGTAGCAATTCCTCAAAAATTCTCAGCTCTAATGCGTGCTTATCTAATAATGCGAGTAAGCCGGTCTTTGATTCTCGAAGGCAACTCAAAAGACGGTTAAGGGGACTCTTGAAATTTGGCTAGATAGTCTATTGAAGTGAATTTTCAGCCCATCTGACTTAATTCCTGCCCCAATTATGAGTGCTTGCTTAACCTTACCAACCTGCATTTTGCAAAGTGACACTCAGATCTGTTCAGCGATTTACTCAGCCACCATTTTGTCGTTTAAATTAAAACCACGGTTATATTAATTGTGGTGTTGTTCAAATTTTATTAGATACATTGAAGTACGAATTCGATAAACCAAGCCATCCGAATATTTCTCAAATGAATCCTCTCTCATCCGTAGGACTAACGAACGTCCCTGATACTTGCTACTGTCAGTGAAGAGACACTGTTTAGACAGCTGCAGGTCCTACACCCCGAAAGATCAGGATTATTTATGGAAATTTCGCTTGCAGTGTGCATTCGCTTGGATTGAATCTTTGTTTTGATAGTAAATATCAAATTTTAGATCATATATTAATATTGAGTAAATATGAGTTTGATTAACGGTAAATCAGTGGTCAAATCTGGATTTCCAAAAGTAAATTACGTACGAAACAATATGTCCAACTATAAATTTTGTAATGGTTTGGCACTTTCACTATTTCTACTCTAAATCTTAAAGTTACTATGCATGTGTTTTGCCTCATTCAAGTTTAAATTCTGTCCTGAATGTTTTAAGAGAAACTCCTCTTCTAAATATTTTCATTTTATGGTCAGAAATAATATCCTGCATTGTTTAATCGCTTTTGCCGTAGCTTTGTGCCGGGAGTGAAGCATCTTTCGCCGTTGCATCCGACGTGAAGCGCCTGCCGAGGATGCATGAAAACCGTTCGTTTCAGTGAGATTGCAGCTAGGAAAATAGAAGCCTGGTCTCACGAGAGACACGTCAAGGAGACTCGTAACAATGTCTCGTTGTCTCGAGTCTCGTAATGAGTCTCCAAAAGAAAAGATCTCGCGCTTCCACTGTCGGAGCTCCCGAGAGCGGAGGACAGTTAAGCCGCTATACACAACTGGTCTGGAATTATTCCGTCTGAGATGCTTTAATAAAAGTCGCTGGCGCCTGTGATAAAAACTTGAGCGTGCTTTGATCTGGAGATAAGACGGCAATCATAGAAACAATTTCTACTAGTATTTCACCCGAATATTTAGTTTTATTTTCCATGCATCCTCACATGACGAAAATATTTGCCTGTAAACTTTTATTACCGGTAGCTTGTTTTTATGTGGCGTTTATTGTGAAGCGTCACAACGGACCATCAATTTCCAGAGTTTACGTCGCTTCGTTTAAATGTACGCAGTTGGGCTGTAAGTTAATAAAAAACTAATTGAATTTTCGTCAACGCTGGATTGATGTCAGGCAATCTTGTTGTGATTGCACTATAAATGGCTTTAAAATTCTCGTATCGGCTGCAATTTTATTGCACTTCTGTAAAATTTGTCTGGGCTTGATAAGTTCAACCTTCACCAGCCCCACAACACAGGAAGGTACGAGGCTTTGCACGGCTGGCTAATTACTCCTGATAACACACGTGTCTGCTGGCATGCTAACGGCTGTGGAACTCGCTAGTGGCTAATGAAAAATACCGGCAGTGTCATGTGTTCCAAAATTGTTTTCTATTTCAAGGGTAAAATTTTACACTAATCCAATTGAAAGTCGAGGTTGGTCCATGCCGCTCAGGGACTGGATTTGAGTAAAGCGAAGGCTCGTCATGTTATCCTAAACACTGATTGCTTCTGTTGTCATTAATTGCCTGGCGCTTGAACACATTCACGTTGATTGCACCTTTCAGCCAACTAAATCACCTGACAATATTGCTACGAGTGGAAAACACTTGTTTGTCGGCTCTGATATTTTAATGTATTGATGTATTATTTTACAAGCGTATTGAACTTTTGCTGTCATCAAAGTTGGCTGAGCCATTATTAGCAAGGATCAAAGCAAGCTTGTCCTTCAGCCTGCTCGTATGGTGTTGCCAGTTCTCGGTTACAATCATAATTTCGGTGCATTGAAAAATAAAACAGTTTACTTATAATATCTTGAGTGTTGTGTTTAATTGGGGGTATTCATTTGAATTTTAAAAAATCCATTCACCGACTCCATCTGTACCAGTTCAACTAGACTCGGGATAAAATATTATTCGTAATTTTGATTTACTATACTGTGTAATTTATTTCCTATTTAAATATTAAACATTTGTTTTTTCTAGTTATTTTTTGGCTTTTGCACATTGGTATGCTTTACAGTTCCATTATGTTGAAAGTGATCGCCGTTTCTAAAAAAATGTATAAAAAATCTTGGTCGTTCGGTAGCAAGACTGTCTGTGGTCAAGTGTTTTATTTGCAATGAATTTCAACGAAGGGCTGAGTTTTCTTCTCATCAAGTAAAAATTAAAGATTCGTGTCCCTCGTCAGCGAGTCTAGTGATGAATTCTCGATCTTAATATTTAATCTCTAAACAAGACCGAATTTTAGAAATTTTTTAGCTCTTCTTCGTTCACTTAACTTCTTTCTTAAAAGGTTGTAATTAGTCCATATTTTATTGACAAGTATCTTATTCTTGCATCATGAACACTGAGAAGCTTATATCCCTCACAGTCTTATCCACTTCTTTCATATAGCTTTTCTATAAGATAGCAAATCTGCAGTTCTTATCCACATCTGTATTATCTTATAGGAAAGCTATTGGAAAGAATTGGATATGATGTATATACGGAAGGGCTTCAAAACTTTACGTATATAAAGAAAAGCTATAGGCTTCCAAACTCTGTCAACCCAACTGCGGTTTGTAAAAAATTTTGAAATTGAACGAGCCACGCCAGCATCATCGTGAGATGCCGCGACTGCAACGACTGAAGCCTTCATCATCGGTGATGAGGCTACAGACTCTTGCTGTGAACCTCCAATGCTCTGGATCATCACTAAATCGAAAATATTTTCAGATTAATTCCATACTTTATTTTTACAAAAGATGCATAGAATTTTTCATGCACGTGTTTTTCCCAAGCAATATAATCCATGTTCCGAAAATTTTCAGCCAAAATTCCATGTTCCGTGTTGTTTCAGCTAACATGAATCTAAAAGATTATTCGAAACGACAGGAAATTAATGTCCATTTTACCTCTTTCCTGTCTCCCCTTCGTGCTTTACAATCCAGCAATATAACGCTTGGCAGTTAAAAAATGGAATTCAGTAATAAAGGATACCCCCTGTTTGATGGATGAATCTGTCCAATATACATTTATGCTCCCCGGCCGGAATAGGATTTTTGACATCTATTTCAAAGAATATATTTGTGCGTGTGGAGCAAAAGAAGATAGGTAGGGAGGAGGGCTGGAATGAATATTCGGCAGGATACAATATGAAGGAACAAAAAAGAGGATAAACATGAAGACAAAAAACACGAAGGAGCTACCAGACAGATGATCTGGGACATGAAATAACTTATCACTACATGCTTGCGATTCGCATTTAATGGTCTGGTATTATCAAGCATATTTTATCGGTATTGATTTCCGGTCGAATATGGCGCTTTTTGTCTGGTTACTTTTCATTGTCTTGAACTGGCTTTCTTAATTCGTGGGTAGATAGTTATTCCAACGGTCGCTCTCGTCAATATATTATTAATTCCTTGCAGGCTCATCAGACCACTTCTATCACTCACTTTCCACTCTTCAAAATCCCTTCCCGCTTTCCACAATCTAAGCTATTAGCAGAAGTTAGTCTCTCACAAACATCCAAGCATTGCCATTAAATTCATTCACTTGCTGCTCCTAGACCGCGCTGTTACCCTCATCCCTGTCATCCAGCTCCACCTCCATCACATTCGGATGCATGTCCACTCTCATTAACATTGAATATTACTTTACCTGTTGCACAGTTGCTTCCACATCTCCATCGCATACGGTTTTTCTCTCCCATAAACACCACACTCGCGGTTTGCAGAGTTGCGTTTTAATGTCCATCGCACTAAATATACGCAAAATAAAAAGTTTGATATCTTCACTCCCCGCTCAAGGCTGTCGTACAGTGAGAAAAAATAGGAAAAATATAACTCAGTACGCACTGCAGTGAGTGACAGAGAGCGCATTTTCTCGTCGACGCAAACGTGAAGTCACGGACGGACAGACAGACGGATGGACAGACGAACATGGCGAGTACAATAGTGCATTTTTTCCATAAATGAGAAAATGCTCTAAAAATGAAAGAAGAAAATTTTCCACCTTTTTTCATCAAGAAAATTCCATCTTTTTCCAGTGGAGAGCTGAAATCTGTCAGAATTTTAGCTGATGAAATATTGAAAAAATCTATTGGGCATCATGTAAGTGAAATTGTTCGTCGGTGGAACTGAAGTCCGGCGGCCATTGAAGAAATACGTTAGCGGTAGGTTTGTGTTTACAAAGCCTCAGACTTACGAGCGCCGTAACCCATATTCGTGACTTATCGGACGCTCTTTCGTGCCTATAATAGTCACTCTTGAGAGAAAGGATGGCCTCGTTCTCATGTAGGTCATCATTTCCAGGCAAAAAATTATTAGCTGTTCTCAAGCTTCCTCGGAACACCGCAGAATGTGCCTTCTGAACGTCGCTTTCTTTTCACTCGAAATTATTTTGTGTGGTCTATGAAATTCTTGCTTTTTAAGGTCACTTTAGCATATTTTATCACTACGCTAAAATTTTTCCGTTGTGGGACATCTTATGTTACTCGCTATGAATGTTTACTTGGAGATAAATTCTCCCCATATTCTTATGAGAGTTAGGGAACGGTATAGCTTGGCTTGGTACAGTATTCAGTGAATGTTGTTCTTATTTTATGACAGAATTTAGGTTCTTTAGTCAACCGCGGTTATCAGCGTTGACACTCCAACATGGATATCAGCTTGGCCGTCCAATTTAATTGTGTTTTGGCCGTAGCGTGAGGAATATCGTGCTATTATTAATTCCTCTATTGTTATCTCCGCATTGATTAGCGAAAACCCAAACGAGGCACATTCACTGTCACGCAACTGTAATAAAAGAGATGTTGCGCGCTTCGCAATTAGCTACGCAACTGAATGATAGAAATTCATCACCCCACGCTATGTGCAACGCAACTTGAAGGATAGAGAAATAGACTATATTGGCAAGCCTCGGTTCTCAGTAACGCATTTCAACGATCACCATCAATTTTGGTCGGCTTCACCATATCCAATATTTAAATTTTATGACTAGTTATGAGGGTGTTATGTGAAATTTAATTTATTGTTCTTTCATTAACTTATGCTGTTTTGTACTGCCTAATAAACTTATTAACATCAAGAAAAATAGTTCCATGTTGTTTTTTAATTTTATTTCGTTTGTACGACTTTTCGGCAGTGGCTTTCTGACCTGTGAAGTCTGTAACAAGAAGCACGAGAATCTAGATATCATTTTACGCATTGAAAACATCCCTCTCTATTAATGAAAAATAAACTACCTCGAACCATCATAAAGGCAGCGACGATACCTGAATCGAAGTCTGGCTGAATTTGCTCGCCGGCTCGTGCTATTGTAAGCAGGTTATTGTTCCATGGGATGAGCTTTATTGTCCGCAGCTCCTCTCTTAGATCGCTGTGATTGACACCGTCCGGCTGGCGCGGCGGGATTATCGTCTTCGATTTTCCAAGGTTCTCGTTATGAAGGAATCGTTGATGATCTAAGTTTCTCGTGGAGATTTTATGCCCGAGATAAGTTGGGAAGTATTTAAAGGGCTGGCCATTATTCTAGAGACTAGATTGTAACTCTCGGGAGAGCGAAGGAGGTCATTTGAACTTGGCTGGTTTTAAATTGGATCGTCTCCGTCGCCCAACTTGCCGGGGATGTGACTGCCAACAACGTCCTGGGGAAACGGCGACTGCTTCTAGCGCTGCTCCGCGCCATCGTTTTACGACCTTCTGGAACATGGCGTCAACGTGCTACCTTCCGGCGTGTTTCACAATCCTGATGCTTTATGACAATCACGGTTGTGTTGCTGCACGACACTAGAGTGTTACGCGTTGTTTCGCAACACTCTAATATTTCGGCACGACACTATGGTCTTAGGACACTCCTTGGTACATCAAATCTCCACGCCAACGGGTTGCTCATATGTGGGACTGAGGTTGTTTCGTCACGACGCCGTGATGCGAACTTTTTTGTGTCCGGCGTACCGCCGCCGTTCTGCACGTTCTCAGGCATTACAGCAACGTGTTACATTCCTTCAGGGTAATGTGCTGCATAACCCTTCGTGTTATAATACTCCTGGAGGTATTACTGCGCTACTTTAACTTATTACGAAACTTCGTCAATCTGCGTTCATAACGTCACAACGATCATAAGTTCTCAAATGTGTTTTTTTACTTCAAACTTTACTTCAGTTGTGTTTTTTCGAAGGGTAATTATGAAGCAGAAAATCTATCATTATCTTTTATTGATAAACCTATTTACGATGACTAATGCTTCAAGTACATTTTGCTGTTTTTTGCTGCTTGAATATAATGTGTTTTGCAGAACATTTGTTCCACAAATTAGACTTCAGGTCGGCGTCATCAAGAATATGCAGATTTTTTATTGTGTTGGAATAGATTACGGTATAGATAAAGGATCGAACGCAGGTTGTATTTCTTTCTAAATTACACATCACAAGATACCACTTACCTTACAGTATGAATGAACATTTGAAATTCAACACATATATATGCATACACATTGTATATTGCAACGACAAATAAAATTCATCTGTTCTTTGATTATGAACTTGCAGTGTTAATGTCAATTTTAACTATGTTGACACTCATATACATGTTAATGCTAACTCAAATGATGTCTTTCTTACACGCTTGCCCGGACCTGCAGAGCTCAGCTTGAGTGAGTATTTCAGTGTCATTTCGTTATCATTATATATGTCTACGATTTCTTTACTTCATCACACTGTTCTTACGATAAAGTGTCTTTGCGTCATAATTCTGTACTTACGATAACGTGTCTTTACGTTATCATTCTGTTTCTACGATTTCTTTACTTCATCACACTCTTCTCACGATAACGTGTCTTTACCGTCATAATTCTGTACTTACGATAACGTGTCTTTACGTTATCATTCTGTTCCTACGATTTCTTTACTTCATCACACTGTTCTCACGATAACGTGTCTTTACCGTCATCATTCTGTTCCTGCGATTACGAGTCTTTACGTCATCATTCTGTTCATGCGATTACGTGTCTTTAACTACGTCATCATTCTGTTCTTGCGATTACGTGTCTTTGCGTTATCATTCTGTTTCTAAGATTTCTTTACTTCATCACACTGTTCTCAGGATAACGTGTCTTTACCGTTATCATTCTGTTCTTGCGATTAGGTGTTTTTACGTCATCATTCTGTTCTTGCGATAACGTGTCTTTACGTCATCATTCTGTTCCTGCGATAACGTGTCTTAAGAACAGACGTCGACATTGCAATGCTGAGACTCGCTTCAGGCTCTACGGTCCAAACACAAGCGGATCGTGCTCATTTACCGTGATAGTAAATGTGTAAATCTTCACTTCATGAAGGAACTTTAATCAACATCAAGGAGTTTAGGATAGCAGAAGGGCGCCGCAGCTCATGAAGCGAAGCACTTCCTTCGTCTTGCCGCCTCTTCGTGCCCTATCTCCCTTAACTTGATTCACTCCAGACACCTATTTCAACCCATCTAATCTATAGCGCCGTGCTACTCAATACCGCTTCTCATGTCCTAACCCTAACGCTACCTTCAATTACCGTTTCTCTGTGTCCGATCTCCTTATTCATCACCTGTCGCCACTCGATGTGTCACTCCTTCGATCGTCTCCTACATCTCATTCATCACCTGCCGCCCCTCCATGTGTCACTCCTTCGATCGTCTCCTACATCTCATTCATCAACCGCCGCCCCTTCACGTGTCGCTTAATTTATACCTTATGCTCTATCTCTAATTTATGCTCTATTTCTAATCTTTTTCGCATCTATTATTTTGTGCTCCCTGGCTACAATGGAAATAACTCAGTCCGCCAGCACTTAAAAAATTTCCGGCACACTTTTTGAAGCATTCATAACTACGTCGTCCTGCTCAACGTATGCTTATATCGGTTTCAAGGTCACGACGCATGTTTGAACTTGTTTATCTGGAAGTCATTCTGGTTATATGAATGTGTATCTTGGTGGGCAAGGTGAAATTATAAGGAAATTTATGGACTATATAAATTTTATTAAACAATAATGCAGCATTAGATTATATTTTAGTGGAAGTATCGGTTTTATTTGATAAAATAAATTAAATTCTAGACCAATAATTACAAACTCCTTCAATGACCCTGTGAATTGCTGCCAGTGACGTCACTGGTGCCTGTTTTCAATTTCCTGAATATGATTTCCCTTTACTTGCTCTAGTGGCATTCTGTTATTTAATCATATTTTATATGGCGTCGTATCTTTAGAAATTTAATGCAAAATTTGATGACTGATTAATCAAGAATAATAGCAGCTTAAAATGGAAAATGATAACTTGGCGAGTATATTTTTCATTTAAATTTTGCGCAGATTAATCAATAATAATAGCAGCTTGACATTTAAAATAATAACTTAGTATATTTTTTCATTGAAATTTTGCTTTAGTTCATGCATTGCCTTCACCAACAAATGTTGTCGGTAACTGCATTACCCATATTAGTTTCTCGCTTAGCGGCAAAATCATGGCATCAAAACTATATGTAATTATTATTTTCTTTGCCAATGTTTTGTAATTATATGTCAACATTGAAACGCTTGATTGCTCACTTCAATTGAAACGGGAAATCGGCGGAACAATCATTTGCATTTTAAAAGACTATCATAATACAATGAGAAAAATCTATTGAATTTCATGCCGTCGATGCACACCGACAATGCAATACATTTACGTCATCAAAGTATATTATATATCAAACTCCAATGTGTTGTAATTCCTAATTTTCAAGTTCGTGTTATATTTTACTACACTTCTCTTTAACTTCATTTCTTGTTGTTTGTCTGTCTGTCTGTTTCTGTGCTACAAATCTTATAATCGATATTTAACACACTTCTACCTATCCAATCGATCTGAAATTTGGCACACTTGCACAAAGTTGGAGACAATGCATGAATCAATTGACAGAATAAATAATTTTTTTTCATTATAAAAAATTTATAAATAATTTCGTCTGCTACAAATCTTATAATCCATATATGACACAATTTGACCTGTCCAATCGATCTGAAATTTCGCACAATTGTATAAAGTCAGAAACAATGCATGAATCAGTTGACAGAATAAATAATTCTAAAAATTTACAAAATTTTGATATCGTAAAAATTTTTTGAAAAATTATTTTTTTAATACATGAAAATAAAATTAGAAATTCATTGTAAATGTTTAACATCCAAGACACTGGATTCTTCAGAAGTGTTGTCTTTGAAAAGTAATTTTTAAACGCATTTTATTTTCAATTCACTCATCATTATGGAGCAAGAAACGTGTCCTTTGATGTGTAATTGTGTTGTAATTGTTTTGAATACAGTGACGTTGTTTTTTTGGCTCATAATGGCATACAAAGGCTCTCCTGATCGTCGCAAGTAACTTTTTCGCAAATTTATGATGCGAAGAATCAGGTATGCGTTTTTCACTGAATATGTGCATTATTAAATGAATGCAACATCGAATGCATTCATTATATCTGTTCCTAAAGGATCAGTTTTGATCATCATTTACCTGTGTTTTGGTGTGGATGGTTGAAAGCAAGTATGTGAGTTTGTAAATAAGAGTAAAATAGGATTATTTCAGGGTTTTCTAGATCTCTTTAATTTCGAGGTAAAACTTCGATAAATTGTAGATGATGCCGCAAAAAGGTCTCTACATCAAGCCTTACTTGAACGATGCTGGTCAAGTGCGATACAATGAGGAAATATAAAAAATTGCTAGGTATTTCTTCCTCTGTTTTTACGGCCTTTGTTGCGGATCACAGAGCGCCGTAAATAATGGTATAATATGAAAGGGTTTATATTATTATAAATTTTATCGAGAAACAGTTATTAGAGCTCCTTGAATCTATTTATGTTCTCAAAATGTTGTTTAGATTGCTGCATTGGACTTACTGACGCCATTATGATATCTCTCGCTGAGTTTACTTTAACTCACACCAAACGATATGGCCACCCAACCATCGTGGAAATTTATCAAATTACAAAATCTCGTAGAGTTGAGCTCGCTTCTACGTTAATAATCCTGGGCATGCGTGTGCCGGGCGACGCATCTTATCTCGCATTACGTTGCGTTGGCTGTTGATCCAGAGCTGTCTGCAGCCTAGGCCATAAATAGCTCACCAGGCGCCTACTCTTACAGCTGACGATGTTTTATGAGGGTCTGATCAACAGCAATGCTTGCCATATCGTCTTGGCCTTCGCTCTACATGAATAGCCGTTTTTCGGCCGAGAGTAACTCTGCTATAATCTTGAGTTGCTTGAGAGAACGCTACTTAAATGTGTTTGCCTTCTGTATCATCTTTGCTGAGAGTCTTGGAGGGATTATACGTCGCCAGATACTTCGTTTCGACCGGCAAATATACCAAGGTTTTCAACCACGAACGTTATGTTTTTACCCTTCACTCCATGCCAATGAGGTTGAAACAATGTTGATTACGAGTTGACTTTGTGAAAAGGAAGTCTAATCAAAGTTGTTTCAACGTCAAATGCCTAGTGACACTCATTTTGCGTCAAGACCAATCACGGAATGCAATTTTTATAGTTATCAATTTATTATTAGAAAATAACAAGAAAATTATCTAAGAAACTGGATGAAAATAAACTTGGTTGTTGTTTCAGTCACCTACTGATTACATGAATTGCAATAAAATGTAATTTTTATGCTCACTGTAGTTAAATTGCGAAGCGGTTATTTATTATTATGACCCGGCAAATGAACTGTCCTGAGATTCATTTTCGACTAGTTCTGGAGTTCAGTCATCATTCGCTTCTTCTTCGTTTAAATTTCACTAAAAGTGGAATCGCCAAATACACCAGTATGCTGCTCCATCGCCTAGTTAAGTCAAGACGTATTCCTTAACTTTCTATCTGATTCTTGATTTCCCTTAATAGAAGGTTTCATGCCAAATTTATTTTCGCTCTCCAACTTCCAGTCATGCAGTGATTGCCTGAAGTAAAACTTTACTTGGCGGATATGATTTTTTATCAATCAAGTGCGATTCAGTTTCACGTGATGTGCTAACCTCGTCGCGTAGTTAAATAGTTAATATTTCTCTTTAGTTCCTAAAATTTGTGAACTTCAAGGTTGAAATGCACTATTAACAGCTTCCTATGTTTCGTTCTTCTATTAATAACCATTCATCTTTACAAGACCAGCGCTAAAATTCTTCGGATATTGTATATCTTCTTGAACGTACAATTTGTTGCACTTAAATTCTTTGAAATTGAAAGCTTGAATCTCGTGAATTTTGTGGTGCAGCGTAAACTTGAAAATAATGACTGGGTGTAATAATTTAGGCGCCCACAAATTTTGTCTCGAACAAAGACGCCGCCGAATTAGGTGAGCGAAGTGGAAAATTGGACGGCGCCGCTGGAGGTGGCCGCGCTCTTCGTATGAAGAGACGCGTGTGCCGGCAAGCTCCAGCGATGCCAAGAAAAACCCAGCAAGACACAGTGAAATTCCGGAAAATCTTTCTAAATTTATTTAAACCATATTATTATGTATAAGAGAAAAGGCAACCCAAATAATACTAACAAGATCCGGTAAAACCAATCGAAATATACAAATCAATTGATAACCAAATTATTCCAGCAAAATCAAGCAAAATCGAGGAAATACAATATAATGCACATGCAAGCAAAATTTACCTAACGAGAAAAAACCAGATGCTAAGCAAGGCATTCCGAAATTTATGAAATTCGAGGGAAACCTTCGCAAACTCTGCAAGACTTACCGCTACTTGGGCAATCTTTGCTGCTGGATAAGCAAGGGAAAGCCCGCCACCTGAGCCGACACAACGGATGCAGATGTTGAAGTAGGTCGAGGTATACTGCTGCACTCAAATTTCTACGGCGAATAAAGCTGAAGTCTATTCTGGGGGAGAAGAAATTCCCATTTGTATGATCAAGTGCTCCGTCTTCATTCCGTTTGGCCTTCGAACGCTCGGAACATTACAGGAAAAATTCTTCGAAGAATGTCCTCTAAAATTTCTCTAGTATCACTTCAAAAATCTCTCAATAATTCCTGAATAGTTGTATACATATCACGAGAATCGTTAATCTTTGACCAATCACAATCGCACGAGGACAAGGCCAAGTACGATCATTTTACCCGTTTGAGGAAACTGTAAATGTTGCATGCGGGTATCTTAAGTTCTGTCAATATAATATTAAAATTAAATGCATTCAAGTTGCATGGCCTTACATACAAATGATTCTCTTTGAAGCCGCGCTCACAAGAAGTTGTGGCTTGTGGAACCTAACTCTGGAAACAAGGCTACGTTGTACCACCATAGCAATGCAGCTCACAGGACCGACATTGTTCAAGCATTGCTCTCAACTTTAATTAAAGGAACTGACGACATTTGGGCACACAGCCCCACCAACGTCGCTCGTTCATCTGATAAGGAAAAGGCTTGAAAACAACGGCCGTGCTTAATAGCTTCTGTGCCTTGCAACCGAGCTTCCTTGCTGTATTGTGCAACAGACTGTTTGAGAACCTCTGTTGTGCATGGCCAAAAAAGTTAAAGTGCCACCTCACGCATAACCGTCTCCCCCTCATGCATAACCGTCTCCCCTCACGCATAACCGTCTCCCCCTCACGCATAACTGTCTCCCCTCACGCATAACCGTCTATCCTCACGCATAACCGTATCCCCTCATGCATAACCGTCTATCCTCACGCATAACCGTCTATCCTCACGCATAACCGTCTCCCCTCACGCATAACCGTCTCCCCTCGCGCATAACCGTCTCCCCTCACGCATAACCGCCTCCCCTCGCGCATAACCCTCTCCCCTCACGTATAACCGTCTTCCCTCCCGCATAACCGTCTCCCCTCGCGCATAACCGTCTCCCCTCGCGCATAACCGTCTCCCCTCGCGCATAACCGTCTCCCCTCGCGCATAATCGTCTCTTCACGTATCAATGCTGCCTGTGACGTCACAAATATCCTTGTGATTACCGACTGACGGTTGGCAGGCGCTCGTTGGATGGCCGGCAATAATGCGGCTCTGATTTCCTTGTAGTTCGTTGTTCGCACAATTGTGCCTTATTTGAATGCTAATTATTGTCGAGTTGTGACACGGTGTCGTGTTTACAAGAGGAGAAACTTGCTCATGGTGTCTGTCATGAACTAATGATATGTTGTTCGCTGCTGCCACACCTTGTTTTTTGCTTCCTGACAAATTGTGTTCCTATTGTGTTACGCTTTTGTTCATAACTACAATTTTAACTGCAGTCGCTGGGAAAAAAATAAGTTAATACTTTTTTAATGGCGTGCAAACGATTCTTGTTGAGTAATGAGAAGAAATAATTGACTTCGTAGAGTAATGAGAAGAAAATTTCATCAATGATTGACTTTGATTAAAACTGATCCTTCTATTTCATCTGCACGAGTTACAGCGCCTCAAGAGTGCTAGGAATTCTCGGAGTGGACAATTGCCTTTGTCCTTAGGCTGCTGTTTTCCGATGGTCACATGGCACCACTGCAATACCTGCACGACGCTGACACCACTGCAATACTTACACGACGCTGACACGACGGCAATACTTACACGACGCTGACACGACTGCAATACTTACACGACGCTGACACGACTGCAATACTTACACGACGCTGACACCACTGCAATACTTACACGACGCTGACACCACTGCAATACTTACACGACGCTGACACGACTGCAATACTTACACGACGCTGACACGACTGCAATACACGACGCTGACACGACTGCAATACTTTTTAATGTGTTTGAACTCTTCTTATCGTACGCATGCATCGACAGTCTTATTCAAAAGTTACGAGTTGTACAGTGCGAATTGGTCGAGCTATTTTTTATTTTTTTTTCTTTGTAAATAAGCAACGAAATAGTGTGCGTTATCTCATCAACTTTAATGCTTTGCAACATAAAGTTCTGTATTTTGGAGTGAAAGCGAGAATTTCAATTACAGCTGAATGCCCAGTGGTGCGCTACCATCGGGACTTTTACTTCGGTCAGACTGACTGGGAACAATTGAAAACGTACAATGAGTCTCCGTGGACTTTGTCGTAATTGAATGCCGACTACATTATAACTGTTAGCTAGTACGACGTTGTAAGTTGTTTTTCCTGCTTTTCTTAACCTTGCGCTAAATAAATTAATTTTGTTATCCTCGCACTAAATAATTGGATATAAACGGTGGTGTTCGAATTCCGCCTATGTTTCGTTACACGGAAATTAGAATCATCGGCGGTTTTTATATTTTGATCAATCAAAAGTGGAGACTCGTCAGCATTCATCTATAGTCCGATAGAAGGCATGTATTTGCGTTTCGAGAATTTCTTGCCTGCAAAATAATCGTTTCTAGTACGGCCCCTGTCGAGAAAAAACTGGCAACTGGTGTATCCTTTGTCATCGGAAACGGATATAGAAAACATTTTAATAAGCCATCTTCTAACTTCATTCCTAAAAGTATTTGCATACATTCAAGACTGAAATATTTTTTATCAAACTCTGTTGTCAGAAAATACTTTTTTTACTGACAATGGAGCATTAGAAGTTGCCTGCATGTAAAGTGATCATAGCGTGCCTCTCAGTTGTAAGCGCCCACGAACCATGGAGATCGGGCCACATAAAAGAGGCCGGCCGTTGGCCGAACCCCCAGAGTAACTGCTTATATTTTTAACTGCGTTAGCCTGCAGTAATGGCGCGTGCAAATGCCGACCTCGTTGGTAATGGCATTACGCCTCCAACTTCCTCTCAATTGATCAAGTCAGCGCCAGCCCACGGCGATGCTTGATTCTATTGTTGTAATACAAATTTTCTTTCGTGATATACTTGTGTTTAATTCGTATAGTTATTTGGGAAAACTTGAGTTATTATTCAAGGAAATGACGGAGAATGCCACTCAAAGATCCTGTATTTTGTTTCGGGTGTTACGTGAAAAAGTGGAACAAACAAGGACTCTTGAGAGACAGAAGCCACTAACGCAAATAGATTAATCGCACAGACATTGTCAGCTATGCTAATTTAACAGTAATTTATCTCTACGTGCAGAGAAATTGCGTGGTTTCAGGTTTCGCGCTGATGGTTCAGCATCTCGACATTATCTGAGTTGCTCATGCATGCTGAATAGGTACTCTCGACATGAAGTCTTTCAACTAAATTCCTTGGTTACGGGAATATATACTCCACTTCTTTACAGTGGAGCTCTAATTTTTTGGACTCGAATAGGCTTGAAAAAATGATGCGATAAGCAAGGGCAACATTTGAGGACGTAATTCAATGAGACGTTTCAAATAACATCTTAGCGCGAGGTCTGCTTTCTGTGAGGCAGAATTTTAATTTCATTTCTGTAATCTTTTGCTTTTACCCGCTTGCTCTTCTAGCTGATTTCAGGTATTAGTTCCTGATTATAATTTCCGATTTTACAACAATTAAATTTTAACATCCTACATTTCTTACCGCTTTAAAACTTTTACCTTGTCCTTATGCGAAACTTGATCAACGATGTCTGTATCGCTCAAATTTGTATTATTGACGCACTGTAATTAACCTATCAACATTTAATTTCTTGATCTATGCCGTTGACTAGCCTGACTTTAATAAAATTTAGAAACGCATACTGCTTCAAGAAATTCATTTCCCCTGGGCTTTCCTGTTCGAAAAAATGGGCTTAGAAATTGTGCGATCGTGTCGAAGTGTTTCACTCTCTTGTGTTAGCCGTAGCGAGTGTGCTACACCCCATAGCATTATACGTACTCGCCCATTACCAAAGCACAGGTGTAAACACAGCGGTCACTTGAACACAACAACTGTGCTTGCGTGGCGGTCCTCTATGGCCGGAGTGTTTTACTTGACTTTCTGTATGTCGCCCGCCTTCATCTCACTAAAAGCTTTTGGGCCATCGGCCGTCACGGTACCTCTGACCGCCTAACTGATCCACATTTTTTACATTCGTTTTCTCTGGAAGAACTTTCACACCCTGCGCCGAGCTCTATAGTTAAAATAGTGAGCTGCAAAACATAATAGAAAACTCCAGCAACCCCAAATTTTTGTCTTGCACCGACCGTATTCATGAATAAGCTATTAACGCCTTGAACCGAAAACTAGAACCTGGTATTACGGCATAGTTTCACAAAATAACGGCATCACTTTTAGTAATAATTATTTAGAACCTCATATTACGTCTAACGGGTCACTAAATACCATCGTTAGCTCCAGACATGAGTCATAAGAACCTGAAATCACGCCCAACGAGTCAAACTAAATACCGTCATTAGCTTTACTAATAAGTAATTAGAAACAGATTAAGACAAAGAGGTCACTAAATGCCATCGTTATTAACAGAAATCGGTAATTAGAACCTGATGTTATGCAGACCGTCCCACAAACATCCCGTGATCTAACATCGTTAGCTCAGGGAACCACTGCACCAGCATCTGGTTATAATCCGACTTAGCGTTTGTAGTTCATGGAATTAATAATTTTAAGCTTAGATTTCGGCGGCGATCTTCATGCTTAGCTACACTTTAGCTCAGAAACTCAAACTCACCAATGGGAACTTGTTTCTGCCCTTGGCGCCTAATTAAAGTAATCAAGCGCCTTTAATTGAGTTAATTTTTCTTTCTCTTTTAATCTCTTGCATCGTAAACTAAATGCACTTCACTGTTACGAAGAAAACTTTGGCGAATATTTATATGGGATTGTGCTTTAAATACCAGTCGTTTTAATATTATACCGTGTATGGGTCAAACGTAATTGAACAGGCTTTTTTAGTTCCATTATGGTTTGCAATAGCTGAATCAGAACGATGCCCAGCTAAGACAAAGCAATGTGGGAAAGATGATCCCGGAGAGCACCACTGCCACGCACTCTGGCTTCGGCGCCCAACCTTGCACGGGAGCGATCAAATATTGTCGCCGGATTGGATGGCAACGTGCACCATCTGGCTCTCTGAGACAAATGGTCCTGACCTAAAATATAGCCAGGGTTTTATTTCCAGGCCTCGCTTTTGTTTCGTCCTGATACGCTCCAGCCATTATTCACACTCCATGCGAAGCGGGATCATATTTTCACGAAGGTCATCGCTCGCAAAGTGCACTTTCAAATGGAGCTTGAGAACAAATTTGAAAAAGAACAGGGGTGAGTTCATTTGAAGAAAAACGTGTGAAAATTGTTGGAAAATTTTCTACGTTCGTTTTTGCCAAATGTTCATCTAACAATGAATCTAAGAATTGTGTCACGTTTTCGTCTTAAGAATATGAATGAAATATGGGTTCGAAGTCATTTAAATCGAAGGCACCTTATACAATCTGTAACGTCTAATTATGTTCTCCGAAGCAGAGCTGCGAGCACAGAAAAATCCACGAGTTAAGTAAAGTTCAAACAGCACTGAAAGTAAAGTTACCTTCCTTCTCATCAGGGCTTAAAGATGCTCCGTCACTCGCGCAAAACTAAATGTTACTGAAGTAAAACTTCTTTACCCTTCCTGGGTTTTTGTTGATCGCGTTAAGTGCAACAGTTAAACTTCAGCGAAGGCGAAGTTTAACATCCAAAAAGTACCCGTTGTGTTATGGCGGAACCATAGTCCGCAGGCACGAAGAGATTGTGGAGAGAAATTGCGCTGTATACTACAAACTTGACTTGACGTGCACCACCATAAACGCTGATATTTTGGAATATTCTAAACATCTTGTTTTTGAGATTAATTCTCAAAAGTTTAACAGAAAACTTTGTTTTACACAAAATTTCTTCTACTGCTTGACAGAACTGCATGCTGGTCAAGACCAAAAATTTTATTCATTACGTAAACTTAGTTGATGTTCTGCAAGTTCTGAAACTCCTTCCTCATGGTATTCCGGTACCTACAACATCTCCATTCTGTTGCATCCTTCACTTGAATGCCACCGACGTCTGAAAAGAACCTGCCTGGAATTCTTTGCTTTCCAGAGGTACGTAATTTTTACGAGCGACCCTCGTGCTGTGTCAGCAAATACTGATGATTATGGCTGCTGAAGTATGTTAACAGAGAAATAAGATTGCAGCAGACGGTCGTTCCTTCCTCTCGGTTGAAGCTTTTGTTGCTCTCGCGGCTGCATTCGATTAGGGCAGCTTTCGGCGCCCACAAAAATCCCGGCTGCCTTTTTCCGGCAGAGTTTTCGTGTCTGATTTCTCAAGCCTTTAGATCATCCTGAAGGATATGATTCATTTTATGTTATGTGAGTTGTTCTTTTTTATGCTTTGCACGACGGACACTTTTGCAGCGCTGCCAAACTTGTTGTCTTGTTTACTTGACTTTATTACGAATAAGTTTTTCATCAAGGCCAATCTTAATTACCAGGTATACTTCCATTTTATTCCCCATGTTCCCCGCGGTCCCTCATCATTTATATGCGGTCACTACTTTAGTATTTATGACATCTACCACACTATGCATTTGGAAATATAATTGATAAATTTGAATGACAGTGCAGAGAAAGCTGCCAGACGTTTGTTTGGCAAGCCTTACTGCCCTATTTACGAATTCTGTGTAAATTCTTCATCAACTCAAGTTCTTCAAATTTTTCATTATCTTCATCCAATAAAAATACTGAATAAATTAGGTAATCTCTGCATGACATTTGATTATAAGTTCTGGCTTGATTGTTTTTATCGTGGTGGTAGAAAATGAGGTCGAAAATGAGTGCATGAAATTCGCTGTGAATTATCTAATCGCGAATAATCTCGTCGTGAATAATCACAAAAAAACGACCATACGAGTTTTGATCTTGGATGACCAAATAAATAATCTAAACGTAACTTTCACGAAACATATGATCAATATATGAAAGAACTCAGACATCACATGCAGTTCGATTGTTGCCCTGACATTATTCAAGGAATATTTTGGCTATCTTTAATTACTCTACCTTAATAGAAGTGAACAGGCTGAATATTATTGTTCACAGAGCAAGTGTTAGAATATTTCATCATCATTTGCCATAGGTAAACATCTATCCCAGAATTTATACGTTTAGAAGAAGCCTTTCGTTCGCACATATCAGTCATTACTCTTTCTACAGGCGTAGATATGGATATTCTGCGCGTATTATTGAATCGTAATGAATACAACTGTGTTCATTACCTGTACTTATAATGCTTATATAATACTTATACCGGTAAGTCAATATACTGTTGCCACACAACTACAGTTTAACTCGAAGTTTGAGCGTCGCCAAGCGCTTTGAAAATCATGGATCTGCTCCGCTTTAACGTAAGACGGGCAAGAAATGATTCTTGCTCTACACATCCCTCTGCAACACAGTCAATTGAACTGATAACAGACGTAACCTAATTCACGTGTTTCTTGATTCATATTATTCGTAGCGATCAGTATGGGTGGATTTGGTCGTTATATTTTCGTATTTAATAGGATCTAACAACACCGTCAGTGATCACAATTGTGTTACGGAGTATTGGATATAAGCTGACGATTTTCGAGATCAAAATTATGTTGCACAGTTTCTGATAAACTCTGGCACTGTAGTGCTCTTTCTTACACTGGACTAAGCCAAGTGTTGCTATCACGAAGATCTTCGTGTGCACAAGAGAAGCCCTCACGCGACGCCACACCTCCGTCGCAGCGCTGGTTGTTGGTCGAGGCTCGGCACGGCGTCGCAGGATTGTTTGCGTCTCGAGCTCAAATGTGTTTGCACTCCAAATTCATGCCTTGCCATTCTAATTTGTTGCTCTCTAAATTACCACGTAATCACATTGCTTGATGAGACATTTCTTATCTTATGCCGCTATCTAAGCCATAATATGAATTAAATGGGTTATAGTGAGCTGTCTAATAATATTAAAATTGAGGGAGGCCTTGTCAGCTTCAGTCAGGCGTTGGGAAGTTGGTAATTAGAAAGTAAAGTTTAGTGAATTTTTATATATGAAATCGTGTGGGCGGCATCAGGCACGATAATTTTTTTTGCTAATATTTTCAATTTTTTTCTAATGTAATATTTCAAATTTTCTAAAACTTGTTACCTTTCCTTCTGCCAGTGAATAAAAAACTAGTTGCACGAGTTAGTATCTTTTGCCGCTCGAATTGGCCAGCAATGAGACAGACTCCTACTATAAGTTATTGCATCTCTCTGAGAGCCTCTTGATGTTTTTATTTGTTTTTCGCAGGTCATAATCGTACCCGTTGAAAGTTTCAAGTGACAATCCAAGGGCTTCTGATTCATCTATTTAGTTCTTACGATTATCGAACGCCTCTGTTGTCTATCACTGAGCGAAAGACTTAACGTTATCCAGGCCATCTGCACTGGGAACTTTTGATTGCTTTCTCGCGAGGCTAATTCACTTCTGTCCTAAACTTATTTCTGGTTGACGTCAGAACCAAGTTGCTTGCTGTAACTCGTCTCCAATAATGAAGCTTCTTGTGTTGCTTCTCTCGCATGAACGAATGTCGTCCGCTAGACTTTTTGTTTTGCAGTTTGTCGGAGCCGCTTTGTCTGAGCAAGGTCATGATCCGCTATCGTTTTGCTCGGTTATCTGCCGCTGTCTTGATCTTGACACACTGGATGGCCGAAGACTAAGTTTTATGGAGCAATTAATGACCCACTTCAGTCTCCAGCTGCTCGCTATGATCGTCTTGAATGCTACTGCTAAAGTGCTAATGCCCCCTTCTGGAACCAAGCTCTCATCCAGTGAGCTCTTGGTTGTTATGTTGAAACCTAAATTATTCGGCGCTCGCTCCAAATCTTTGCTGATGTACGTAGCATACAAGTTATTTCCATCCAAAAGCTGCCTACTTACAGCTGATGAAACGTAAGAGCTTAAGCGATATTCATTCTCATGTCTTCACTCTCTGACTTGATACGGATTATTCTTATTTAAATTTTATGTCCATCTCAAAATTGAGTCAAGCTGGAATAAATGAAGTGGGTTATTTATCATGTGTGGGAGTGCCAAGCTCATCCTACAGATTGTATTTAGGCTCATATATGTCAGCGCTGCTGTCAGAATTCCTCGCAGATTGTTCACTACGAAGAAGAGTACGGCAAACTTCCTCATTCGATATGCAATGCGTGCAAAGCTCCCCAGCTTTGCCTTTAAGCTCCTCAAGTATCGTTAAAAAATGGGTTTTAGTCGGTGAAATTCTGAGTTGCCGAGCAAAGTTGTCGCGGCTCAGGACACGATTAGGTTTCCTGATTACCAGACGACTCGAACTTTCCCAGGCCAAGCCGCTGCAGCTTCGCAGTTGATGGACGTTGCCAAGGCAAAAACTGTTGTTGGCTTGATGCTGGGCTAGGACGTTTTCAGAAATGCTGCAGGTTTTCAGATGTGCTAGGAATACACGAAAAAAGAACAGTGCTGCTTATGCTGACAGGTAATTTCAAGATGCTCTGTAAGTTATGAATTAGGCCAGACTGTGCGATTAAAGTAAATTTGTTCAACCTGGAAGTAAATTCATCGATTTTATTTTAAATGCTGCTTATCACTCACTTTAGGGAATAACAAGTCACTGTATCGATATTGAATGTCAATGAATTTTCATAGTTTAACGCAAATTGTCAACTTCATTCAAATGAAGGACTAATTTTCTCCCACAAGCTTATACTTTTGTTGTGGTGCAATTCTCGCTCGTTACCTGTATACTGCCACCGAATCTGTTTGGTATGGGTCAGTTTATGCCTGATAGTTGTGAGGGCAAATCAATAACTGGTCTGAGAGCGCAGGTGTTCACCTCCTCTCACTTGCTCTTCGACCTCTACCATGAACGGCTAAAAACCTGCTTGGTTTTTACTCTGGTTTTGTATTCAGTGGTAATGCAGTGCAGGCGGTGCTTTTAGTGAAGGCTCGGCTGGTGGTATTATGTTCCGGTAAGAGGACTGAAGTGAAAAGGTAGAAGCAGCGGTTTTTTGACAGTTTCGATGGCTGGTTCATGGAAGTGGGCAGAAATCAGTCACGTGATACGGGGATCAGAAGGCAGGATACATATGATATAGATAGGGCACATGCGCACATAGGGGTCAGCAGGCAGGATAGAGATAAGGATCAGCAGGCAGGATAGTGATAGGGGTCAGCAGGCAGGATAGTGATAAGGGTCAGCAGGCAGGATAGTGATAAGGGTCAGCAGGCAGGATAATGATAGGGGTCAGCAGGCAGGATAGTGATAGGGGTCAGCAGGCAGGATAGTGATAGGGGTCAGCAGGCAGGATAGTGATAAGGGTCAGCAGGCAGGATAATGATAAGGGTCAGTAGGCAGGATAGTGATAAGGGTCAGCAGACAGGATAGTGATAGGGGTCAGTAGGCAGGATAGTGATAAGGATCAGCAGGCAAGATAGTGATAAGAGTCAACAGGCTGGAGAGTGATAAGGGTCAGTAGGCAAGATAGTGATAAGGGTCAGCAGGCTGGATAGTGATAAGAGTCAGCAGGCAGGATAGTGATAAGGGTCAGAAGGCAGGATAGTGATAAGGGTTAGCAGGCTGGATAGTGATAAGGGTCAGTAGGCAAGATAGTGATAAGGGTCAGAAGGCAGGATAGTGATAAGGGTCAGCAGGCAGGATAGTGATAAGGGTCAGCAGGCAGGATAGTGATAGGGGTCAAAAGGCAGAATAGTGATAGGGGTCAGAAGGCAAGATAGTGATAAGGGTCAGGAGGCAGGGGAGTGATAAGGGTCAGAATGAAGGGGAGTGATAAGGGTCAGCAGGCAGGATAGTGATAAGGGTCTGTAGGCAAGATAGTGATAGGGGTCAGAAGGCAAGATAGTGATAGGGGTCAGAAGGCAAGATAGTGATAAGGGTCAGAAGGCAAGATAGTGATAAGGGTCAGCAGGCAGGATAGTAATAAGGGTCAGCAGGCAGGATAGTGATAAGGGTCTGTAGGCAGGATAGTGATAAGGGTCAGCAGGCATGATAGTGATAAGGGTCTGCAGGCAGGATAGTGATAAGGGTCAGCAGGCATGATAGTGATAAAGGTCTGCAGGCAGGATAGTAATAAGGGTCAGCAGGCATGATAGTGATAAGGGTCAGCAGGCATGATAGCGATAAGGGTCTGCAGGCATGATAGCGATAAGGGTCTGCAGGCAGGATAGTGATAAGGGTCAGCAGGCATGATTGTGATAAGGGTCTGCAGGCAGGATAGTGATAAGGGTCAGCAGGCATGATAGTGATAAAGGTCTGCAGGCAGGATAGTGATAAGGGTCAGCAGGCAGGATAGTGATAAGGGTCTGCAGGCAGGATAGTGATAAGGGTCAGAATGTTGAATTGTGTGAAGACAATACACCGCGTGATAGTGTCGGCCAAAAGCAGACAAGATAGTGAGCTGCGTGATGATGTCCGCCGAATGCATGTTATCTAAATATTGCGAAAATATTCATTGCGGGCAAAACATGTTAGGGGCTGGATTAAATCAACATTTTGATAATAATTCTGTTATTTTAGCCTTTAACAACACAGCTTTAATCCGAAGAATTTAGGTAAGCTCTACTGATTTTCCTCGTAATATATGTGTTATGATTGAAATACTATATGAACTCTGATTTGAATCAATATATGCAGAGAGTGCAGGTTTTTTTTCAGATCAGCGACAGGAATGAGGATTTGATCTTGATATTTCTGGCTAGCGGTTTTCTGTTACTACGAATATTTGGCGTTTGTTGAAACTCTCTGTGACCAATACATTCAACGTTTCAGGTTCATTTATAAGGCGACGGTAAAAATTAACGTAAACCCATCACAGGGAGTGGAACTCGAACACAACCAAATTCTACTTTTGTGTGAGTGATAAGCTTCAGTGAAAAGTTTTTAGGAGTAAGCTACTCAGTAAAGAATTCACATGTACTGGTCCTGTGACGGAATCCCTTTTCTCTAATGAGTATGCGGTGGAAGTATGCGAATTTTTAAATTTGTAACCGTTGGTCCACGTTGCGCTAACGATAGACGTCTGCGGCCATGCTTTTTTGTAGTGGCTAACGCTGATCCCCCACGAAAGCCTCGGATGCGGGTTGATCGAGCTGTAAAATCGGAAGAAAATCCCGAACTTCGACTCTTTTCACCCATAAAAAATGACGTTTTTATTCATGATGCTCTGGGACGTCCGTGATGCATCGCAGCTCTCCGTTTCCTGGACAGGCCTGGCCGATATTGAAAGTCGAGTCGTGACGTCTGTCCCTGAGAAACGATTTCCGTCTCACGTTCTGTCGCTGTGAGTTGCGCGCGCACGGTTGCGTACGGTTGCGGGCTGCATGCGGTCACCTGGGAACGCGCGATGGTCTCTGGTGACAATTTCATCTCAATACGTCTTAAATTTGGGATTTGAAAATTCTAAATTATTTTCAAGATGCATATAGCATTTAGGGCTTGATTGTGTGGTGGAATAGTTTTTCTATTGGAAGTTACAAGGAAGCTAAGTTGCTCATTGTGACTGTCTTTTTGCTTCTATTTCAACTAGAATTACAAATAGTTTTAATGTCACGTGATGTCGTTACAGTGAGGAATTTTCGGTCATAATCAGAAGACTCATTTTGCACTTATTGCAGGATCGCTGACCTACTAAAGCTCAAACATAACGTGCACAATAATGTCGCTGAATCTTCGTACTTTTCCATCTTATTGATATTCCGGGTTGAAGACTAGAGGTTCGCTGGGGTTTCAAATCACCAAAACGAATCCGCCGCCGGCGTCATCAGAACTGCACATAGCGGCCGTCCAGATGCGCACATAAACCTGAACTGATGCGCAGCTCGTGCCGGTGAACATAAATGGCCACTACTGGAGCCGTCTGATCTCTGAAAGAATTGCTCACTGGCTCAGCCCCTGATCGTTTCTTATTGGAAACCATTTCCCATGAATTCTGATGCGGGGCTTCGTAGTCTGTGCCTGGAGATCTCTTAAAATATGAGAAATAGACTACTAGATTCACGTATATCTGTCTGTTTTGTTATCGCTGCTTCATTCCTAATATTGTTATTCATTCAAAGCCAATTTGCATAATTTTGTTTGAGCTACTTAATTATATTCTTGCATAACCACCGACGGCCTCTGGTTTGAGGTCTCATTTTCCAGCAGTTCATTTCTGTTTAAGGAGGAGGACGGCAATGAATCATTCCCTTCACTGGCCGCTGCTGTGGGGCATGGCAGGTTGCGTTCGTTTTACTATAATTTCCTGGTATAATTTAAAGTTGTGACCGAGCGCTGCACCAAGTCCCTTTAAAAGTTCCTGCATAATATTTCCACGAGGTTTTCGACGCTCATAAATCATCGAGATTTTCCCTCGCCTGGAAACATTGCTGCGTTGGGACCACCGTGCAAATTATCTTCATGTTGTGGCTTGCGGTTTTTCTCCTTAATTTGGTTTTGCGCTCACCGACCGCCGTTAAATATTGGATGGAAACTTCCGTTTTTTAATATATCTCTTACTGGCATGTTATTCCATTGTTTATTTACTTATTTATTACCTATGCTAAATTTTTCTTAAACGATTTTATTGGCATTATTTGAAAATTGGAATGTACTGCCACTGGTTCATGTCGCGGATTTTTGACACCGTTGACACACTCTGCTTTTGAGTTAGTTGAAAATTGGGAATATTATCCTTGACGTTCATTGCCAGCTGAGGCAGGTAAATATTGGGCACACCCATGTCCGTTTATGGATATAAATGTTGACTTTATTTATTATACCTTCTAGAATTGATTGGAAATTGATGTCAGAAATGACATACATACATGACACAAAATATTAGGCTAAAATCTTGCTGCTATTCACCTGGAAGGGTTTGAGAATTTTTTCCCCTAAAGCTGAATGCTTAATTTATGTGTTGAAAAAAAAAATTTTCATTTTTCAATTATGGAAGTGTTTTTCATCTGAATCCCTACAATCTTGTTTGACCTTTCATTAGTTTTTAACACCAAATTAGACTAACTTTATGCAATATATTTTAATCAATTATTTTATTATTTCATCCGAATCTTTTCCTAATAATGCTATTGAGATTCTCTTCACTGTTTTTTAATGACTGCGTTTATCTATGACCAGAATGATGGCCTAATAACGGCAATTTTCTGTCCCTCCCGCCTGCTGCTGTTAGTTGCTCCAGCTGGTGAGTGATTTCAGCATTTCAGCGTGCATCCATGGCTCTAATTGGCCCATTCTTTCTCGATGTGATTTTTATCCATGGCTATAATTGGTTTAACCTGTCTCGATGTGATTCGTATCCTTGGCTATAATTGGTTTAATCTCTCGATGTGATTCGTATCCTTGGCTATAATTGGTTTAATCTCTCGATGTGATTTGTATCTTAATTTGGCTATAATTGGTCAAGTCTATCTCGATGTGATTTGCATCCATGGCTACCATTGGTCAATTATGTCTCGATATGTTTCGTATCCTTGGCTATAATTGGTTTAATCTCTCGATGTGGTTCGTTCCTTGGCTATAATTGGTTTAACCTGTCTCGATGTGATTCGTATCCTTAGCTATGTTTGGTTTAATCTCTCTCGATGTGATTTGTATCTTTGGCTATAATTGGTCAAATCTATCTCGATGTGATTTGCATCCATGGCTACGTCTATTAATTCTATCTCGATGTGATTTGTAACCATAGCTATAATTGGTCTATTCAATCTCGATATGATTTGTAACCATTGCTACAATTAGTCTATCCTATCGATGTGATTTGTATCCATGTTTCTAAGTTGTCAAATCTATCGCGATGTGATTCTTATTAATGTATCGAATTGATCTAATTTATCTCAAAAATGTTCATATTTTTGTCTATGTAGCGCGCCAATCCTTCGTTTTCTTCAATGCGTGCTTTTCTATATGCCGATGTCTCCAATTCTGTTCTCTAATTGTTAATGCATCGCACAATGGAGCAAAAAAGACAGAAAATTATTTTACAATATGCAAAAATCGTTCTTCATCAGGTTTCTTAGCGTCACCGCTCTGTGAGATGGAAATTCATCTCAGAACTTACGTGACATGCGGATGAAAAACACGTAATTCGTTTTCGTGTCTGCGCTCTAGTTTGGGAGCAGATTCTCAGAAAGATCGAGTGTTTGATGAAAATCTCATATTCAATTTTTTGCTGAAATTGGCGGCACTGATTCGCGTTTGAAAATATTTATACAAAGATTTACGATCTAATTTTTTCAGAAAACCTGTTACGTAGCTATTTTTTTTTTGTATAATATGTTCCATGCATTAAATTCTTGTTACTATTTTTGGGTGTTGACGCATTTACTAATAACTTTATGCAATTGTTATCGCGCTTTTACTATTCTCGTCAGCGTTATCGTTCTGAATCATTGTTATCGTGTATTTTAGTTCTCAGGTTTATGTTCTTTGCTGATAAATGTAGAGAAATGTTGGCTATAGGTATTCCTTACTTTTAAGGTTTAAAATTAATTCCTGCATCTCATTCGAAATTATTTCTTTCAACGTATTTATAATCAATTCCCTACGCATCGTTGATTTGTTACATGTGAGCTGTTTACTTGCTATGTCCTATAACACACTCACCGCACCCTCTGTACTGCTCAGCCATATCTTCTTTAGGCTGATCACCACTATCCGCACATCTTTCCCGCTGCTGCTGATACCAGATACTCCTTCCCGCTGCTGCTAATATCAGACACTCCTTCCCGCTGCTATGAAGTATGAACGCGTTCAAGAACAGACTAGACAAGGCCATGCATGAACATATGTTTAGTCTTAAAATGCCCCGTACCCTACGGAACAACTGATATCTAGAAGCGATTTTAAATCTACCGTCCGTTGAAAAGATCTGATCAAAAGGCCAGTCTAGTCAAGAAAAGTGCAAGAATCGGCGACAGACCTATCCAGGCCTATTCTTCAATGCCGAAGATACTATACTATACTAATACTACTATACTACTATACTAATGGCAATCGCTACTTCCTCAAATGAATTGTATTGTTCCCATTCAATTGTCTTTCAGTCTGCTGATCTAAAATAACTCGCACAATATTTTCTTGTCTAACTTTCTTCCCTGAGGACTAATTACCTGTAAGTTATTTTCTTCCAGTCCATTACTGAAGCCTGCCTCAAAGCCCGTTCCTTGTCCAAGTTAGCCTCCCGCCACAGTAAAGAACTGCTCAAGTATCTCTTTGTCTCGGTAATTAGTTTGAAGCGTCCACTCGTTATCAGGTCACGAGCTCTTCACTCAGTCGCTCCTCTTGGCCGTGCCTACGTCTTACACATCTCTTTTCCTCTGCTCTATTAATCACAAACACTATAAATATTCGCAGGTTTTCTTCGCGGTATCTGACGTAAGCAAGAAAGATATTCATCCGTGATTGATAAACAACCAGGACGGGCGATTGATGCAGTTTTAGACCTAAAAATTTATTTGTGTATTTAGCGTTCGTGGTAAAACATGTTTTACGGTTTATATGAAGTTCTTCACAACCTACTTGAATAAAACTTTTCTCTTTTCAATTTTATTTCTTTTTGATACGAGAATGTAAAGCTCTTTTTATTATACATATTTGTTCAAATCTAGCCGAGTACATTTAGGCCCAGTCATGGGTTCTGCATAAAAAGCACCTAAAACAACGTTTCACGAGGAAAGACTGCGTCTGAACTATCTGTTGCGCACCGAGATCTTGTCGCTACTTTTACTTTCATTTCGTGTTACACGTCACGCAGATGAAAAAGTTTGTATTACCGCTTCTTCTACTTAACGGGGTTTGATCTCCCATTTATTATAACAATAATTCGGCAAATTTACACGTGTTTACGGTTTTAATTTGTCACAGCATATAAAACTCAAGCTATTTCTGCCTAGACCAGCAGAAGTCGGCGCCAGGCGAGCAACAAGTGGCGGCTTATGAAGATAAAACTCAACGATTGGATGGTTGCCAGCATCACCATATCTTTTATTTGCTTCATTGCCGCGTCTTCTTTCTTTCTGTGATGGATCACTTCCTTCCGAGGGCTTTGATCGGACCTCAGATGTGCCTCAGAATGATCCTTCCCTCATTTCTGACGTTTAATATCTATTTAAATGTTTTGCTTTGTATGCTTCTTCTGAATGACCTTATATAGTCACGTGCCACGCTCACAGGAGGTCCGTGTTCTATACAATTATGATAACTGTAAGATAATGACAGCTGCTGGCTGTTGCCTCTTCTTTTATTGAACGAACCTTGTGGACTTCCTATTCTCGATGTGTAAGCTGTTCGTTAAATGGCATTCATGATGGCACGTTTCAAAAAAATATTATTCAAATTAAATTTTTCTTCTACTCTATACTTTGTTGAAATTTCATCCTGTAACTTTGAATTGGAAGGCGGTCCTCTGATACCATGAGCACACGCTTCGTGAGTACCCACATTTAAACTGGATACACATTTGCTGGATACGCTGCCTCGCATGAATTTTTTTATAAAATCGCTTATGTTTTTGTTCTCTCACGGTCTCCGGTCTTATGTTGAACGTCACGTCTTATATTGAAAACTTAAATGTTTTTATTTCCATCGCCCTCTTACGAAAAGAAAACCTCACTTATTATAGGTACTCGTCTGAAAGTTCTAATCCTATTTGTAATTGAAAATAACCTCCATTATGTGCTAAATACGAATCCATTTCTTAGTACAAATCCTGATGGAGTGCCTAGTCTCGGTACGCAGCTGTCTCATACGCGAAGGAGTTTTTTCTATTTTTTTGTATTTGTATTTGTATTTGTTTGCAGTGTCAAAAATTGTTCAACATTTTAAATTTGATTCTCAAATCATCGCTATCATCTACCTTCTGGCTTCTCAAACCCACGGATTAACCTGCCACTGCGCACTTAACACCCATCGGTTGCGACTCGAGAAATGTGAACCAAACAATGACAATTATCGAGTTTTTTGCTTTCTTTGAATTCGACTTTTTTCAGTATATACAAAATAGTTTATTCTCAAACTAAACCTCCATGACATAGCTAGCATCTCTTCACAAAGTTTTACAAAATCTTGTTTGCTCGCAAAATTTCTCCAATATTGGAATTGCAGAAGATGAGCCTCATCTTCTTTCTCTGCGCCGCTATAATTGAATTTTGACGCGAGTTTTGTAGAAATTGTTCCACAATCTCCTTAGTTCTTCCATGCAATGTTTAATAATGAAATTTGTGGGCATTTTCTTCCCATCCACTCAGTCTTTTTCACTAAATGGAACAAACGCACATCTATATAAAAGTCAGAATTTTAAATTGATTCAATTGCATGCCATAATTTTTTGCTTATTGACACGTCTGAAACATTTAGAACAGCGCAACATGGCCCGTTGCAATTAAGATTTTTTTGCACTACAATTTGGGAATTTGGACTACGATTTTTTTGGGGGGAGTCTGTCTGACAGCCTCGACGTTACCTACTAAATGAGCTGAGTCTATTGAAACAATGACGATGATAGTGAAGACACGTGCAGAGAAAGATTTTACTTTGCTACACGTTTTTTTGCGCCAAAAATCGAGCGTATAAAAGGTGCCTCAGAAATAATCTAGCTTCTTTAATTCATTATATGATCTGCTTTTCTTAGGCAATTTAACGCAGCTGTATTGCGCTTAGCGTAAAAATGAACTGGAATTGTGATGTAGAATGAATGAACTGGAATTGTGAACCAAGCGGTTAATATAATGTGTACTTTATGACGTATCCGTTGAGACATAGAAATTGTAATCGATTTCGGCATTTTTGCCTTGAACATTGTTATTCTTGTCTCAAGGCCTGTTCCTTGAATTTCCATTTTATGTTAATTTTTTCATTTTATCATTGTTTTATTTCATTTTTTCGGTGCGTGGAAAAGTGTAACTCTCTACAAATCGCGCCTTCTGTACCGTCCATGCGTGCATGGTGGGGCTAATGAGACAGTCGTCAATTCGTGATTAACTTCGAGCGATGGCAAAAGTAAATTTCTTCAAAGTCGTTCAAAATCATAACTGTCATGGATTCTTTAATATGTACCAGTATTGACATCGATTTGGAGAATATTTCTATCCAGGCCGAGACCAAGTCGACCATTAAGGCGACCGCAGCCGTAACGAGGTGGAAATAATCACTAAAAGGCGGCAGGCAAACCACCACTTCCTATGTACCCCATTACTGTCTTTTTGTAAACTTTTTGATCCCATCCGCAATTAAGAATAAGAATAATTTCATATATATTTGTTTCGTTGATTTATTGCAACAAATGCTCAATTATATTTTGAATTAGGATAATTTTCTTACTATTATAAAGAAGAAATCTAAGCATACATCATACTTGCTATTTTATTTCATAAATTAATAAACGTAGTTATTTTGTGGTGTCTATGGTCAGTTAAGAACAGAATCAAGATGGCGACGACGGGTAAAGGAGCCTTGCCTGCTGCTGATCGTTTAAGATTATCATCGCGTGTCCTGAGTTCCCTCGCAAAGCTGTCTCTGTCGCACGACAGAGCAGCGGGATCAGGAAGGCTGTTCACGTAGGGCCGTCAGCACAATATCTGCTTTCTTTTTATTCTTGAAACCAAAACATTAAGAACGGCCCAAGTTTCATCTAAAAGTTCTATTGTTTATGCCTGCCGTGTGCAGGAGCTGCACGCTTCCGTTCCCCGTTTTGCATAACTTAGAAAAATAGTTCTCTACTTCACGGCAATGGCTGGCGATACAAATGATTTTTTTTTATTGTATTCTAGTTCATGCTATTTTACGCGGTCCTCAAATACGTGTTATGTATCTGTTGGGACATTTATTGCCTGAGTCTGAATCTGCCTTTAACGTTGGAGGTACGGTGACTAAGGCGGTCGTTTGTGATAGAAGCTTGAAGAATTTAATTTTATGTGCAGTTGTTTAGGGTTGACAGAGTCAGCATGATTATTGCTCTTACTCTTATAGACGTCGGTGATCAGCTTTGGACTGATGCCTGTTTGTTTATCTTTCTTTAAACGCTAAGACTCCAGCTAGGAATTTCTGTAATCCTAAAGAATGGCTTTCTAGTAAAGTAAGGTAATATTAAGTAATAACTTTCTAGTAAAGTAAGGTATTAATAAGGAATAGCTTTCTAATAAAATAAGGCAATAGTAAGGAATAGCTTCCTAATACAGTAAATTATAGTAAGAAATAGTTTCCTAGGAAGAGGTAATATTAAGAAAAATTTTCTAGTAAAGTAAGGTAATATAGTAAGGAACAACTTTCTAGTAAAGTATGATAATAGTAAGGAAGAGCTTTCTACTAAAGTAAGGTACTAGTTAGAAAAACTTTCTAGTAAAATAAGGTAATAATAAGGAATGGTCATCTATTAAAGTAAGGTAATAGTAACAACAACTTTCTGGTAAAGTAAAGTAATAGTAAGAGAAACTTTCTAGCAAATTAAGGAAATAGGAATATTATCAGTTTAGACTGCAGTCCAGAATTCTATTTGTCCTCAGAATGTTGAAAATGGTAAAATAAATAACTTATTGGAGATTCTCATCATTACTGAGGCACGAGACACTCTAACGCCTCGTAAGCCAACTCGTCGATGAAGGATACCTTTTCATGTTTTTTATGAAGGTTTAATCACAAGAAATATTTGAAATTGCTTTCTCTTATAAAATTATTTTCCTTTGTCGAATTATTTTCTATGTTACATTCTGTTGTATTACCGCATTTCTATTACTTCAAATGAGCTTGTGTTTCACCCATTCGATGTTCACCCTCCAGTTAGAGTTGAATGCGTTGTCAGTTCTGAGGCATGCCACCTCTGTCATTAGAACTTGAAATTCAAGTATTCTTCCTATTTGTAGATCTCAGAGTGAGGAAAACTATCTAAAATTCATTTATGCATTCAACATCCTAAGTTTACTATTAATCGTCGACTGGCATTTTAAGACTCAATTTAAATCGTTTGTAATCTTTCACCAAAAGTAAATTCAGTTAATTTATATCCAACACGTTCATGAGCAAGACGCAAGGAAAAATTTATGTAATTTAGTTATTGGCATTGATTAGAACATTATAGCGAAATAGTCTTATTCTGTATGTGCAACTGTTTTATGTAGTTGGTGCAAAAATTTTTGGAAGAAATTTTCTCCTATACTACACGCAGAAAACGGTTTTTGTAGGGTAAACTGTTACTTTTTGGATGCACCATCGCCGTCAGTTTGACACCATAGTCCGTAACTTCCGGTTGCCGCAAAACTTCGTTAGACAATTCTGCTGAACAACTAATCTGTAACGGGAATAGGCAATATCTTGTTGAATAAGATTTAAACTAAACAAATCATGCCAAAAAGTTTTTATTAAACTCGATGTATAGGAATTGGATGAATCGTTTTGACTGAAGCACGAAGAAAATCTATTACTCATGTGTATTTAGAAATAAAGTCCACGGACATTACACCTAACAGTCAAATTACTTCTATTTTATAGTATTTTATAGTATGAACTAAACCTGATAATTTTCCGTTGTTTCTTATTTTAACTTGTTCACTCCCCTAATAGGTCATTTTTTTCGTGTTTTAACATGATAAATTATTTTTATATCCGAAGCAATAACAATGTTGAACATTTTCATTAACCACTTGAATTTACACCAGCTTTTTTCATCATACTTTTGTATCGCAATAATAACTTTGTTATTGCACGGAAGCTTGCACGAAGAAACGAATGTAATTTGTGTTCAGGAACTCGACGACGGCGCTGACGAAGACGGCGGCGAGCACCGTGACGGGAGGCGGCAGCAGCGCAGCGAGCAGCAGCAGCAGCCCTGTCCCTGCAGCCTCCGCCTCCTCTGCCAGAGGTCTCGTTGCATACTATAATTTAGGAACAATATTTCCTTTGATGTAAGGGAAGTTTTTTCCACCATACATTTCATATACTTCGCTGATTATCTGATTTTTATAATGTCCCATGTTTTCAATGCGCGTGGCAACTAGTCAGACACAAGCGTCACAAAATCTTCAGGACGTTCAATTTCTATATTATTTAAATGCATTGGAATTCATGGAAATAGTATGGACGTAAATTATGTACGTAATAAAAATAATGTAGCGTAAATGGCCCTTGATGCTCGAGCAGCGGCGGCAGCGCGGGAACGCGACAAAGAGGAGGGGGGTGGCGCCAAGCCTCTTGTGCCCATCAACAAGAACCTGAGTAACGTGACCAAAGAACATGGCGGCGGTGCCGGCACTCACCCATCGGTGAGTACGACTTGTCATCTATCAACACGGCACTCGCTGAGCCTCCTGTTCCATGTGCTTCTTAGGCCTATGCATTCGCTGATTCATTTGTCCACTTTCGGCGTTTTCGTTTACTTCCGCATTTCTGGTTTGTGATTCCCTAGGCTCCATAATTTATTGGATAAATTTAAACTAATCTGTGCAGGTAATATCTCACTTTCCAGTGGGAATGCTGGCGCTTTTTGCAGTGGTTACTCCAACGTGACCTCTGCATTGTAATGTGTTCTTCTCCAGCTATGTTGAATGTAATTATATTCTTTAAAGAAGGCGTTCTTTAATTCAGCTATGTGAAAGATAACGTAATTTTTTATTCTTCTGTTGTTTTTGTCTAGGTCTGTGCCTCGGAAGGAGCATCTGATTTTTTTTCTTCATCATTTAGGTCTCTTTTTTTCGCATCAAAAAAAATCCTGTTTTTTCCAACCAAACAACCCCAGGACTCCAGGCTGCAGGGGCAGCGAACTGGTGTATCGGAGGTTTTCCCATTTATGCGGGAAACTGGAGCTTAATCAGCATATCTTTTCTAACAAAGCCACAGAATTGTTATTGTGTGTGTATGAATGAGTATCCCATGAGCATTCTTCTCATTTCTTCGTGGTCGACCAGCTTCATGTCATCTTCATTTCATCATTCATTTTCACAATTACTTACTCGTATAAATCACTCACATTCTTCCAGTCTTATAATTTGCATTACTCGTTCGCTCTCCACCACTTCTCCACATTCTCGTAAAAAATTACTTAATTCTCCGCCGTTCTTCTATTCCGTGTCCTGCAATAATTGCTCTAGTGAGTAACGTCTCGCTGCTTCAATTAACTCACAGCTTCGTTTATTGGCCTGGCCTTCTAATCTAATCCTCAGCTATGGCCCGTGATAGTAATGAACCTATTCTGCTTAGGTATTTTTTACCTATGTTTATTCGTAATGTATTATCATGGGCGAATAAAAGAGTACTCTATTATTGCACTAAATTATCTACGCGAAGCTTCGAGCTTCGTAAATCGGTGCTTAATTGCTAAATTGTTCTTTTGTTATTGCTTAATTTATCAACTTTTATTGCCCTTGTGTGCTCACACAACCTCCCTCACACAGCCTCTCTCACACAACCTCCCTCACACAACCTCCCTCATGCACACAACCTCCCTCATGCACACAGCCTCCCTCACACAGCCTCCCTCACACAACCTCCCTCACACAACCTCCCTCACACACCCTCCCTCACACAGCCTCCCTCACACAACCTCCCTCACAACCTCCCTCACACAGCCTCCCTCACACAATACCCTGCCCTAGTCACGCAGGAGACACCGTTAATCCATTAGGCCTGCGCAACAGCCTCTACAGACTCTGAAGAACTGTTTAACTTTGCAATGCAACTCAACTTAAAGTATGTTTCCTTTTGACTGCAGTTTGGAGGCGCTAGGGCATTTCATTTGTTCTCATTTTACCATAAGTCTATGCTCCGTTGAAATTTGATATATATTTATAGTGCTTAGTTTCAGCAATATTTTTCAGTTCTACTTCCGATAATTTTTGACGATGTGCATTTAACCATCGGAAAAATAAGACTGCTTGACTTGAACGCCCTGAGTTGATCAGTAGGTGCCGCCCATTAAAATATTTTGTTACTCTGGAAGAAGCAAAAAACATATTTCAAATTTACCTGATTGACAGATCTTATTGTTTGCATTCAATTTAAACTACAAGCTCTCTGAAGCATCTCAATTTTGTCCAGATTCTCGCTGTTTGTTTGAAATTTCAAACACGTCTCATTAACCTGGTATGCGCTCGTTGTTTATTGTAAAATTTTCGGCCTGTTCAAATTTACTTAATGGCAATGAACTTTATATAAGCTCATGATATTTTGAGCTAGTTCATATCCAAATATTTATGTCGTTTTTTGTGCGCATTATTCACAGCAATCGACAAAATCTATACAACGAATTGGCCGAATAGTTTATTGATAAAGTTCTTATTGCTTAGGAAGCGCATTGTTGACATTGCCTTTGGCTGTAACTGAAGAGATCGAAACTCTTTTGAGACGGGCGTGTGAGCTGACACTTGTGAGCGCGAGCCTATAGAGCGAGGCGGGCGTTATCTCTTCACTTCAATGAAGTGCAGCTCTTCAGCTCACTTCAGAGTCCTCCTGACAACAACTTCTGACTTCGCTGCACAAGTTTACTGTGCGAGTGAGGCTGCTGCTTTCGAGACGAATCTTCTTTGTCCTCGAGACGTGTCTCTGTTGCTCTCGAGAGGTGTCTCTGTTGCTCTCGAGACGTGCTTCTCTTATCTTCGGGACGTCTCTCTTACCCTCGAGACGTCTCTCTCTTACCCTCGAGACGTCTTTCTCTTACCCTTGAGACGTGTCTCTCTTACCCTCGAGACGTCTCTCTCTTATCCTCGAGACGTCTCTCTCTTACCCTCGAGACGTCTCTCTCTTACCCTCGAGACGTCTCTCTCTTACCAACGAGACGTCTCTCTCTTATCCTCGAGACGTCTCTCTCTTACCCTCGAGACGTTTCTCTCTTACCCTCGAGACGTGCCTCCTACCCTCGAGACGACTCTCTCTTACCCTCGAGACGTCTCTCTCTTACCCTCGAGACGTCTCTCTTTTACCCTCGAGACGACTCTCTCTTACCCTCAAGGCGTGTCTCTTACCCTCGAGACGTGCCTCCTGCCCTCGAGACGTGTCTCTTACCCTCGAGACGTGCCTCCTACCCTCGAGACGTCTGTCTCATACCCTCGAGACGTGTCTTACCCTCGAGACGTGTCTCTTACCCTCGAGACGACTCTCTCTTGCCCTCGAGACGACTCTCTCTTACCCTCGAGACGACTCTCTTACCCTCGAGACGTGCCTCCTACCCTCGAGACGTCTCTCTCTTAACCTCGAGACGTCTCTCTCTTACCCTCGAGACATGTCTCTTACCCTCGAGACGTCTCTCTCTTACCCTCGAGACGTCTCTCTCTTACCCTCGAGACGTCTCTCTCTTACCCTCGAGACGTGCCTCCTACCCTCGAGACGACTCTCTCTTACCCTCGAGACGTCTCTCTCTTACCCTCGAGACGTCTATCTCTTACCCTCGAGACGTCTCTCTCTCACCCTCGAAACGTCTCTCTCTTACCCTCGAGACGTCTCTCTCTTACCCTCGAGACATGTCTCTTACCCTCGAGACGACTCTCTCTTACCCTCGAGGCGTGTCTCCTACCCTCGAGACGTCTCTCTCTTACCCTCGAGACATATCTCTTACCCTCGAGACGTGTCTCTTACTCTCGAGACGTGTCTCTTACCCTCGAGACGTCTCTCTCTTACCCTCGAGACGTGTCTCTTATCCTCGAGACGTCTCTCTTACCCTCGGGACGTCTCTCTCTCTTACCCTCGAGACGTGTCTCTTAACTCGAGACGTCTCTCTTACCCTCGAGACGTGTCTCTTACCCTCGAGACGTCTCTCTCTTACCCTCGAGACGTCTCTCTCTTACTCTCGAGACGTCTCTCTTACCCTCGAGACGTCTCTCTTACCCTCGAGACGACTCTCTCTTACCCTCGAGACGTCTCTCTCTTACCCTCGAGACATGTCTCTTACCCTCGAGACGTCTCTCTCTTACCCTCGAGACGTGTTGTGGGCGCAAGAGAAGAAGAGAATGTTAACCTGCCGCTCAAGTTTGCTTCTTGTGGCCCCGAAGAGGCGGCGCGCCTGTGCACTCTCAAATTTATTCATCACACATTCGGGACGAAAACATCTTTGTATGCCAGTTTATTCAATCGAATTCTAACATTGAACAGATAATATTAAAATGGATACTTTTTTATCCTTCTACACTCGACTTAACAGTCATCTTGATTATTGTTGCTGAACAAGAGCAGTTTCGATTTTTCTAACTAACCTTCATTCTATTTCTCGCACTCGTGCTTCATAAATGAGAGTCCTTTCCATTTCATTTATTAAGAAAAACATAAATCTTTTAGTGCGTTGATTGATTTCTGACTCTGGTCTAATTGAAAGATATTCTTACTTGTCGCTGCAAAAGTATGTGAAGACCTCTTGTCCCTTCTTTGATTAGCTGTCCCTCGGGTTTTAATTATTAGTAATCATCGAAGCCTTTCACTTGGATCAATATTTGCCGAGAAAAGCGCCTGGCTGTGATGTCTTCTTCGTGTGCCGCTGAAAAGTTCATTATGTTTTAGGCTAATTAAGTTTCTAGAGTCTAATTAGCAGTCGGTTGTTATTCTCGAATTAATTCCCATTGGAACTCTTGATGAAACTTTTATTCAATGAGCGGAACACTTTGTCGCCACACTAATCCAATCTGCATTCTGAACAAACCCTTCGTTATCGGTCGAGACGTGATGCTTCTTTTATATTCATTTCTGAAACCAACCTGGCTCTGCAAACAAGATTTTTGCACTCACTAGAAACCACTCATCGTTATAAATCAAGTCAGACGCAAACTCGATACCCGCACCTACGTTTTACGAAGTGGTATATATCGGCGTATTACAGTTATAGTGTCATCATATAGAGTTCCCTGATTCCAGGTCCTTTGGGCAAAATTTCTCACGCGTCCCTCTTGCTTGTGTTTCATTTCGTTGGGCAATTTACCTGAAGCACCTTCTTCTTTACTTTGGAGTTCGACTTTTTCTGCTCGCTCCGCTGCGGCCATGAATATTATCTGTCACAAATGAAGAAAGTTGCGGCGCTATCTATAAGTCTCGCGCCGAAGTTTAATTGCCAATGCTTGTGGTGCTGCCGTGCGGCGAATATTTTTTTACGTCTTGTAACTGAACGCACTCAAAATCGTGTCGGCTAGCGGCAAGAGTTTGTGATGCACCGGAACGAACTGGCAGGCACAGAATCTTAATTTCTCCAAAGCGCTAAAGACGTGTAAGGTATGATACTTCAATGGGACGAAGCGTTAATGTATTTGGAAATGATTGCTGCCGCTTATTACTTAACTCATTCGGACGTATAATTAAGCTATAGTGAAGTTGTTTAGATTCTAGTTAATTTGAAATCTTATTTCGTTCCTTATTCTATCATTGATAGATGCATTAATGAATAAAATTCAGGAAAAACATTCACTCATGCAACCAAAAAAAAATCGGGTTTCTTTGTTAATTGAAATGATGCAACGACTTCTTTCGGAAGTTTTCTAGACGGAGAATTATGGGTTTCTCAAGTAGCTAGAAAGAAGTATCTTTATGTATAAACGTTGTAGCAACTTAAACAGTAACTAAGAACTTGATTTCGTTATTAATGTTGAAACAGGGTTATAATTGATTATGAAATTTCTGAAATGAATGGCAATTCAACAGCACAATACTAAATATAGGGATGAAATGCTTTTCTGTTACAGATTAGCGCACATAATTCGATGTTATTTGTCCACTACTTTATTTTAACTGTTATTCTAGACTACTACCTCATATATTAGCTGTTGTTCTCAGCGCCAAAAATTGACATCACAAATTGTTCAGATGCGCCCTGCGCTCTTCTTTTAGGAAGCAAACGCTTCTTAAATGAAGCAAGCGCTCATTTCCACGGCCCGGGCTTAGTGTTTTTGTCTTCAAAATTAAAAATCCTGGCAGTTCTGTGTTCTTATTTTCAGAGTAGAACAATGTAGCGGATTTTCTCGTGCATACTTCGCCTTTCGTAGGCACGTTGCCACATGCAGCGCCCAATGTTGCTGTGCTCTCTCGGCCCGCAACCGGGATATTGGGTGGCTTTCTTTGCCAATTTTATAATTTTGTTCGATAAATGTTCCAAATATTGGTGCAGTGCGTGATCTAAATTAATGTACAGTACATGATCGAAATGCACGTATATTGTACATTACGGTATCTAATGACATGTTCTAAACAATAACCAAAAATTAGCTAAATACTCGTTTAATGCGTGTTCTAAATACATGAACAATGTAATGTCTAAATATATTCAGAAAACATTGTCTACATAGAGTTACGCTACGCAAATTAAATACATGTATTATATGCTATCTAAATACATGATCGGAATACAAATTCATTACGCGATCAAAATATCAGTGCTATACATGATGTAAAATCCTTCTAAAATACTCCACGTTATTGGTTTATCTAAAGAGTTCATTAAAAATATAGGATATCGGATTTTTAATTAAATGATATCCACTGACTTCAGTTATCAGTTCATTAATTAAGGATTTTGAGCTTCGATGCATCGAGGTTAGTTAGTAAAAATTGCTTCCATTATGTTTTTTCAAGCACCACGTTAGTGAAGCGGCGCATTTAAATGGGAATTTAGCTGATTTCCAATATTAAATAGAAATTATTTTATGTTTAACATAAGTCAACTTTCCTCGTGAGCCTGACGCCGTACGGCTGACTCCCCTCACGAGCCTGACGCCGTACGGCTGACTCCCCACATGAGCCTGACGCCGTACGGCTGACTCCCCTCACGAGCCTGACGCCGTACGGCTGTCGCCAAAACGGCTCTTGTTTTTCAAATTTCATCTCCTACGCCGCCGTGCCGATAATGAAGATCGCTGCTGCAGCGCGGAACGCGTGGCTGAAAAAATATTTTCAATTCCAGCGTCCGCGATTAAAGGGATATAAAATTTGCAGCGCTCGTTCTGGTCGTACAGCTGAGTTGTCGATATCCATGAGCAGGCAGGGATTTTGTGTGTTTAAAGCTTTGTGTTGTTTGTGTTCATTATTGAATAATATTTACCTAAGTATAAGCGGTGAGGAAGGGATGACTCGAAATACCGGTACCTCATTTTGACGAGCTTGCATTAATTTGCAGAAACGAACTTCAATAGGTTTTCTGGACTCAATTCGATTGCATTTCTAACTTTTACTCTTAACACTTTGACTCCGATTACTTCATCTTGTACTATTATTTCATTTTTTGTACTGTTTTGAACAGGTTTGCCAGACGGTCATTTTTTCGGACAAATTCCGTGATTTAGTTTTTCTCAATTGCGTTGGCCGGCTAAAATTTATGATAGGGGTACTTCCTAATTAAATTTTAAATACTACAAATAGAAAGTAAATGTAATTTTATAGCGGAACCTACAAATAAACTAGTATATATTGAGTTATCGGCCTTTTTTGGCCTTTTTTGTTCTCGGATTTGGCCGATTTTAGGCAACCTGAATTATGTACCACTACGTCCTGGAGAAATACATTTTGTGGTACGCATATGTACCACTTCGGAGTCAACGTGTTGAATTATTTCGTCTTTAATAATTATTCAGTTTATCTTTGAGAAAGCCATTTCCTATATCATAAGTATTTAAATAATTTTTGTGCTATTTCTCAAGGCGCTTATTGTCCCGCTCATTATCTGCTCTCACGCGTCCCTGCGAAAAAAAGCTGCCGTTGCACCGAGACTCTCCTGCCATATGATATCAGGCGTTCAGCTTTACGATGGATGATATTCTTCTCAGGGACATTCTGAACCGCATTAATCTTGTTCTTGTTTATATTCTTTCATTCTTCCAGGCCAAACTTGGCCTATTCTTCAACGCCGTTACTACTGCACTAATACCATATACTGTACTAAATGTTGTAGCCGTCATTGCGCCGTTATGTAATCGTTCTTTTGTTGCATATTTATCAGCTAATCACAAACCACTAATAATCATTATAATCCATGTATCAATATGGAACGTTCTCACTTTTTGTTGGGAAAATTATCCTAATCTTTGACGCTTCATTTTCATCTCTTAGGTTAGCTGTCGACTTACGTCCCTACAATAAAGGGGCTAGGAAATCGCCTTCACAAAAGTATTAATCAATCAGATCATGAAAGTATCGACGAAACCTTCTTCAAGTATCTTGATTTAAAATTTACGCATTTTATTCTTCCAGGATTTTCTCCCCAAATGTTTTATGCGTGAGACATTCTTTGTATTTGCTATTAATTGAATATTCCGTGGTTGTGATGTCCGTTTTTGCCGCGACGCCACAACGTCATTCGCAATACGAGGCACATTGCCGCGACGCCACAACCGCGACGTTCACAAGTCGAATGTCTAGAGCCTCAATGTCCCCGACGAGGTGAAAAGTCCTAACCGCTGCTGTTATGTAATGTAAGTTAACTGTCGCAAACATTGTTGACTTGAAATTCGCTGTGCAATATTACTTCTGTTACTTGTTGTATATTCGTTATGTTTTGTCAATTATCATTTGATGTCAGAACTCTTATATCAGCTAACTGGACATTTGTTTGAAAAGCTTGGATTGATTAGAAATCCTTATTCTACTACACACTTGTTGATATCTGTGTCGAATCACTCTTTAGCTGCTGTTAATAATAACAAAATCTGTATTTTTATCTCTACTGAAGAGCCAATTGTTTTTCTCGACAATTTCTTTACGAGTTACGCAAAAACATATTTCCACACTTCCTCAAGAATTTGAATTCATCAGCACACTCTCAAGTAGTTATAGATAAAAGTATAGAAAAAAATGACTATCGATGATAGGTTATTGATTGGATGACGAATCCAATGTTTCTTCAAAAAAGCAAAGCTATTCAGAAACTCCTTCTGAATTCTACTTACGTCGCGGCAGGAACGAAAGAATCAAAAGAACACTCAAAAGAGCACTCATTTTTAGGCAAGCCTTATATATACCTGGTTCCATTAATAATTATTTTTGCAACACTTACTGAGATATCCAAGCAATCCTACACAACGAATGTGGTTTGCTTGGAAAATAAATTGCTATATCTGCGATTAACTCTTAATTAGCGACCTAGCACAAATGAGGCTCAGTTATGACTTTAAAACAACATTTTGCTCAGACCAGTAGTTTGTGTCACGTTTCTTAAATTTTTTCAAGTGGTAGAATATAAATAACTTGTTACATCGAATATAAGTATCTTTATTTACCTTGAAATAAAGATATGCGTCTGTTAGTTCTGAAAATGCGCGTCTGTTAGCTCGGGATCTCATCAAAGCGAGTTTTGCGACAGCGCTGAGTATAAAGCTTTGGAATGAAACTTCTTAATGAAGGTTTTATGTGAGCATGAGTATACTTGACATCCCGAGTACGCTAATCCCATCAGTTTTATAAGAGATACTTGAGAGAGAGCAGCGTTGTTATATCAGAGTTGCAATGGAGCTGAGAAGCGCGCAGGAAACGTGTGGGCTGTAGCGCTGACCTCAGGTCGCAGGTCGGCTGCGTTTAAAGAGTGTCACTCCACAGGTACAGGTCAGTTCAGCTCTGACAGCCGTGGGGGCTGCTGCGCGCGCCTCCCGCCAGTACACGAATATCGACTGTCAACATTGTCGTTGGTTCAATTTGAAGAGTGTAATTTAAGAGATAAATATATTGAGTACATCGTTCGTGTAGATTCAACAGAACTATGCCATAGTGTCGCTAATATTGGGAAATATTCACTGACTTATGTTTAGTCAGAAAGTTCCTTTAAAACTGTAGGAATTTTCCTCTAGAGTTCATGTTCATTTGTGCTTTTGATTTCGTGTCAAGGCTGGACGATTAATATGCTTATTAAGTAACCGAGGCCGCGCCTCATTATCAAACAATGCAATGTGCAATTTTATTACATGTTCCATCCTAGAAAATATGTCCAAAAACATTTTATTGATTCAAAAACAATGGAATTATAATTTTAAATCAGTGATGTTTTGGTATTTACTTGGTAAAAATTACCCACTTACAGTAATTTCATTGTAATAAGTGCGAGCAACGCCACCACCAATTAAAGAGTCTAGTTTTATATTTTTATTCACTCGTCTCTTGACGTGTAACATTTCGTGTAGCACCTTGTATTTCTTATGACAATAACTTCAACATTATCAATAAAAAAGTGTTTTAACTTTTTATGAATAATATTCGTAGTGTTCCTAGTAATAAGGTCCATTTACAAAGTACACTTCAATTTAAATAAAAATATATCTCCCTAACTTTCAATGCTAGCTTCAACTGCCGGTATTGCAGTCGTCAGAGATTAGATTAAACAAAAGAATGAAAACAAATTTTAACTGAAGTTTTGTGATAAACAAGAAACTTTCCAATTGCCTAAAATTCATTGAACTGCTAAGCTAAACCCCACCTAACACTTTTTGCTTAGAAGACGCCGTCACAACGATTTGCACAATTTAGTTCGAGCGTTGACAAATTTATCAATATTATGCAGTCAGATTTGTGAAATGGGTTCATTTATCAAAGTTGCTAATCAAGTATGCGCTGGTAAATCCTACTCCTTACATCCTTCCATAGCGAAACTCGGAGTATCCACGAAGCCAGCGATATAATGACTTCGCAGGATTGCTGCTAGAAACACGTGACTTGTGGCGACGATTGCGTCGTATGATTGCTGCCAGCAACACGTAACTCAATTAATGCGGGAATTTCGTAAATTGTTCGCAGAATCATGTCATGGACCGCATCACGAACTCGGAGCTGCTCATGCGATGTCAGATGGAGAGAAGCTGATTAACTCATCAAACGTGAATTGTTTGACTTAATCAGAATTAGGCCTTATTTATAAAGGATTTGGGCATATCAACGTAGATGCTTTTTTGCCTGCCTAATTTCACCAAGCTTTCACTTCAAGAAGGATTCTGGCGTTTGAAGTTTTGGGCTCTGTTAAATTGTTTTTTTTTTTCTGTTAGAATTGCCTTCATTGCTCCATCATCTTGCTGCGCTCGAGGTGCTATTGCCTTCGCAGCAATATTTTCAGCAAATTGTTCTCTATATTGCCTTCACTATGATAATATTGCTGTCAATTATGATCATATTGATAGAATTATGAGGATATTTCCGTGGCGTTTGTGCTACTCACGTCAGGCTGCAGTGCCGTAGGGACTCATTATCCTCGCACGCTGGATTTCCAGGCTCAGATAGCAGCGTCGCTGCCATCAGTGCATCCGCGCACACCAATTCAATTCCCTAATCGTAAATGCATTACCCAACACGAGTGCTCTATGCCCGTCGTCAATGATTTCAATGGTCAAGATTTTTTATAATCTAGAATTATACCAATATTATTTAAACTTGTATATAATATTATAGACACACTTCATTTATTTTTCAAAAAAATTTCAAAATTTCAATACCTGTCATTGACTCACATCTATATCCCATCCGTATTGATCTGTTACTATTCATGTAACAATGATTTTATCCATCCATTTTTGAAAATTTCTATCCAATTTTTAAAAACTTTGATAGAAAGACTATTTATTTAACTTCGTCATTAATAATGCGAACAACGGCAACGTAACGGAACTTTTTGTGGATTCGGAAACATCAAAGAAATCGCCGTTATCAGAGAGAACTGAATCACTGGATCCTTAATTTCGAAAGCGCTTCGCTGGCTTCAGATCAATGATTGATACTGCACAATGCACCGAACACTGACTGGCGATGATGGATGAGATATTGCTTCTGTTAACATCTTTCCTGATATTGATGAAAGATATTGGGCAGCTCTGTGTTGACTTGACTACGTTGTTAAATGAGACTGAATGCTTTGCAGTAATTGTGAACGATTACTTATGATCAAAAGTGTACGACTATAATGACCACAAGCATTTGAGTGCTAGGGGTAACAAAAATTAAAGTAATTCCAAAACAAGCAATCTTTAAAACGTAGAATTTTTCCGGTTGGTTCAGCTTCTACATCTGTAAAAATTGTTAATTACAAAACCATGAAAATTACTTACAAACGCAGCTGATGAATTTTCAGTAATATCTATTAAATTGAATGTTCAACGGTGAAACGAGATTGCTGTTTCAATATTTTGAAACGAAATTATATCAATATTTTCAAATAAATGTGCATTACAAGAGACTGGTAAATTCATAGTCTCTCATATAAATTTTCATTGATAGTTTTAACCAAATTTTCTGCAGAATATTCTATCTGCTGATATGACTAGAACGCAATGAAAAAATAATAAGGCCTCGGAATAAGGAGCTTCGCTCATCGAAAACCTTGATCCTCGTTTCAATTAGCATTCATCGCTGGCGAAAAGTGAAGTTATTTCGACTCTAGAGTCATAGTTCAGCAGGGCATTTTGTTATTTCTTTGTTATATTATATTGTTATTTCTTCATTATCTAATATTATTATTTCTTTATTATATTATACAGTTATTTGACTTATTTCCTTATAACCTCCAGTGTTTATTTATCGAGGTGAAGATGAGCTGGCGTATCTCTAAATCCGCGATAATGCTAATATTTTCAAATAAAAAAAAAGATATATCGAAGGATATATAGTCAAATCTAGAAATGAAAACTTTTAGCAATGGTGTGAACATTTCCATCATATTATGAATACTCTGATATAGTTAAAGAAATTTAATCTAATTACTGAACGTTGAGCAACCGTTGCAAAATTATGTCCGATCTTAGAGTTAGGAATCAAGTCTGTTTTATGGCACTACCTGTGTTGGCATTTTGCTTTGGTAAACTTTCGCATATTTTGCCTCAAGGGATTTGTCATTCTCTTGAAAATGCAATTTTTTATCTTCAGATTTAGATTTGCAGCGGAACTTTTTTTTCGCTTCGTTTTTCTTGTGAAGATTTCTTTGAAAAGAAGTTGGTACGAGCCTCTCGCCCGCAGCTTCTGATCTAGCGACACAAAACCTACGCCAGATTTTATTTATTTTTCATGCTTTCATGAAAAAAACGAACGATTTTATTTCCGCTTACATTGTTTATTTGATCTCGAGGGAAGTAGTATTTATTTGCATTCGTATTTCTGCAAAAATTCACTTTGACCGGACAAAGTGCAGCTATCAAGTCGCATTGTAACTTGCTAAGCCAATGCAGGAAGTGAATAAGGTTCTTTGAATCTTGGGCAGTATTAATATTGAAATAATATGTAAAATATTTGTTACTTGGTAGTAAGCGGATGAAATGTGTGAGTCCGACTCATAAGAAATTCATTTTTGCCACCGAATAAAATATGCGAGTTGCAACTCTTGTTGTATCAGGTTTCAATTCATTTTTCACTATCGCGTACAAAATTGACTGATAGCTAATACACGTTGAAGCTTCCCAGCAACACCGTGTCCGTTTCCCTGGACCTGAATGCCAATTTAGAGTTGGGAGCAAGAAGCATCGGAAAACTAAGGATGGATTCAAAATGAAACCTAAAAAAATTGAAGTTAACTCAGTGGATTCACTATAAAAAAATCACGCAAATTATAGGCGGGATTTAGGCGAGGTTTCGGTCTTTCTGGTAGCCACATTATTTCATTTTAAAACCTATTAAGAAAAGAGGGAAGTCGTTGAGGAAAAGGAAACGTAATTCTTGAGATTTAACTACGGAAAAATCGCGCCACATATCAAGGATAAAATCAAACTCCAGGTATATATCAATTAGTTCTTACTTTTAACGATGCTGCAATCAGAATCTCGTATTTTTTAACTGCTAAGCACCTGATGACTGATGTGTCTTTTCGATATTGGGTCTTCAGCGCTGTGTTTGTGCGATCCCTACAGCCGCTGCCATATAGCTTTATTAAAAGGAACTCGCTTTCCCGCTCTAGTAACGCAAAGCGACGTCGACACTTTCATCCGCTAGACGTTCGTCTTGATGCTCTGTAAATAAGATCTCGAGCGCTGTGCAAACATCACATTTATCGCGGCCTCCTTTCATACGGGGCCTTGAAAGAAGCGCTGCGATACCACTTCATGGCTGCATTAAAGCACTCCCTCAAGTGAACGTCTTGGCACTGTGTAGGGAAAAAGGTGCTAAGGAGTTACCCTGCTTGTTCAGTATCATAAATACTTGTGTTTATGTTGCTCATTTGTTATTTAGGTTCAACAATGAAAGGATGAAAACAAGTCAGGATGGCCTGCTTGTTCAGTCCCATAAATTTAGGTAAATGTTATGTTTTTAATTACCGTAAGAAGTAAAAATAAGAGCACTTGGCTGAGATCTGCAATGATGATTATATTGTAGTTTATCACAGGGCAATTATAACGTTTGCTAATTGTACTTCGCTGGGCGACTGAAATGCGTGTCGGGGAAATGTAACGAATGGATTTATTTAACTATTTATTTATGCAATGCACTTATGACCATTGAGAAACTATGCATGTCATTTTGGTCTAGTGTACAGTTTACTCCGACGTTACCTTTCCCGTCGAATGAATTACTTTCCAGGCGACTTGAATTTTATTATTATTAAGTTGAAATTTTCTCTCCATATTTCAAAGTTATTCATGATGAAATCATTGAAATTTCATTTTATGAACCTGCTTTGCACGTAGTGGCCTATCTCAAAACTCTGCAGCGGATGCACCGCCAGGTGTTGTTTGTAACTGCAACTCATGGTTCCGCAGTCACGGTCGCGGCGACGGTCCTGTATCATGAATGATATCGGCACAGGCTCGACAATTTTAAAGCCGATATGCGAGGGAATGAGTTAAAATTTTGGGGAATTGTAGCTCATGATATTTAGGTTATTCAAAATTAAGGCTCGGCCATTCAAAATTTATTTTATTGACGGTCAAGTTGAAAGTTTCATTTAACACGTTGACTCAGATTGCCGTAGTAATTCATTTTTTGTACTATTTTGAAACGGGGTTGCCAGATGGTCTTCTTTTCTCACAAATTCCGTAATTTAGTATTTTGATTGCGTTGGCGTACTTCGATACTAAAATTTATGATAGGCGTACTTCCTAATTAAATTTAAGAAATTGCAAAAAAATAAATGGAATTTGCACACCAAAACCTATAAATATACTAGTATATATTGAGTTATATGCATTTTTAGCCTTTTTTGTTCGCAGGCTTGGCCGTTTTTTAGGCCATCTGGCTACCCTGAATTATGTACCACTATACGCATACAACTGGACCACTGGAGAAATACAATTCGTTGTGCGCATATGCACTACTTCGGGGTCAACGTGTTAATTGACTCGAATGAAACTGAGTCATTCAGATAATACACCATTAAATTCTCCAATTCAAAATTTTGGTAACAGAATTCTGTTGTGGTCACTGAAGAAAACGCGAACGCTGCTTCACTGTTTCTTACTAGCATAACATTATTTCGTATATCTATGTTGCTTTTTTAGTCTGCAAACTTGTCGCATCCTCAATTTTTAATAAAACCTTTTAGAAATCGTGAACGTCATAACGCGATTCATTTTGAATTTTTTTTTTTATAATTCTTTCATCATCGAATGTTGAATTACCGAAACGCTCACCGTGTACTAGTAGAGTTTATCCTAATTTTGTCCATGCGTGGAAACACTCACTCGGTCGCATTGCTCCTAAAGTTCGTATTCTATAATTCAAAGACAGACACTCGGGAATTGTCGATGAAACTGGAGGATCTCAAACTGCTCTTGAAACTTGGCTGAGAGCTCGGCGTTCTCGTTTCCTCTTCTCTTGCGTATTGACTTTAATTATTCGCTGGAAAATAAGTTCAGGGACCACGCAACAAAATCCCAACATTTTCTTCTGTTTGAAACAACGCAGACTTTTATTAACAATTTATCCTGCCATTTGCTGGAGGAAAATGCACTGCAATATAATAATAAAGTTTCATGCTCGCAAGGGTCGCACTGGATAACATTGCAATAAAATGTAAACTTGTTAAATGACTAATTTCTGTGTTGCATATCATTTGTGGGTAAGCAGCTGCAGTATCGCTGGCACGTTAAACTTGTACTATAAACCACTTAACAATTGTTAGCGTTGAAGTTAGCGATTGCGCGTTTATAAGGTAAGTATCGAAATGTTTTCTCCAATGTTGAATATCATATATGTTTACAAATAAGATATTCAATCAAGTTTATTCGAGAGTGGTCGAAATGGTTCATTCTTGTCTGCAATTTTTCGGCTAGAGATACAGTGACTATGAGTGTAATCTATTTTTGTAATACTATGATAGAATAATTATGCATAATTGGAAACAAAAGTGAAAGAAATTTGTGCTTGTATTTGACCAACGAAGATTCTTACGACACAAGTTTTCGATCCAGTGATCGTTCTTTTGTATGTGCCTGAGAAGTCCTCTTTGTAGCGCTTGGCTCCTCTCAAGACCCTGTATAGGAGTGGACGTAACCTTAAAATTATTTTCCTGATTGGTCTCGACTCACCATGGAAGACTTCGACGGAGCTCAGAGGCTCGGTTGATTGCTAGCAACTTCAACACTTGAATTGCGTGCGTGCACGAAAATTCGTTAAGACCGCAGTGCTGCATCAGCCTCCGCCATGCCGATGGGCCGCTACAGCGCCAGCTCGAGTGTGAGCAGCGACCTGGCGGCCGCCGCCGCTTCTTCGTCATCGGCCGACACGCGGTCTAGGAACGGCACGGCGTCGAGAGTCGCGTCGAGCGCTTCTTCGTCTCGCGTCGTGTCGCTTGGAAGCACGTCGGGCAATGGCGAGGCAGGCACACCAACGGGCGCCTTACCGCCTACTATTACCAACAAAATGGGCGAATCCTTCAGCACGCTAAGACTTTTCACCTCCTCGGTCGTGAAGTCCTTCAGCTTATCCGCCGGTCTCTTTCAAGTCGCGACTGATAACGACAAAACCTCCACCACAAGCGGGACGTCCACCGGTACTTCTTCCACTTCCACAACCGTCAGATACGCTGGGGGAAGCAGCGTCACAACCCCAAGTGGAGCAGGCGGTCCTTCCTCCTCAATTGTGTCTCAGCATCCCCTAGCACGACAGCCCAGCAACGTGGTAAGTGCTCAGTCTGGCGCCTCATTATCGTCGGCTAGAATCCCCAAAAATCGTGATGAGCTCGTCCCTAACGCGGAAAAATTCTCATCAAGTCAGGTTAATTGTAAACTTTTCCCTCCCTCCTTCGCCACCTAATCAGGCTTAAGCCACGTCTTCTTGTCTAGTTTGCTTCGCTCCCTCACAATAAAGTCGCTCCCTCGTATACTGATTAATTCGCTTTTGCGCAGTCTTGGAGAAAGATAATGTTGAATTGTTCGCACTTGCTTTCCTGCTTTTAATCAGAAGTAATTTAATTTCTTTCGTTCCCGTCCCGCTTAGCAACAGCCTTGAGCATTTATTTGTGGGAGGTTAAATAGAAGTCAACATCTGGGCTTAAGTCAACAGCGCATTACCTGGTAAAGAAGAAAAAAATTAACTGGCCCGAATTATTTAAAATTTCTTACTTTTCTTAATTGATTCAAACTTGCTGATTTAAAATATTTCTAGACATTGATTGCCTCATTTGGAGCAGTCATTTATAACCAGGCTAGAAATTAGTTTGAAAATTATTTGTCTTAATTAATACAAAATACACGTATAATGTGTCTTAATATAGCCCGTAACCTCCTCACTACTTGTATTATGAACCAATTTCGTTGTGCTACTAATTGTGTTGTTTTTCTTTCACTGCCTTACCTTCTCCATCGTTCCCCCTTCTCATCCCCTCCTTAATTGTCATCCTTTCCTTGCTTTGTAAGAAATATTTTGTTTTTCTTCGATCTCGCGTTCTTACTAATACTCTAATTTTGCTTTCAACGTCTGCATTTTTCACCCATTCATCCACCCAATTGCCATTTCAGTGTTTTTGCCCGTGTTTTCCCTCGCATGCAATTTTTTATACCTTTGGCTATGAGCTAATAGAAATTTCTCCGGCCTTTTATTATTTCTTTCAAAGTAATCATACTGAATTTTCGGGGCAAATTTTTTTGGGCTCGCCTAAATTCATCTAAGTAAATTTAGCTGCAACTCATTCATACCTCTAGTATGTGCGACTCATTCGCATGCCTAATAAATGCGACTCGTTCAAATGCCTAATAAATATGACTCATTCACATTCATAATTAATGTGACCCGTTCACATATCTAATTAATGTAACTCATTCACATGCCTAATAAAGGAGACTCATTCATGTGCCTAATAAATGCGACTCATTAACATGCCTAATTAATGCGACTCATCCACATGTCTAATTAATGTAACTCATTCACATGTCTAATTAATGTGACTCATTCACATGTCTAATTAATGCGACTCATTCACATGTCTAATTAATGTAACTCATTCACATGTCTAATTAATGTGACTCATTCACATGTCTAATTATGCGACTCATTCACATGCCTAATTAATGCGATTCATTCGCATGTCTAATTAATGCAACGCATTCCCATGTCTAATAAATGCGACCTGCTCATTGAGCGAATGAAGGTAGAAAACCGAAGCTTTTTATCATCAAGTTAGACGTCAGTAACTCGTCTCGCATAATTAAAACAGAAATATTACGCGATCTGATTTATTTGCAGAGGATGCGCTGAAAATTTAATTCGTTGAGCTCTTGTGTGAGCCTCGGTGTCAGGTTCCTTTTTAGTCGCTTGGAAGCGTCACTTAACAGACGAATATACCTGCATATTTAAGATCTCTAATTGAGTTACCAGCCTTACAATTTACATCTGCCTGTATGCCTGTAATTTTCTTCGCGAATAATGGAACTGTTCTTCTATTTCTACCTTTTGATATATTTTAATTCTTCTACATTGATTTTCCATCAAGAATGGGCGAGACCAATTTTCTGAAATTATTCTTTCTCTATTTCGACGTAACGTTATTTGTATTTATTTATTTTTATTGTAAAGACACTTGAGAAGATCGTGCAACTTTATAGCTTATCGTGTTCACATTATATATAATGTGACGTCGGTTGTTGTTGTTGTCAACTTGCGCACCGACCGGCGCTGTAAACTTCGCCTTACTTCGGCTGCACTGTTGCAACTTTGTCACCGGACGAAGTCGTAACTTTCTCTCGGCGGATTTGTTTTCCCTCTCTTGCGTTATCACACGTCCTTCTACACCTACATGGCAGTGCGTCGCACGCACGACGTTGCCCTGCATCTCAATGACATTGCATCGCACTCTCATTCAGAAAAATAAATGCCATGCTGTCCAAAAAGTTATTTACTTTTAGAAATAAACACTACAAAATTTTGCCGTGCTAAATTATTAGGACAGGATTACCCAGCCAGGGACAGAAAGTGCATAGCTATTTGTACAAAATCTCTCTCATCCCTCTGAGTGCTTGACGTTCCTCAACGACCCAAGACAGTTTCCTCGTCATGCCGTCAAGGAGGCGGCGATGGTGATGCTAACGACGCCCCAGAGACAGCAAGCGTCCAGCGCCGGTCTCGGGGGAACTGCTCTTAAATCTCTACTCGAATTTATGGTGCATCTGCAGCCATCAGTCGCAGCGCCGGACCGTGATGCCGTGCATCATTATTCTTATCTGTGATGTACGGTTGTAATGTGCGTCAAGCTTTATTTTTATACGTTTTAGAATGACGCTATCATGATCACTGCCATGTTACATTTGTAGTTAGAAATAAATTAAAAGTTGCAGCATCTCTACAGACGGCCAGTGAGTTCACTTATTCAACTTCGAAAAAGAATTCAAGTTAACCATGGTTCCGGGTCCAATTAGACCGCAGTTGCTAATAATTGGTGAAATATGTTCCTAGTATGAGCGTGAATTAGTTATTCAAATCTGAACAAAGACAAAATTCATTGTTAAGTTAATCTGAACAAATTCATAACCCAATAACTACCAGCCTTGTAGCAGACGATGACTTAAATGCAAGAAAATACGGCAAATCCTAAATAGTGACGTAAGCACGTAAACAACATTTACCAATGAATTGTGCTAAGCATGCCTGACGTAATGTTAAAACTGTTAAGATGCTAACGCATTAACCTGAATTATTCAGGCTAATGCGTTAGCATCTTAAACGTGCTGATGAACTTGCACAAAACCTTTCAGTTTGGTGCGCTAGCTGGAACAAGCTGCTGGGCTTGGTCCCGTAGCAGCGAAGGAATCATTTCCGTTTGTCTTCACGCAAGTGAATTGTTAATAAATGAGAGTGTCTGGGCTGGCCCGCTGGGTTATTCGATTGTGCTTCATGGCATTTTCCAATGTGTGCTCGGATACAGATTATTTCAGAAGTTACTTGGCTGTGCCCATCACTATATTCACTCCATTGCGAGTCATGTGCTACTCAGTTTCGTCTTAGAAACCAGTCGCTTATTTTAAGAAGAAATGAAAATACTTTTTTACATATCGAGTCGAGTGTTTCCCATTGAAATAAGTATTGGAACGAAAGTGAGTTAGGAGAGGAAGAGTCACTTGAGTGCATTGTGCTGGGGAAGCGCTTTACTTCCCCAAGTGTGGCAGCCAGAGTCCCTCATTTCGCTTGCTCTCGCACCAATCAAGCCTGCGGTTTTGTCTACGGATTTTGCTCCCAGGAATTCATTAGCTGAAAGCCTACGATGTCAACTCGAACAAATTGTTTTGTCTAGGCCTGAATGTTGACTTTGCTTTTACCCGAACATTTTTTCCAGTTGTAGTTTGGGCTTGATACATTCTGAGGACGCGATGTGTTCACTCATGCAAAAAGCAGCACTTATTTTCCAGCTTCGAACCTGCACGCTGTTTTTATTCATTTGCTTTGAGAAGTAAACGCTGCCATCCTAAATTCGACAACGAAAAAATTCAGATTTGTGTTTTTCCGCACCTGGACTTTAATTTGGCGCGACCTCTAACTTTTCCATTACGTCTCTGGTTTGATGAAGAAATTTCTATTTCGCCCGTATGGTTAAAACTACAACTCCTTTTTTGATTAGGTATAGATCTGTGTTTGTTTCCACGGAAGGTCTGAAATTCGGTTCTGAAGCTCAGAGGCCTAGAGCGATGGGCTAATCTAAGCAAACCAATATCCTGGCCAATATTGTCTCCCTCATTCGTGATCTTTATTAATGAGCTTCAGCGTTGCAATTGTCAGCCTGTGGCGGCAACGAATCGTCTGCTGCCACCATTGCCATTCTGCGCATGATTATCTCTGGGCTTGCCACCTCCATTGCGCAGTCGCTAATCACATTCGAGAAACCATTCGTGAAATTACAAGATGAATGATATGCAGGCTGCCGAAATCTCTCGTGACAAAAATTCGATCTTTTTTCTATGGGAAAGAAAAAATCCGTGGGCAGTTGTTGGAACACCTAATGAGGGCTAAACTGCAAGATTTTCATTTTGCAAAAATTATTTACATTTCTTACAATTTATTTTATTGCTTACATTATTCCGTACAAGTTCATTACGTTTCATTCTTAGTAACAGTAACGCCTCGTTTTCTGTGTAAATCAGGTGGAGTCTAATTTTAGTACATCTTTGAATTTCGGAAATAAATTATTCTCTTTTGGACAAGAAATTTTTGAGTTTGAATGCCTCGTTTGAGGCCTCGCTAGTTAGGAAAGCCATTGTTCAAGGCCGCTTCCATTCTAAGGATGGCAGGAAGGTGTTAAAAACAACGCTCCTTTGCTCGTGGTCTTCATCTTTAGCCGCTTCTGTATTCACGGCGAAGCAGCTCTTGGACGCCTCGTTTACCTTATCAATTCAGCGCTCCAGCGAGAAAGACTGCATCAGGAGAAATGTGGTAGTCCTGCTGACTCCCCATAGCCATATGCACTCCTACACTAGTCCATTATTTACTCTTTTTTACTATAAACGCACTTTATACTCTGGTCCTTCTAAGATACGTTTCATTATGAAGTGAACGACGTGCAATTATAACAAAGTTGAGGTAAGTCGCTTGGTGAGAAATTCTACTGTCAAGCGCACAAAAAAATCACGAGTCTGCTGTTCTTCTCATAGGTTTGTTTATGTAATTGGACATTTCATACTTATTTCGAAACCAGATTGGGAAGTTGTTCAAATAAACTCCACTGAAAGTTTTCATATGATTACCTATGAAAAACCTTTGGGCTAAAACCATATGATGATTTTCAATAGTTAACGTGGTAATTTATGACGTAAACTTTTCTCTTTCTCTGTACACTGTATTCAGCTCTGCAGCGTTCAATGCTGACCAGTCAGAAAAGCTAGACCCTTTCATGAAAAGCCAGCTTCGTCGACCCCTAATCTTCCCCATACTGGCATTATTTGCCCACCCAAAATCTGATACCGAAAGCTGATGCCACTAAAGAAATTTGGGAAGTTGAAGGAAGTGAGAACAATAAATCCAAGCCGTAGAAATTTCCCCACACTTTAACTGAGGTGCCTGACCTTATGTACATGCGTTGGACTCCACCATGGTCTAGTGAATCATTCCGACCTTCTTTAACCCGCATGCGCGAACTTAAATACAAATTTTTGTATTTCCAACATCTGAAGTCATGACATATACTACTGATTTAACGTTTTAATACTATACGCAATCATCACCGGCCCCCCGAAATAATCTTACAGGTGCACAGAGGTCGCTGGCCACGCAACATTTAGGCGCCACGTGTTCATAAAACGCAGTGAATTCTCTTGATGCAGTTCGCAGCGGTGCATCTGCATGCTTTATTGCATATTGCTGCTTCGCGAATCTGTGGGCTAATTTGCATGGCCGATTAAAGCCTCCTCTGAGATGGATGAAGTGCGACGCCTGTAGCACAGGCGGTAGACTGTATTAACATTTCGTTCACTTACACATTCACTGGATGCATTTACCACTCACACTTGAATCCGCAATATCAGATTTATTAAAGCATTGTAAACAAAATCAAGCCAGCTTCCGTGGAAACCGAGCGTGTCATCTTGACTCAGAAACGTCTTCTTACGTAGCAAAATTCTTTTTCTAAACGGCAGGATCGCTTATAGTCAAGATGCGTACACTTAAGTTTCGTTTCGAGAAGGCGAGTAACTTGTCTACTGCCTTTACAAGCTAATACGTGGCTGGTCACGCTCCACTGTAAGGGAAACGTCTCCCAGCGGTTCTGTTCTCCCTAACGTAGCACAGTTAGCACGAGTCTCTCCATACTTGAATATGCGTGCATAATCCCGAGCCTGACTCAGCAGGTTGCGCTCAATCCTGAGTCCAAGCAAGGCGTCAGCTTTGCAGGTTGCCTCTTGGCAAAAAAAAAACATAAAAGAAATTCTGTGTATTGCGTAATTCAGTCTTGACTCTATATGTAAATTTGATGTTTTTCTATCCTCGTGTTATATACTTATGCGCCACCTTATAGTGTTTCGAGTGTTTAGATTTTTCAACAGCGAATAAAATTCAATTGGCAATTCTCAATTCAGCACGGGAAGCATCTCCAATTTTGTACGTTTGCTTGAAGCTTGTATCTTCCATAGGCATCAATATTCCTTCCGCCTTGTTGCTTCCTCTTGCATTTTGTCTTATGAGGCAAATGGAAATCAATCTTCCTCATCAGCTCAACCTCATTAAAAACAATAGTTTGTTATAATCATAATCTCAGTCAATCTAACTTCAAACGACATACATCTAGTGTATTTCATTCTTCAGATCATCCATATTTAATTTTTCCGCTGTGCATCAAACTTCATGTGTGCGTGTCGTCATCGTGTTAATGTCTGTAATTGCCTGGTGGTCCACGATTTTTAACAGATTCTGGTAGATGGAGAACAATGTTGCTCAAAGAAAACCTCTTGCCAGCTCATATATTTGTGTTTTTTGGCTCTTAACTAATTAATTATTCTTGTTTCCATCACTCATTTTCCAGGTCCACCGTATGACGTCATTCTGTATTTGTTACGCCTCATCTTTTTTGTGTCAATTCCTGTCATGTTCACGGTGGAAAGTATTTCACTAACTCATGTTCATTTCTATAGACTATTTTATTCTCATACCAGGTCACTCACTGTGTACGGTGTATCCACCAAGACTAGTTGATATTAGCCCCATAGCTGGACGAGTGTTCAGTTCTATACTTGCACTGCAATGCAGTTTCGTTACGACTGGGCAGGTAGGCCAGTGAGTTGTTTGCACTGACTCATTTGTTACATATTCTCGCTTTGATATTTACTCCTGCACTCGTGTAACTCCAGTTAAGTGCTTTGTAAGTGGGCTAACCAACGTTTAAAAGTTAAACTTCGCCCAAAAATCTCAAAGTTAAAAACGGCGCGTGCTGTTTTTAACGGCGCGGTATAGGTCTTGCTCAGTCGTATTGAAATTGTGCGTTCATGTAACTAGAAAATAATATTATAATTTGAATTCCCATACCTGCTTATTTGTCTATTCTTGCCCCTCAGCTTTGGCGAACGCTGTGTCAATTTACCAGAGACCTGCCAGCGATCCTCTCGTCTCTATGTGCAAAGTATCTCGCTCGGATCAACCTTATCTCTACGCTATCTATTCCAGTGATCTACAGCTTAAGATAATCGTCTCGAACAATATTGCTAAGAAAGTCATATTTAATCTTCATGAATCGCTCTGTTAGTTATGCTAATCTGACTAAGATATAGTTTACTTGGTGAGAGGCTTCACTTACCTCTAAAGTTCTTTTTAAAAGTCGCCTGGAATTGGCCATTGACGTTAACCGAGCGAGGTGGTGAGCGCAGGGAGAAGCTGAGCATCGCCGCAGATATCGTTAGCATTTTTTCTTGACTTGATAAAATAAATATTTTTTCCCTAGATTATAGAAGGCTGTATTTTTTCTAGAGTCAGGCCGTGTGGAAGAACCCTGCAGGTAATGCAAACGTGTCTTGAGGGAGCTGCGTTGCTGCTTGAGGTCAATAATTTCCAATGAAATTAAAGTGATACTCAGTAAATGTTGAAAAATTACCTGCCTTTGAAGTCGGAATTAAAAACTAAAATGTATAAATGTAGTCATTCCAAAGAATCATGGCATACATTGCATAATTGTCTTGAATGTTTTCATTTTTTGTCTACGTAGTACTCACGGTATTCCTGCTATATATGTATAGTTACTTTCTGTCAGCAAAAATGCCAGCCTTAATCAATTGATTGTCTTCATTAGAAATAATTAGACCACAAGCTGTGGGCAGCTACGGCCTATGCAACCAAACCTATGTCATCGATCGCCTCTCTCCGTCTCTTTCCTTGGGTTCAGTTCACCTGTTTCACTCGAATGTTATGTTACTTATCTGTCACGTATCCGTTCATATCTGTTACGTATCTGTTTCATATCTGTTATGTATCTGTTTCTTATCTGTTACGTATCTCCTTCTCTCAGTGACGTTTATTTGTGGTCTCACTGTACTGGCAGCGTCTCAGTACAGTGAGCTGGTGGTTTTCATTGTTTAAGTAGATATTATTTATGGTGCAGATCGAAAATCTACAGTGACAATTCAGGTCAACTTTGTTTCCAGGTCTATGTGTGGTCTGGCGGTCTTGGTGACGGTTTTCTAAGTTGGATTTTCCAAGGAATATGGGTCGGCAAGTTGTTAAAATCTCTTCTAATTGCTGTTGAGTAATTCAAAAGATCGTGCAATCGAGACTGTATCCAGCAGGGATGAAATGTAACTCCCTAATGAGACATTTTTGCCTCCATTAACAATAACGAAATGGTAGCAAACAAGCTCCGCTTAACCAATGTGGAGCTTGACTCACAAATAATGTGGTTTGTAAGAGCTCTTGCTAAGAACTTCAAGAAAAATCCCAATGTGTATAGATATTTTTCATGTAAATATTCTTTGGAGCTCAATGTGCATGGTTCGATTTGTGTCGTTAGCGACGGATTTAAGTTATTTTATTAATGTTTTTAGTTGCCGGTGATACTTGTTTGATGTTGCACTCGTGTAGACCGCGGGGCCGTTGTATACGCACTGGGCCTGAGCTCTATAATTACTTGAGTTCTAAACATGATACACGAAGGACGGGCAACTTTTGCTGCAGATGTTCCGTAGCTCTAGTCACTTTAGAAAGACGTTGTTGTTTAAATCGATGTGTGTTCAGATGTTCGGTGTCTTTACTCTGCACTCTACCATGGTTAACATTCCTGTCATCTGTTACTGCAACATCACTAGTTGTCATGCACACAACTGTACTGTCAGTACAATAGTGGACTGTGCATCGAAGTCCTGTCGCTGCTCGACTATCGTTAAATCTTCGAATATGGGAAGACGGGCATCAGAATATTTTTGTTTATTAAAATTATTAAAGGAATGAAATCATTATTGAACCAAAATTTTGTCGAACATAAGTTAATAGTTTTATTACCAATGATTCTAAATTTCTCTTGCCAAATACGTACAGTCGATCATATTACGTAGGGCTAGAGCTATTTGTCGTTTTGTCCCTTGCATAAATTCTTTCGAACCTTGTTTCACAATAAAAACATTGATAGCTGTCTCTGATTTATATTCAAAATCCCCCTCCCTAAAGTTTGTTTTTCAGCTGGAAGAATAAACCACTTTTTCAATTTTATATTTCGTCAGTAAATATAAATAACATTTGAAAAGGCGTTGCGTTCGAGGGAGAGACTCGTGTTAACAGTCAAGCTCACACAGTCGCTCGACAGGTCAAACCCACACTCGATTTTAACAGTCATGCTGATGCAGTCGCTCGACAGATCGAGCCGTGACTTGTCGAAGCGTTTTTGTGCTCGTTGTGCTGTACTCGTTTTGCTTCTGTTTGTGCGCTTGTGTCTTCTCGCTTTCCCCTTACTCCTCGCAGGTCGGTGTCATCTTTTACCTCCGAAATGTTACAAAATTGTCTCAGGGTCGATAAAAAAAATGGGACAAACTACAGCTCTTGGAACCTAATTCTTTTATTTTCTTGCCACCTCAAGACCTCAATAACCACCAATCATTATTTCAGGTACTTCTTTTAAGTTAACTCCAGCAATAGTCTCGGCCCCGACAGAGCACACGCCTGTTGTCCTAATTTTTTCAAACCTCCCCCTTAGCGAATTTCTGCCTGGTTTTTCCCTGAAATGTTCCCCATTAATACTTGATTTTTTTCTCTGCTCTCGACATCCCTCACATGAACGTGTGTAAGGCTACAATACCTGCGTGCGGGTGCCTCATATATTGCAGTAAGTGTCGCACTCTCAGTCTCGTGCGCTCATTTTGATTACGCTTACCTTCGATGCTCTTGCTTAAACATACGCACAAAAGCTTTATCTTTGCACTCTTTCTTGTCTTCTTCATCGTTGAGATATTTAGTTGGTAAAATGTTTGGTTACACTCTTAGATAGAATCTAATATATTTTAGGACTGAAATACTTCAATTGATGCTTCACGACATGTGCATTTTACATTAGATTTTGTGATGCCTCAGCTAAACTCCCATACTTGTAATGAAATTCTATTGTTCTGCTTATGCTTGTTCATGCGCATCCTTGCTTTTTGCACCAGACTTTCTTCGTGTATGAGTAAATAACATTTTTATAACAGCTTGTGCCACGTTGTTTTATATACTGATTTCAAAAATGTATTTACTTTTCATAAATAATGCCCGGATAGATATCAGACGTGCGTTAGTAAATGCATCTCCAGAAAAATATGCGATTCATCAAAAAAACATTCACAAACCAGACTTGTTTGATAATATCGTTACTGACTACATTTTTAAGTAATTTCATTCGTTTATTTGGCTTTTACGATTATCATTAGTTGATTGTTGTGATAATTCATTTGTGTTTTTTTTATTATTGTCAGTTTTCATTCTCGTGTATTATCAGCTTTATTGAGAATGAAAAGAATTATTACACTGTTCGAGATAAAGATAATTTCGAATTAAATCCTAACGTGACCAGGTCACGTAAAGACGTACCTATTAATATTGGAAGAATTGATGTCCTATCATTTAATTATTTTAACGTTTTGTCGAGTGAAATCTTTTGAACATTCATCCCAATGATACATATAGCAATTACGGCTTTTAATAGCAGTCATTTGAATAATAATCTGAGCCAGAGTTAGGAGTCAAAAACCACAATTTATGGCACAATTATGGCAGCTCGAGCAACTGGACGTCATTAGTCTCGTGCTGTCCAGTGCAGGCTTCGTGGCATGAGGCTCTCGAGAGCTCAGCGAGTCTGGCCCGTACGAGAGCTCCGGCATCACCTTTCAAATGGGATGTCTTTGGGGCCTGTGGGTGTGACTCATAAGGAATCTTTTGATGGAAGCTGTTTAACGGAAGGAGCCGTACGAGAGCTTTTCGATGGAAGCTGCTTAACTGAAGTAGCCGTATGAGAGCTTTTTTGATGGAAGCTGTTTAACTGAAGGAGCCGTACGAGAGCTTTTTTGATTGAAGCTGTTTAACTGAAGAAGCCGCACGAGAGCTTTTTTGATGGAAGCTGTTTAACTGAAGGAGCCGTGCGAGAGCTTTTTCGATGGAAGCTGTTTCACTGAGGAGCCGTATGAGAGTTTTTTTTATGGAAATCTGCCTAGCTGAAGGATCTGTGTGAGAGCTCTTTTGATGGAGTCCGCCTTACAATAGGAGTCGTATGAGAGCTTCTTTGATGGAGAATACTTAACTAAAGGAATCGAAATGAGAATGTGTTAACATTCTCGCGTTTCTTTGATCTCCATCGAAAGAAGCTGGACATTCGTATAAGCGCCCATCGTCTAGATTGTTCCATGCAGGAGCTGCCTCGAAATATTGTTTCCTTAATATATTTCTTTCATCGACGTTCATTCCCGAAGACCTTATTAACGCTACACTAAAAAAGTATTTCTGTTATTTTATCATTCAGTTTTAATTAAGGCAGTTTGAATAAATAATTAACAATGTGGAACAGTTAAACAATTATTAAATAAAATTTTCGTCCGTTGTTCACTCCTCACGCAGTTACGCACAGAAAATTTATATGAATTAATTCCTGACAAAATATGTAAGATGTTGAAGCTTATATTCGTGCAAAAATTTTACATCGTGAAAAGTTCCTTAATTTTCTAATCGAGGTCAGGATCACGAATAATAATGAGCTCCCGACCAACGATGAGCGCTTCCGTGGCTCCAAGCCTTGCAACCACGAAGAAATAAAACCATTTCTAATTACGTCAGCCAATCACCATTCGCGTTTCAAAATGAACTGTCCAATTGCGAACATGTAGTCTGTAGTTCATGTCATCGTGGAAGTCATGATCATGGAATGAGTTTGAGAGTCGGACTTATGCTATAATCCTTGACATTTTAGCGCACTCATTGATGAGCCTGTCGGTAAAAGCCTCAGTAACGATCCTTTGAAGAGCACCTAATGCCGCATCTCTTTCCTTTTAAATAAATTCGCTTGGGGAAAATTCTCTCGATGCCTATAATGATGGCAGCGCTGGCGCTAAGATAGCATCAGTGATGTCGCAGCTTGTCCTGCTCCACTAGGTAGCTCTAGAATATATTTGCATAGTTTATGACGGTACGTATCGAGTTTATTGTTATTCGTTGACATGTTATTCGTCGTAAATGTTTATTATTATTCGTCGTCATCTTGGTACATTTTTGTCAAACTCTGATCATTAACCAATCGACGCACTCGCATCATTAATTATTATTAAGTGTGCAGTTAAGGGGTTGTTTATTTACAAATTTTCTTTTAAGCGAATTTCTATAAAAAGTTATGCAATTTTCGGGCCGGTCAGCTCGAGTTTCAACGAAATATTTTTTAGTGTTAGTCGAGCAGTCCCGTGTAGCTAGGGCGTCGTTAGCGGCGATGTTCATTTCATTTGTTGGTGCCGCAGTTTTGGAAATTTTGACGAACAGGCGAAAGTTTGCTGACGAGTTTCGCTACAATTCGATTTTAAGATAAAATTCACCGCTGGAGCACACGATTCAGGCGCCTGTGAGTGGTGCTGAGAGCCGCGGCTCAGTCATGAAGCTGGTGTTTGCATAGCAGAACGACATGAGCTCAAACCGCATGTCCCAGTGTGCTTGAAAAATGGCGAGCAACATCCCACTATTTATAAAGCAGCGGAAAATGTTCTTGTCAGTTCTGTATTTCGAGCCTTGCAACTTTTTCAACAAAACTGTTGGATAAAATTCCAACTCCGGCCTTTTTGGAATCAATGAACAGCGAGATTGGTTCTCTATTTTTCTAATGAAACCTTGGAAGCGCGGAACGCCTAACAAAATCTGGAACCGCAGTTGCTTCCGTAGATTGATTCGAGCTGTCCGAAGCAGCCAGAAAAAAAGTTTTAATGAACTCGGGATGTATAATGCGAAATGTTCAGCGTATTTTTGACACAATTTTATGTTTAACCGAGTAAAACCTCATTTTGTTTTGAAATTGTTAGTTGAGAAGATGATTTCGAAATTTCTGTTTGAAATAAAATCAATGCGCGTTGATGGTGCAAAGAGTGAACCTACGTTAAATTGTTAACCTGACAGAGCAGCTGTGGCAAATTTGTCAGCTCTGATTTACAAGTTCTTCGTAATTAAAGCTAATAAAGTAAAATCGTTGCCTCGGCTAACTTCATGATGTAAAAAATTAAAACGCCGCATTTGGTAATTGAAACTTCAAGCATGATATCACCGAGTTAAACATAAATTTTCAAATGAATAAAAGTGATGATCACGTTTACCAGCCCTGCATAGAAACCAAAAATAAATTGATGAACATAACTCACTCCCAGAGATCTAACTGCTCAATTTCGTTGAGCTTTTTGCAAACGTTAAAAGTTTGAGAGCAGATGAAGTGTTGGTGTTTTTGCCGCTTCTTGAGCCACAAATTTGGCGGGTGCTGGAAATAAGCGCCTCGGTTCCGGCGATTACAGCCCGCTTACCTCGGGCAAATTCTCGCTTGAATTTTTGCAGCGCCCGCAACTCGGGTGGCGGACTTGGGAGCAAACTCGTCTCGACTGACCGCTCTTTATGAACTAACTCGTCTCGATTGACCGCTCTTCATGAACTAACTCGTCTCGATTGATCGCTCTTTATCTACTTACTCGTTTCGACTGAGCGCTCTTTATCTACTAACTCGTTTCAACTGAGCGCTCTTCATCTACTAACTCGTTTCGACTGAGCGCTCTTCATCTACTAACTCGTCTCGAATGACTGCTCTTTATCTACTAACTCGTCTCGACTGATAGTTGGTTTTATTATCCGCACTTTATACTACCATGTTGTTCTGTCGGAGTTCGGACCGCGGACTTGGCTCTATTATAATTTTCCACCTGGAAACTTGAATAAATATGTTAGTTGCAGTGCCTAACAAGGAATAGTTGTACAGATGCTTGGTTCAAAATGTCGTTCTTATGCCAGATCGACGTAGTGGGACAGGATAATCATCACCACGCTTGGATTCTTGTAGATTCTGCTAACGGTTTTGATTAGAATGAAATAACTATTTTTTTCCATATTTTCCGTGTGCCTGATGCCTGTATCAGTGCAGAGATAATGAGTGTTCCATTTTAGCCTTGATATTTGTTTCAGTGCAAGACTCCCCCTCCCCTCCGTAACCGATATCCTATAAACAAGAGCCTTATCGCCGTCCGGGCTCTGCCTGCGCTCTACGGCTCCCCATTGACGGCATACGGAGTCGTGCCTGATAAGAAGGCGCAACCTACGTGCCTGATACGTAACTTACGCGCCTGATATGTAACCTACGTGCCTGATATGTAACCTACGTGCCTGATATGCAACCTACGTGCCTGATATGCAACCTACGTGTCTGATATGTAACCTACTTGTCTGATATGCAACCTACGTGTCTGATATGCAACCTACGTGTCTGATATGCAACCTACGTGTCTGATATACAACCTACGTGCCTGATATGTAATTCCTACGTGCCTGATGTGAATGAAAACGCAACCTACGAGCCTGATAAAAAGGCACAATCAACACGGGCCTGCCAAGATGGTGCAGCATACGGTATCAACTAATTATATGGTCCTACCAAATCAAAACATATGCGGTCCAGCAGCCTTGCGTCACGAGAATGCAAACGCATGTGATGAGGAGGACGGAAAAGTTTTGTGACGGATGGCAAGTGGTACAGCACGTCTTTTGATTGGATGTGTTTGGGCTGGTTTTCAGAGTTCGTCACAGTGTTTCACCTCAAGCTGCTCTTATAGAACAAATGCAGGATAGAATTCTGTTTCTCAACGAGAAGCCTGTAACGCACTGCAGTGCTGATGCTGCTAGGCCTGCATTTGTACCTGATCGACCTGAATCAATTCAACATTGACGATAGAGAACAATGAACGCAGAACAGCCGTCGCATCCAGCCACTCTTGTCTATAACGAGAGATCGCACGAAACTGATCAGGAAATGTTACATGCTCGATGCCATGCGTTGGAGGAAGAGGCAGGGTCAGGCAAACTATGCGTTGAACGGAACCGAAACGTTCATCACTTTACCGATTGCTGAACCTCGGCCTACAACAATACACATGATTAAAATGAGCTACGCACGAGAATATCCCGTTTTTATCAACCCGTTTAGGTAAATTATGTAGGAATGAAAGAATAAACCAGACACTAAACGTTCATTTACTTCTAAATTATTGTTGAACCTTCCACCACTTTCATTTTGATCGCAACTTTTAAGGCTGTTGGAACTGAAACGTTAATTATTTTACCTAATGCAGTTTTATAGAGCAATAAGCCTGCCGCTGTCATTTAATGGCCACGAATTATTTGCCCTGACATTTGAGTCGACGTTTCGTTTGAGTCGACCGCCACATCTCCGACATCTTGTATTTTAAAACAAAAGTTGAAGCCGCCGAGACGCTGCAGCACCGAACGCCTCATTATGAAGCGACGGCAAACTTATCGGGTTTTAAATTGCAGCAGCAGAGAACGCCACCGACGACTTGCCAACAATGTTTTGTGAGACTAGAGAAGTAATGTCAATGATGTTTCTCCGCGCTTTTGCACTTCAGTTAAAAAAGAACCTTAGTAAATGTTTAGTTTCATTGATTATCACGCTGTCAAAAATGCTGGCCATCTTGTTTTGCACACTAAGTTAAGAAAATCTGATTTCGTACAACAAATTTGGTTGCAATTATTTCTATTTCTTTGACGGAAATCGAAATGCGGTCTCAGTATTTCTCATGAACTCGATTGCCAATTAGAACTGGAGTACCCAAACACAATATCAGCAATACCAGTGCATTATTTGGTCGTCGCAACTTACAATCCGCATCCAACGCAACGGATGTGCGAGTTAGCAAGAAAAGTTCAGTAACGAAGACCGATCGTTGGGCTCGTTAGGCGAGAGCTCCAAGCTTCTCCTGGGGATTAGGAGTCGTAATACGCGCTGTTATCTAACTAATTGTTTCATGGATTGCTGTAGCACATTCTCCACCTTATGTTCCTTCGATATTTGTTACCGGTAGCAGGCTTATATGCGCACTTGGGAAATTTTTTTATTCAATTTTGCATTTTTAATTAATTCAATGGTGAAAATAGATGAATTTATATATACCATCACAGCTACTGCTAAGATTTGCTTATTGGATCATGTTCCATTTATTGTTTTTCCTATTTTTTTGCCATTTGCAACATCCGATATTTCATCGTTCTTCTAGATGAGTAATTTAAGAATAATTAAAGATGGTATCACTATGACTTAATTGAGAACATTGGAAAACATTTTCGATTTTCATACTCAAGTTTTGTAGGTACACAGCTGCAAGAGCGCACTTCTTTGGGCACAGCGTGATGTCCACGATTAATTTTGAAGTTTTCATAATGTCTAACTGATTTCAAGATTTATATTTCACTTGAGAACAATCGATCGTGCTAAATTAAATTATTGGACTATAATAGTGCGCCGGTTAATTAAATTGAAATTATTTCTCTTGTTGTCGTGAACGAGTTCTTGGGGCTGGCCCTCTGCTTGATTACAGCACGCGACCTTAGGCAAAGAAGAAATAGAAAATATGTCTCTTAGTCGCAGTTTAATTAAATAAATGGATTACCCTGGTTCAATTATTCTTGTACCGTTGATGATCTGTGGTGCTGGATTTACTTTAAACCTCTTCGAAATCCTCTTAGTCCGCTGGGGCGCAATTGGAATAGTTAATCGCAAGGAAGAATCGTGATTCTTTGTCCATCATTTCTCATTAAAGCCGAGGTTATTGCCTGGCTTAAATACCATGTCATTTATGTGACAGATGTACTATACATTTTCTGCAAGATATATTGAACGTCACGGAATAAAGTTGCTCATTGTGTCCCGGATATCATTAAAAATCCAGATTCTACAATGAACTCTGGAATATTTGTACTCTGGCATTTATTTTTTCTGGAAGCATTTTTCCGGAATGCTATTCCTTCTATCGTGCTCGATGTGCTCCACAAGAAACGATAGAACATATACTATGCTGGCGTATCATTTTTCTAAGCATCATATGGCAGTGTACGATATGAATTTCGTTTTTCATACTCTGTATGAAATTATTCATAACCAAAGAGAAATAAAAAAATTTGACTCGACTGCAGCCCGCGTACTATTGGACAAGCTCCTGATAATATTTTCCATCGATGTCACTTCCATTCGATTTATTCAAGTTAAAGGAAAGTAAAATATAAAACTATTTTGAATATTTTCCAGTTGTATTCAGATTTGATACTGAATTATACGAAAATCGGTGACTTTTTTTTTTGTTTGCAAAGCTCAACATTTTTCTGAATTTGCGTGCTTCAAAATAATTTTTTTTTATTTTTTAAAAAGGCCTCCCACACTCACCATTCTATTCAAAATAATTGGTCCGACTTAGTGTAATTTCCTTCATCAATTTTTTTACGACCGAGCATCACGTCGGCTCCATCCATTCACTTATTATTATATTATAGACTGCTTACTTGAACAGATCGATTACTTGTTGCCGATGGCACCAGTGACGCTAAATAAAGTCGTACCTAAATTCGGATTACCAAGCTGCTGTGGGCTCACTAGCTCCGAAAGCCAACTAGGCCCAAACATCAACGTGATCATATACGACTAGAGATCGTCATTCGAACCTAATGATTATTTATTACAAGAAGAGTTCAAAATCCACTGTATCCATCATTAAATGGTCCAAGTTCGAGCTGTAAATTTTCCTGGAGATAAAAATTAAAATTTATCAATATAGCGCCAACAGAGTTACCGGATAACTATCAATGATGAGATTTCTACACAGAATTAATATTAAAACAGTATACGCATTGAAGCTTATCTCCATAGGTGTTTAAATTATGCATACTACGTTCACAAATAAACAGCCTACTCTAATAACACAAGACACACACCTCCGTCACTACTCCGCACCACACAATAACGGAGATAGCGTTTCTATCGCACGGGTATGAGTGATCAGAAAATTCTCTCTTAACTAAAATTTCCAGAAATTAAATGTCTCGTACTAAAATGTTAACATAGTTATAGTTGAAGTGACGCTGTATGAAGTGTGAAGCCCATCGTCTTGAGCTTTTGATAAATTTCAGTTTTACGTTTGAATTTTCAGTGTCTACAAGTGCAGATTATAATTTGGGCGAATTTGCATATATGAGAACATCTGTCTTGTGATTTCGTTTAGGCCTGAAGAAATCCATTTATGTTCGTAGTTTAATGAATATTTTGATCTCAACCGTGGGGGCATTCGGCCATATTATAGTATAAAATTATAAAATAAGATAATTTCAAATGCAATGGAACTATGGACCACGAACGCCTCCATTTGAGAGAAATACCGATAAAGAAATGCATATAGTTATTTATTTTTCCTGCCTTATCATTATCAAAAATTATCATCAACGTCTGTTATATTAACGTCAAACGAGGAAGTTTGGACCGTTAAATATATTTCCATTATTTTCATACCTTCTTATTCGGAAATTAGCTCTGACTTGCAAGGGATGGATTGTGGTCGGTGATCTGGGGCACTACTTTAAATTGTAAGCTATGTTATGGGCCCTTTTTAAATCTGTAAATAACTTGCAATTAAATCTTACATTAGAACTAGCATGATGCCTTGTTGAATATGTTGCTATCTTGCATGATATGCGCTTGCTTGCACACCCTCGCTTCTTTGACCTTCGCATTCCACGAGTTTGATTTTCTCAAATCCTACACATGTTTTTAAAGTTTAATTTATAGTTTGCAAATTTTGTGCATCACCAACGCATTTCGCAACCTCCTCAACTTACACGTTTGTCTCACACTTGACAGCGACCGCTGCACTGCGCTACCCGCCTCTACTTCGAGTAGCGGCGCTGTGCGTTTGTTGTCTTTGTGCTTTGTCATTTGAATTCATTTTCATATCACTGTTTTCTTTTCAGATTGGCTACGCTCGCTTTTGTAATTTATGCGTATTATAACACTGTAGTTTAATAGAATTATTTATCTTGATGCACTTGTTGTATTTATTCTTCCTTTGTACTCGACTCTTGTGGAATAACCTAAAGATGCTTATAAATATTTTGTGACGCTTCATATTTTGTAACACTACAGTCACTCGTTGCTGGTGAACTAATGTCTCTTATTCAACTTATATTCTTACTTAGAATTTTTAATTGAATTCAAATATATTAATGCTGTGCAATAATCTCTGGAAGTTTCACATCAGATTGCATTAATTCCCCAACTTGATCTTACCATCCATTGGGCATAGCTTGCTTGAGGGGTTCATGTATTTTTTGCAGACTCCCATTCCTTTAATAAAACTTTTCAACTTCACAAACAAAAAAAATTTAAGCTTTCGCTCGACATCCGTTCCATCCCTGTGACTATAAGCACTTACCTTAAAATTTATTATATTTTAAAACTTCTCAAATTGTTCTACTTCTCTCGCGGATTTGTTAAGTTAAGTTTAATTTATCTATATTTTGTACAGGGGAATTTTACCCAAGATTGCCCACACCCCCAACTGTACAGCTGATTATTTAATAATTTATTTAATCTCATGTACACGTTATTCGTATGTTTAATTGTATAACCTCGTGTCGTCATCATTTAATTGACCTGTTTCTTCTGTATTTGTCCCGAGCAGCGTTCTGCTTCTCCAGCGCTTGTTAATTCTCCTTATAACTATGTTGTTTTGGCGCGTTTTATACAGCGTTTGCTACAATGAGTTCACATGCTTCATGACTCGTTCTGTATTATGGCGGCCACTGACTTTTTATTGCATTATGGCACATCATGAGTTGAATTTTTCCCTTACTGTTGTTCATTGCACTAATTTGCGCATGTCTTGCTAGCTTTAACTCCAAATTATCAAGAATTGGGAGCCTTGATAATGTACCTCAGCACAACTGTCCCGAATCTGACAATTCGGCACCTGTAACTGACCTATAACATACTTGTATTATAAAACTTGTGATATATCTCTCGGTATTTTTATGATCTCACTGTTACTCTAGCTTTATAATTCATGAGTGTACAGAATATCGAGATCGTTGGCCACTAAACTTGCTATGAGGTGCCTTCTTCGTAAACACTCGCTCATCCATAATTATGCTGCAGTAATATCAAAATTGTAATTTATAAAAGCTTACGTCGAGTGATAAGAATCACTATGAATAAAGTGGTTGTAAGCACTCATACGTGAGCGGATATATGTATATTTTTCAATTATTCTATTTCAAACATCTTTTTGTTATATTAATCGATGCTCGAGTTAATGAGAGAGTAAGAATTCTTTAAAATACCATGCGTTCAACTTGTGCATTCCTTCTTCTGGTGAAAATTTTGAATATAAAAGTTATAAAGATATTTATTAATTCACTCAAATGAGCCTGCATATGGCGTCTCAGAACAAGTTTTTTGTCCAGCGAAATCGTTCATTATTGGCGTTTCACTGCTAAACTAAACATCGTAGGCCCTGCCGTACTATTAAAATTCTGTTTATGGTCGTAGTTGTGGAGCTTTGAGCTTTATAGGTAATATTTGTGTTCCCATTAGGGTTTGATTCATTATATATTGTTTTTATTTGTGTGTAACGATGTTATCAATAAAATTGCAAATAGGATGTGCATTTAAACGTTCGTGCCGGGCCTTCTCATCAAGTAAGTGATAAGTTTAGTTTTAGATTTAAATGTATACCTATATATATATTCATTGAGCTATATTATGGCTACTCTGCGTGCCCATTGTCATTTGTTTGGTTAGTTTAATTTTTTTATCCAACTCAACATTTTTCGACGTTACGTCGCCACTTTGAGACTTAACAAAATCTTGAAACGATACACAACGAAAAATATAGTTCAATTTTGATTCAGTTTCCCTTTTGAATCGATTTGTCCGGTGAAAAATTTCTTTTCCGAGCTTAATTCAGTACAATTAAGAGATGGAAATCTGAAAAAATTATAAACTATTTTTTTCACCAATTGAATCACCATGCAAGATCATCATTAATATCTTTTGGCTATAATTCGGAAAAAAATTTAAAATGCGTGTATTGGAATCTTCACACGTCCAGTTCATTGCTGATTGCTTCCAAACGTTGAGTTTTGCACCTCGGTCTCGTCATGGTTTGCGGTTCCACTCTCCTCCAAACAAGTCCCCCGCGTCTCGAAAGTCGCGAAATTTTCCTCCGGTGAATTAGGGAAAGCTTTTACGAGTGACAAGCGATGCATTTTATTGCCTGACTTCGGCGATTGTTTCCCAATATGCACAGTCTTTGGCTCAGTCCTTGCGTGAAATGGATTAACGTTCCACCGAAGAATTCTATTCGAATCGTTTTTATTTATTTATTGAATATAATCTTCGGAGTTTCTATTACTGCGGAGCAAAGTTGAAATTTTCGCTATACTTCCTACTTTTAAAGCGGCTTTAAAAATATTCATTTAACTTTTTAGCTGGTGAACTGTCAGTATTTGTGTCGGTCGTACCTAAATAACAATAATTCCCACTGTTCTAGCACCTCGTTAGAAGAATTAGATCTGGAGGCCAAATAAAAGTCCCCCTACCGCTTTTTACAGAACAACTAAAATTTCCTTCCGTAAATTTCTATCGTTATGGATTGTTGATGATGGGGGTTACCTATTGATTGTTTTGAAGCACTGCCTTTGTGGAAGAACTAGCCGTCGGTTGCGAATACGGGCGCTCGGCAGCAGAGGTATAACCGGGAATATTACTGCGGCCCGGATAATGCAATCTAATGTAGCCGCTCTAGTTCTTCATCAGTTCATGATATCAATGCGGCGTTCTGTGACAGACCCACCTTGTATTGCAGAAGGTTTTGCGTGAAAACTTGGTTTGATTAGTGTGTATTTTAATATGAAGCATTCATTGCAGAATACTCATTCAAATCATTTCAGAATACCGACGTACATTTCATTGCAGAATAAACCGCACTTTAACATACACTACAAGGACAAATAATTATAACAGAACACTTACTAAAATTCATCGCAAAATATACATAACCAATTCACTGTAGAAAATGCACAACTCCATCACAGAATTCACACCAGTTTTTCATTATATTATTCACACAAAACGATTCCACACAGTTCACTGCTGTGTAAGTCTCATAACTGATCGAGGTCCGACGCCATTCGCGATTACGCGCTGATGCCCTTATAGGTTCATCAAATAAATCTTGGACCAACAGTGGGGAGGTCTTTTTCTGAACCTAAAATCACCTTTATGCGTAATTGTAACGACTTCAAATTGCCAATTAATGCTACTCTAGAGTTCTATCGACTACTGGTTCAGGAAAATCGTCTGTCATTATTTGTCTACCGGAACCTCACGCGTATTGCCGATCGCTTAAAAGTCCGGTCATTGCAGCGCCGGCCGACCATCGGCCGTACGCGGGTTTTGCACCCTTAATTTTTTAGAAAAATGGATATGACACCTGTTTTACTTGCGTTGAATTTAGTTTCATCTTCAAATTTTAACTCGTAATTATGGTTGTTTGAATGTAACTGCTTTATTTTATAGCTGGCAAAATTTATCCGCTCATTAATTAAGGGACTTTCTCCGTTCTTTTGCATTCTTTCGTTCAAGCCAGCCAAGGCTTGTGTATGACGTGCAAGTGTTCAGTTCATGCTCCTCAAATCCGTCCAAGATTAATATCTGAATATATGTGTTACATGATACGATTGCTGAACGTAACGCTTAAATATTCCGACGTACAAGCAACTACTGATGATATTGAGATTACTATTCGACAGTCGCCATTGATTTGTTGAATTATTGTCTTTGAAAGACCGCAAAACATTTCATCAAGACATTATCAACACAAACATCTCATCGTATTGTCATCAGCATTTTTTTCAAAGCAAAAATAAGACTAGTAGCACCTCTGAATCCAAACTCTAATTGAGCATTTCCATTACCAACATATTTTGAATAATTTTTTTAATTTATGCTCAGAAATGCATTAGGCATTTTTGGAAAGGTTAGTTAATTATTTCAATTAGAGTCGGCGCTTGTGACAGCAATGCCAGGATTCTGCGAGCGACGCGAACACAGACTCATTACCACGGTCAATACACGCGGTACGTGAACGCGCCGTCGCCGTGAATGCCTTCATTCCAACGACGTGCGAGGCTGACATTCCTTCTGTGAACCCTAATTAAAAACGTTACCTTACCTCACAATATTACGCCTCTTGCAATAATGATAAATAGTAGTCTTAATGATAACATTATTGTTTAAACGGTGAAGAGAACACAGAAGTTTAGATCGAGGAGAAAAGTTGTTTGGTATCGAAAGCGATCCTCGGCGAAAATCAATTAAAGGATAGAAATTTTACAATTACGGACTAGGGGCCATAATTTCAAAACTCGATAATTGAACGTAAGTACTTACGCTCTTAATTCTTGTCCATGATTGGTGGATTTTGTTTGAAAGGCCGCCTATGATTGGCTGGTGAACTTACGATCTCTTAACTTTTTTTTGAAAGTATAGGCCCATGTGTCGGCCGTTACATGTACTCATGACGTTACTCATACCCGAGTTAGTTTTGAAGTTCGGCCAGGCATAGCCTTATTTGTTCTTTTAACTTTCTGTCTTTTAACTTATTCTCGAGACGTGGTGAAACTGTGTGACAATGTTTTATGTCAGTTTTATGGACTCGAGATGCATAGCTAATGCAAAAGCCAGCGTTATCTACTTATCAATGCAATTCTTATTAAAACGACTTATCGCCTTCCAATATTATAGTGATGGATAAATATGGAGCAAAGCGATGTGATATTAAATGACGTAAAGAAACATCATTAAACGACTTTATGAGACTCGAGAATTCAGTCAACGCTTAAAATTCATCTTTTTGCATCTCAGCAAAAATGAATAATAAATATATCCGGGTTCTCTTTTCTTCCCTTCTTCCCTCCCCGCAGCAGCAGCCATTCCCAAAGGTGCATTGCAATAGGAATGACGCAGCAATCAGCGGCCTTCTGTGGCCATCAAACTCTCATTACCGCGCCGCAGTTTTAAATTAAACGAATAATATCGGCGAGTCGTCGAACTCTTCCGCAACTTCTTCCTTCAACAGCCCCAGCAGCCATGTTTGTGAGGCATGCAGCCTCAGCAGACAGCCCCAGCAGCCATGTTTTTGAGACATGCAGCCCCAGCAGCCATGTTTGTGAGGCATGCAGCCCCAGCAGCCATGTTTGTGAGGCATGCAGCCCCAGCAGCCATGTTTGTGAGGCATGGAGCCCCAGCAGCCATGTTTGTGAGGCATGCAGCCCCAGCAGCCATGTTTGTGAGGCATGCAGCCCTATATGGCATATTCGTAACCAAAATTGGAATTTGGATTAATTCTGACAGCCGACGATGACTTTGTAGTTATTTAGACTCGCATTACAATGGCATGTTTATAATTGTGTTCAAACTTCCTTAATCGAGAGTTTTATTTAATGTCATTTTTCGTTGCACTTTTCAACTCTTGAACTGTACGTTCGCTCTCTAAGATTACTAGGATCCGTTACGACAGAGTCGGAAAAAATGAATTTCTAAAAGCCAAGGAATAAATATGCAATTAACTTGCATACACTCGATGATAACCAAATTTCCTCTTGCATGTTTGATGTCGACTCGACACTTCGTAAAATTTTGAATTCTTTCCTCATTTGAATCGTGTTTATTGAGGAACTTCCTGCCTTGGAATTTCATCAGTTTTTTTTTCGTGCTCAATTTATTCTGGAGTTTTCAATCGAATTTGATCAGCAACTTTGCTACTTGCCGGTCCCTACATCAACGCGGCTCTTCAACTGGAGGAGTTTTGCATGGAGACGATTTATTTTTCTTCACGCAGAAAATAAACTGCGAATAATTTTTGTGGATTTCCAAGCTCTCCACTTTGAATAGATAAAGATTTCTCAATTGATGTCTAAATTGAACGGTGCGCTTTGACTGAGGAGAGCTATTACGGCTGTTGAAATTTTTCCTTTAAATTTATATTATATGAAAATTATTGCTTTTGATGTAAGAATTGGTTTCACAATTGAAATGTTTTTCACAAAACGATTACCACAAAATTTTTGTCAGAAAATTAATATTTAAAAAATGCATAATTTTTAATTTTTGTGTCTCAAATTCTCATTCCTGAGTTTTATCTCACAGGATATAAATGCCCCAACACAACCGTGTGGATTTGATGGGGATTCGTTATCATGCAAATGATTGTGAGAAATTTCTTTATAATTCTAAATGGCAACAAGAGGTTCTTCCTTAACAGCTGCCTCGAATGCCCTTACAATCAACATCGTTTATTCAGCTCTCCCTTCAATAAAATGAATGATTTGGTTCTAATACTCCCCATATCTCATCACTGACTTTAGATTTAGATTTAATTGAATTGTTCTAGGACATTTTCCTCTCCTTAATTCACTCAAATAATAAAGAGGTCGTGTTAGAAGGTTATGCGAAGAGGTCGTGCTAGAAGGTCATGCTAGAAGGTCATGCTAGAAGGTCATGCTAGAAGGTCATGCGAAGAGGTCGTGCTAGAAGGTCATGCGAAGAGGTCGTGCTAGAAGGTCATGCGAAGAGGTCGTGCTAGAAGGTCATGCAAAAAGTGAAGGTCATGCGAAGAGGTCGTGCTAGAAGGTCATGCAAAAAGTGAAGGTCATGCAAAAAGGTCGTACTAGAAGGTGCAGTGATTGACAGGAGTGGCTGCTGATTACTGCCTTGTGTCACTGAGTGCCATGAGAGGCTGTTGATTGCTGCCTAATGACAATCAAGAAGCTGCACGAGACATCCGATTTTTCCAACTTCCAGAGCTTCCCTCCTGACATTCAAGTTCAAGTTCAGTTAAGTTAAGTTCCTGCTACTGTGTCAGAATCATGAAAACTTCAGACCGTGTCAGAATCATGCTGGTTTAACTTCAAACCGCATCTTTTGAATTCTGAGAACCCTTTACACATCCAGAACGCAAACTGAATTGACGAAATCTTCAAGTATCTAAATTCATTTATCGGGTTTAGGGATAAACTCATCGACTTGTAGGACTCGATATCGACGGCTTCGAAGTCCCGAGTGCTAAAATCTCCTTACACTACGCGCACCAACACTCGCTATTGAATCCCAACTCCAGCTTCACGCTCCCCAACTCTGGGCACAACTTTGGTGGCAGACGATACTTCTTCAGTCATGAACAAGTTGGCCAATCATGGAACTAAGTTTACCGCGTAAATCTGCAGCTACCATCGTAATTACTTTTTTAAATTGTTATCAAAACGGCATTTCTAAAATAACCGTATGAAGGACTGCAAGACTTTCATAGGCCAAGCCTTTTAGGCCGGGTTTCTGTTTTGCTTTACCCCCAATATTAAAAATAGATATTTGAGATAGATATTTTATCCTTTTCACGAAACTATACAGACGTAAATTTTTCCAGCCATACTGTAAAACGGCACAGATTGTTTTCATATGACCTGATAAATGGTTCCAGTCTTTTCTATCTTGCTCACTTCTTAGTAAAAAAATTTGATGGCGTAGACTGCTCCATTTATTTGTATCCAGCGCGTCAGGCTTTTTTTCTGGGAAAGCTAAGAGTTTTCTTGATTTGATAAGGGATATCGGTTGCGTATCGTCCCTTATTTTCGAGATATCTTAGGATCGATGATTTTGCAATTCAAATGCCAGAATTTGGGTTCTAGCGTGTATCTGCTACTCTCCAGATCTGAGGCTTATCAAATCAAAGGCTATTTATAATGAGCCTTTGAACTTTGGCCAACGATTTCTTGTGGTGATCACGCCATGATTTTCTGTAGAGCATGAAACCCAACTGCGGATTGCTCGACTTGCGTCTTCACTGCAAGGCTAGGCAACTCTTTGTGCATTGAGGCAGCTTATGGGTGAATGCACCGCACGCAAACACAACTGCGGTAAATAATTTAATCGGCTTAAGTTGCTTTCTCACTCCTTGTTTATTTTTGACCGCGTTGTGCCGGGATGCAAGATGCGACATGTGTGTCATGTATGTTGCATGGTATCGTAGGTACACTGCATGCATGCAATGCAAGTGTGCCGTACGCCATGCATCACAGTATGTGGTGAGGCTGCATGCGAAGTATGTGTGCAATGCTCATGCCTGTCTGGCCTCGTCGGTCACCAAGTTAATACTCATTTTTGGCTACATAGTTGCCGCTTGACGATGATTCAATTTTTTTCTACGCTCAAACTCTCTATTTGATTTAATATCTTCAATCCTTGATAATTTCGGTAGTTTACTTTCAACGTGTGTCAGAACATGTTTAGGTTTTCTAGGAAAAAAATTGTGATTTTTTCACCGAGTGTTATCGCGGACGTGACCTAGAGATTCAGTGGAAATTGTTGCCAGTTATACCGGCGGCCATCGCCAGCCAGCCATTCAGCGACAAATTACATAGGAGCTACAATTTTTTGAGGGTACGTTTGATTTTTTTGTTACCGCCAACGCTGTGCCGCGATGTACAGAAATGGCCACATCAATATAATATTTTAATTCGACATTTTACTCGACGTGAGTTGGCGAGCAATATTTTATACGACTCAAAACTTCAATGGTGAAACACGAATATGTTCTCTCTTATATTATCATGCATAGTGCGGATGCTTTTACAAGTAATCATGTGCAAGTTAGTTATAAAAGCCCCAGCAAAGCTAAGGTTCACCTACCAGTGATGTTATTTCAACTCCAGTGAAAATCAGTAACGCTTTGTCATAATGCGCGCATTTATATCATGATATTCCTCCAACAATGACACGTTCAAGGATTGTATGCCACTGATAATATTTATTAATTTGTACCGGATCTTCTCTTGTAGCTCAGCGATGAGGAACCGACCAGCCTCGGTCACCTTCATCGTCTCAACTGAATGTTTAGGCCAGCGTCGTTTAGCCTGAGCTGCTACGTTGCTTAGTTCAAAAATATTTCATTATTCTTCATTTCTCCCTGACGTGGCTGATGTTCTTAACGATGAACTCAGCATTTATCCGCATTTATTCTTGTTTCCAAAACGCCTAAGAAAAATGCCCTACTCCAGCTGAGCAAACAAACTAGCTCGGGCGCAATTCCAACTTCTGCACCTCACGGGTTCAAAACAACTCTTGGATTATGAGCTTGTCTGACTGGGTTAAGAAGTCAAGCTCTCCCGACACTGCAGACATGGCGGCAAGGGCGCAAAAAATTGCTATACAAAGAGAGTTTGCGGCTATTTATATATATAGTTGATGTGTCAAGTGATAACCATTTATTGAGCGAGTAAATATGTATATTGAATTTGTATGATAATAATTAAATTGTTAAAAGCTCAAAAATTGTTGGCTACTTATTTTACGTGATGCAGAAAGGCGATAATTGAATACAAATGAATTTTCTTCGTCGTCAATGTGCGGATAAGTTCACAAAAAACTATTCAATAGGTTACTGAAAAAATCAGTTATTGCCGCGTTCAACGAAATGCAATTCTTTAATTTCGTTATCTCTGAGATAAGATAAGAATGTGACTGAGAAGAGGAGTCATGAGAGCGCGCGACCAGTCTACTGCTGCTGTGGCTGCCGCCCGCTGCGTCGTCCTTGGCTTATATATATAGTTCATTATACAATTCAATAAATTTGTGCGAATGATTTTAATGTATTACAATTACTTTAATTTATTCGAATGACGAAACATCGCACCTTGTGTTAATAAATTCCTAATTTATTATTTCATGCAATTAAGGTATAAATGAAATTTTTGAGACTAAATCTTGAATTTTAGGCCTACTTTCATAAGTAGTGGTTACAAAAATGTACATAATAACATCGTTTAGTCATCTTTTAAATATTTTTTTAAGTTATGCCAAAATATTTCCAGCCCTCAGACAACATCACTGAACGCTCATCTTCTTATTGATGAATGATAATAATTTTAAATTACGCTGCTTAACGTTAATAGAAATCACAGTTTTCAGCCCTGATGGCTTACAGTTCCATTCTGATGTTCTGGCGAAGGCTTACGGAAGGTTTGCCTAAATTTTCGGATTGCACGTCTTGGAGCCGCAATGTTGCTTCATCAAAACCTTTCGCAGATACTGTGAGTTTCTTTTGTATAGAATCCTGACCAGAATTATTGTTTTTCATGAGATATCCTGTGAGTAATTGGGGGCATATTTTAAACCCGTTGTAACGATATTCACTGTGCACTTTTGGTAATAGAATTAACGTGTATCAATCGCTAAATTCTTCATTCATTTGAGTGCACATTCCTTTGATGTACCTAGATTCCCCAACGACTTTCCTACCAGAAATTCATGGTATTTAGCTGACAAAAATCTCTTGGAAACGTTTTAGAGTGAATATGAAGCCTATTTGAATTTTATTTTATAGTTTTTATGATTATTCGCCAAGCTTTCCACTTAAAGTTTTTTCACTTTCACGAATCTGGCCTGATGAATTTTATCGCGTGGTCTTACAACTGAACCTGAACCATAAACTTCATCTTATTTCACAAATCCTGTTCTATTTCCCATCTTTTTTAAGACTTTTACCCCGGATTTTTACCATCTCCTCATTCACGTCTGCGCCGTCGAAAAGAAAGTGGAACTCCAAGTCTCATGTCGGCTGCAATATCGATGTCTGTCTTGGGACTCAATGCTCCCAATCCTGCAGACCCTGAGGATATCTTCGATTTTCTTCTTTCTTAATTACGCCTCAGCTGACGGTTTTATTCAGTCCACGGCTCTTAAGTTACTCTATTTCATCAAGATGTTACGAGCTTCTCTTGATTGTTACTCGAGTTCAAGCTGGGGTTCTATTCAGTTTCTAATCGTCGAAATTTTTGCGTTACATGTACACGAAAATTTTTCATCAAGGTCTTTCTTTTGCGTCTAAGCCGACGCTTTTATTCTCGACTCACGCGGTCCGTTCCTCTAATCAGATCTTTGATGAATTATAACAACCCTCTGCGCTGATATCACGAGTCACCATTAGTTTGATATCATGCCACTTAAACTGCATTCAGTTTCATTCTTATTCAAGTCACGGCCTCCGCATTCCCTTTTTTATTCATGCCACAGTCTCTCACAATATTCCTTTCTTCTCAAATTCTCGCCGCCAGCGACTGCTTCGAATTCCGTTCCTCTATCTCGAGTGCGTCTCATTGCCCGCCTGACGTGCGTGGGCTCTTTTAAAGCATAACGGCCTCATTTAAAATTAAAGCCGGTCCTTTGCCACAGATCGTAGGTTTTTGCGCGGCCACCGACAAATCACCCTTGACTGTCATCAAGTGTGCCTTGCCTAATAATGCCAGCGATGCAGCATCTGCACCTGACGCATTAACGAGAACTTCTCCGTTGCCATCGATATGAAAAACAATGCAGATAAGCATTTCCATGCATGAACGAATGCCCTCCACTGAAATGAGCGTATTAAATTCTTCCAAGTGTGAGATTTTGGGGATGTTTTTTTATTCATTTGCAGTCTAAAAAATTTTGTCGTTTAGATATCGAATTTTATAGGCTAAACAATTGATTGTTGCGCGAGATTTTTAGATGATGGCGCAGTCTGCGAGGTTTATCGCATTTCGAGAAATTCTCAATCTGACTTTTTCCAAATACTGAGCAAAGCTTTCAGATCACCATACTTATTCGTTATTGAAATATTCCTGGGCTTTTTATCAACAAATTTTTCTCGTCAGTAAACAAACTTTTACTCAAATGATCGTTCAATTTATGTTCGAACCCAAATATGCCGGGTCGTACATGCATCTTGCAAATACATTCTTGAAAGTTCATGTTTCAAGCCTTGGAAATATCTGAAGACTGAGCATTGTAATATGCTTTCAACTTGCATTTTTGTCTTACATTTGGTTCCGGGAAATCCATTTCGAGATGAGTTTATTCCTGAAGTAAGTGGCGTTCGCATCTCGTCCGCCGACGTGATTCTTTTATACGCGTCGTCATATTCCTAGGCCGCTTCGAAGCCGCTATGCGCAACTCTTTATGGCAGGTCATCTCCATTCATGTCACTAAATAATCTATGCCATTGCTCGTCCTGCCACGTCAACGGAAGACAAATTTTTTCCAGTCCTCTGTGGCTTTTTAAGCCCCTCGCCAAACTTTGAGAATTATGCATGCCTCGAACTAAAATTTTCCTTGGATTTTCAAACAAGCCTCCTAACTTTCTCGACGTGTTCTTTCTTGTTGCGGGAATATAGGGGGCCTTGTTTGCAGCGTTTGGAAAGGCAAGAAGCGTTTGAAGCGGAACGTTTTCTAAACTTTGTTTGTTCGTATTATTTTTAGTGATAGCGGGCTTCGGGTAAAGTAAATCCCATGCACGACTGGAAACTCAGAGAGCCATAATTTTAGTGTCAATTTATTTGTTCGGCTAGTTTTATTTATTTAATGTAAGTTATTATTACTTTTTTGCTAATTATATTTTCGAAATTTACACAAATACTAATCTATGTTCTCTTTTCTTTCCCATCTTCGCGTTTTTGGACGAATGTTCCAACGATCGTCTTCAAACCTTCACATCTCAACCTCCTTCGGCGTCCATCATCTTCGCCTTCGTCGTGTGTCTCTTCTCCACGGATCGTTCGTCTTCTCCCTCGCCATGCTCGCGATTTGATAACATTATTACATGCTCTGAAATGTTCTACGTACGCACTTTTTGCAATATCCCTACAATATCTACAAATTTAACGAACATCTATGGCTGCTTAACTCTTTTTTATTCACCGACTCCTTAATTCTGTCTTGATCCGATTTGCCAAATACCTGCACCACATTCAACCACTTCTTATCCACATCGACGAATCTGCTCACTCTGAACGACTTGTGCTCGACCATTGCCAATTTGTTTGTTCTTTTCACCGAATTTTTAATAAACTTTCCTACAAATCTCTACAATCAACCTTCGATTAAATTGAATCGACCTATAAATCTCTCACTACTAACATTGATGAAATGACACGAAAAATTCGAAAACGAAACTCATGGGAAACTTCAAAAAACCTTCATGGACTTGTTCTCACCCGGCTATTCTGGCATCGATGTTTCTTCATGAAAAAATCTGGGCCTGCAGATGGCTTTCTTCCAGAATCGTTCGCTGTCTCTGGTGGACATGTACATCGACACCAGCGAACCCACAGAAAATGTTGGGGAAATTCAGTTTAGCCTGGAGTACAATTTCAACGAGATGACCCTCATCCTACGGATTATGCAGGTAAGAGATCTTTTTTTTAATTACTTACCCACGTCAGGAACTTGGGGAGGCTTTCTATTTTTTACAGTTTTGTATGAGTGCTGATGATGCATCTATTGCATACATAAACAATTTGGGAAAAATAATCGATTTTTGATTATGGTTAAACGAAATCCGTGGATCGTGCAGGTCGTTTTTTGTATTCTAGTATATGTTTTGTATTCAATTGCATTGTATTCCCTCAATTCCCAGATCTTATAAACTTTTGTATTGTTATAAAATACTAACCTAAATTTTGAAAACTATCCTCCTGAAATTACTCGAATACTTAAGTTAAGGACGGAAAATGTTCAACGATCATAATGAACGAATTGGCAATTTCTTCTCAAGGCAGTTGAAAAGTTTTTCACGCCACATAATCGCGACTGAGTTATTTTTCGCCTCTTAAAAATCGAGATTTTTAAATGTATTCTACTTGCTGATTCATTGCATTAAACGGACAAAGATGGCAATTATAATTGTTCACAATTTAAACGATATTTTGTGCGCATGGGCTCTCATAATTTCTTCAGTACAGAAGAAGTTTGTATTGTAAGAGGTAATCTCCGTAGTATATGACGTGACGTAACCAGCTCTCTGACAGTGAGTAAAATGTTTATCATGAATTGCGATCGCGAATTTTATTCTTCTGCGTTTTAAAATCTTTTGGATTCGATGACGTCAGCTACATTTAACACATTTACAGCGACGCACTCATGAGCTATTCACATTTCCTATGAGATTAAAAATTCCAACCGATTAATTTTCTGCTGGCAGCACATCTCGTGCTGAAATGATACGATGTCGCATCCTCTGAAGTGGTGTCCAGAACAACGTGCCGCTCGCGCTATAATCCTTGTCATCAAAGCTTGTGGGTTTTAGATATGCTTCAAACGGCTGAACGCTCTGCTCTGCCTTTGAATTTGACGCCATTTTAGTCATAGGATTTACTTACATCATGTTTATTCTGTCGTTCTCTTATCTATTCAAGTATTTGGTTTATTACGTTTATTCTGGAGCACCTCGTTCGCAACCCTTGCCTGGTTTGCTCAACAGATTAAGTCAGATTACGTTGAATTTGCTGAGATTTTTAGCCGACACATGGACCAGCAAAGATGAATCCTGCTGTTATTGCGCTGCCTATTCTTCATGCTGACACTGCCACTCAAATGTAAATGCTGGTGCTAATCTTCTGTTCGAAGCTGGTGCTGCACTTCATGTTGGAATTACCATGCTGTTCAATGTACATGCTTGTGCTACAGTAGTGTACATTCTAACACTACCCTGCCGTGCGATGGACGTGCTAGCTTTACTATGTTATGCAATATTTGTGCTAGAACTACAAAGCTGTTCAATGCATATGCCAGCACTGCCGTGTTCCTAGTGGCTGTCAAACTTTTTCACCATGTTACGCTGTTTAACATGACACAATAAGCATTCAACTCCTTTCGAAAAATGTTTTCAATGCTTTATGGATGAATTTTCAGTAATTTTTCTCTGATCATTTTTGTATTACTTTTGTGGATAATTTAACCCCAGTTTGGTAACCGCAGCTGTAATGCATCAGCGGCAGGTTCCAGGTGGCCTGAATTTATTGAGAACAAATTACGGTTTCGCTGATTTATTTTTTCGCAGTAATTTCCATATTCACTAGTGATGTTTACGAATGCAAAAAAAATCAATTGCGATTTTTGCTACATATTTCTGTGAATATTTTTCATTCGCCGAGACCTTGCTACGAAACACACCGATGACTGTATAATGCCTTTTGATATAGGAAATAATTCCCTTCTGTGTGTCATGCCGTTTAGGCTCAAAATCATTGGCTCATGCTGAGCTGCAGGACTAAAATGTTGCTGAGGCTCTCACGATTGTTTTAATGCATTTGTCAATGTTTTGTCCCAGAGAATATTTGTTTAAGGTAAGACTACATGCATGCGTAATTCCTAAAATTTACAGTCATGCCAATTTTCTCCAAATTTTTATTTTCCTGCTGTAGGTTCAATTTCGTTCCAATTTAGTTCACTGGGAGGTTATCCGCTGACAAGCGCTGAGCGTTTAGCCCCTGAGGACTTTCATTGCCATAGGAAAACATCCTGTTTATTGCGTGTGAGCTTCTCTCGCGTACCTCCATGCATGCAATCTCCTAATGAAAGCTTCCCTAAAAACGCTGCGTGGCATTTTCATGAGTTTCGAGAGAAACTTGAAGACGTGGTTCTTACTGTAATATTCTATGCTAAATTCAACACGTTCAATTTTTGGGTAACAAATTTGGAGTGGTTGCCTTGCAGCCGCCGTGGCTATGCTGCCTCAATATAGTACGAAAGAAAATTTTTCAGTTTTGCAGAGTAATTAAGATCGTCGTATGAACAGGCAGTTCTATGAGAAATTAATTCGATCTATCAAGTAAATGTAAATATCAAGTATCAACTTCTCCACGCGCCAACATTTCTTCTCGCTTCGAATCACTGACATGTGGAACAGCCTCCCCGATAACATCGTTAGCGCCCCAAGTATGAACGCGTTCAAGAACAGACTAGATAAAGCTATGGAAAAATATATGTTCAGATTTGAAATGCCTAGCACCATATCGAACCCGGTGGAAATCGAGTAGCTATTTCAAACTTTCGTCAGTCGTGAAAATATCCGGTCAAATGACACGATTTAGATCTTCTGTGAACAAGGCACGAAACGGAAAAGAATCGGCGACAGGCCACATCAGGCCTACACTTCAGCGCCGAGATCACTATGTTATGTTATATTATGTTAAATGAGTTACCATAGTTGAGCGGCTGCTTTATTTTTCACTTTAATGTAATGTTTTGCTTATTTCGCTTGCCGGGCGGCTCGTTGGTAATATGCATTACGTCTGAAATGTACAGCCATGAACTGTGTATACAACGTACGAACAGAATTTTGACTCCAGCCAATGACCAGGGGCCATACTTTCATAACTCGCTAAGTGAACGTAAGTACTTACGCTCTACTTTTTTGTCTATGATTGGTGGATTTGGCTTGAAAGGCCGTCATTGATTGGCTGATGAACTTACGATCGCCTAACTTTTTTTGAAAGTATAGGCCCTGAACGTTATCTTATCAGAAAAAAAACCTGGTATGAAGCAATATTTTAATTTTACGATAAGCATCTATCGTACAGTCCATATCCATAGAGAGGAAATCCGTAGTTTTTTATGCTGATGACGTCGCCTTCATGGCGATGAAGATATATTAGATTCATTCCCTTGAGGGTTACACGAGTTTCTGTCACTGGTGCAAGTTGTGATAATTAATTGCAACTCTCTTGGAGAATTTCAAATCGTTTCCTTCGATCTCTTTCTTTGAAGCAACACAAAAGTAGCAGATTGTAACGGTCCAATAAGTGAAAAGTTCAATCAAATAAAGATAGGTTCAAACTAGTTTCTTCTTCTTCTTTATGTTTGGACTCGGTGATTTCTTCAGCGGTCGAGAACGCTCGACTGAAACCTTTATTTCCGCCTCATTAAAGCAACGCCCGTCGTGTGCCGCTCAGCTGAACGATTCTCTTGCTCGGATGAGCATTTGTGCATCAAACGATTAGCGTTAAGACTCGAGTCTCGTACTGCCGCATCGTCGTTGCATCAAGAATTATTAGGTGCATCACTGGGTCTTGGTCTTCCTCTTATTCGTCGCATAAAAAAGAATTGTTTAAGACGCATCACTAAGCTTTGTCTTTCATCGTCTTCCACGTATCAAAAAGACTGGCAATTAAGCCCATTGCTAGGTTCGTCTACCAATTGACTAGACACTTGAATTATTATGCGTGCTGGACCATTATATATGGGAAAAGTTTGATATTTAAATTTTAGTATACGTAACTTTAAATTACAGCTATTTGAATAGAATTTCGTATTTCTTACTGATTAATGAAAGTGCGCATGGATCTGGTCCTGGATTTTTAGATTCTAGATCCATCTCTGGACGTAAACGATCTGTTCTTTGTAGTCTGGAAATATAGTAATTCCATTTCCTGGGCTCCCAAAGAACTGCAGCCCAAGGAGGTGAGTTTTAATCCCTCCAGTTGTTGAATTCAGGGTCCGTACGTGTACAGCTTGTTGACGTAGGCCGTTCCTGTGTACCGCACTTCCTAAAACGTTCAAAAATCCCTACAACGTCCCTCACTCCCTACACCGCCCCTCACTCCCTACACCGTCCCTCACTCCCTACACCGTCCATCACTCCCTACACCGTCCCTCACTCCCTACACCGTCCCTCACTCCCTACACCGTCCCTCACTCCCTACAACGTCCCTCACTCCCTACACCGTCCCTCACTCCCTACAACGCCCCTCACTCCCTGGACCGCCCCTCACTCCCTACAACGCCCCTCACTCCCCACAACGCCCCTCACTCCCTACAACGCCCCTCACTCCCTACAACGCCCCTCACTCCCCACAACGTCCCTCACTCCCTACACCGTCCCTCACTCCCTACACCGTCCCTCACTCCCTACAACGTCCCTCACTCCCTACACCGTCCCTCACTCCCCACAACGTCCCTCACTCCCTACACCGTCCCTCACTCCCCACAACGTCCCTCACTCCCTACACCGTCCCTCACTCCCCACAACGTCCCTCACTCCCTGGACCGCACCGTCCCTCAGCCTGATGCGCGGCCACTACAAAGGCGCTCTGCAAATTTGTGGCCGCGGCGGTAGCACCAGCGCTCGTGATGACGGATGGTCAGCGGGTTTAGGCTTCTGCTGAGTTTCTCTAGCCGCAGAAATAAGGCATTTTCCCTAGTGCCTTCTAGCGAGCAGCCAGATCTCATCTCAAAAAGTTCTGAAAAATGCGAGCTCTTCATCTTCTGAATTACGTCTGTCCTCTTAGAGTCTTGCGAAGGTGATACATGCCATCGTGAGAGCATGTGATGTCGTTTGCTCATATAATTACGTCTTTTGTATGTGCTCTGGGTTTTCTACAGTTTCATGATAGAATTCTTAAGATATTTATTACTTTTTCAACCGTTTTCCAGAATTTAAATAATTCAAATGCATGGGATGGGGAGCAGTTCCAATGTTGTTATTCTTTCATTGCAAAATTCTTCTTCTAACTCAGACGTTCTTAGATATGTAATTTTTTTCGGTGTTAAGCTGATAGAGAGGCCGTGTGCTCAGGCAGACCACTCGACCACAGATCCATTATCACTTTTGAATAAAGTTATTAATTCAAATAGGTCGAACACGGTCATGCAAATTAAATTTACGATTTCCTCAAAACTCCACCGCCCGAAAAACAGTTGTGCATGCATCCTATATTTTACGATAATCACAAGAAATCACAGTAACTATAATTAATACCTCAATGCGAGCCTTGCCTTGAAATCATCGTTTGACAATAATTTATATACTTTCGTCAATTTGACGCCCTACCGAAGCGAACGTCTGCTTTTTGTAGAGTTGAGTAGTTTTTGACAAGACTATAACGAGCAAAAATTCTTACTGAAAATCAGGGCCGGTTGATCGTCGGCCATTCATTATCTTTTCAAGAAGGGAACAGGCCGAGCAGGACGTTGATCAAGACGCAGTGGAAACTGCGACAGCAATGAGACAAGAGGCCCCTTGCGTGCCATAACTCAAAACAAGTTAAGTGCGTCGTCTCGTTCCTCGCAACTTCCTGGGCACTGCTGCAAGTTTCACATTATTATAGGCATGAGAATCATACTTAGGTGCTAATAATTCACGGGGCAGTAAGTACCTGCCACAAATTAGTGCCTGTTATTCATGTCCACGTAATAATTAGAATACGTGGATTCTTCAAAAGCTAAAAATTCCGATATGAACATCTTGGTAAATCGTCTGTGTCATATTTGGTACTAATATGTGTTAGCTCGCGCACAATAATTATTCTTGTATTCCCCATATTGCTAATGTTTTCATTCTACCAGAATAATTAAATTTGGAATGTGTACGTATTACAAACGTGTGCATGTTCACACATCACTGGTGTGTACTCATCATCAATATATACAGATCAATAATGTGCAGCTGTTATATTAATGCTTTAATGTTGTTAATGCCTACTGTTCATATTGGACGGGTTATCGTACATCTCAACCGTACACGTTTCAATGAGGGCACATCACTAATTTGTACACTCACATGCAACAACGCTATACAATGTGCTGTCTGAAAGGGGATATTTATTCTCCATTTAATTGTATCTTTTGATCTTCCTAAAATCTATTGTTGCCAAGTAAATGAACTGTTCAATTATTTTGCGTCGGCGCTTGACCGTAGAAAACTTGGAGCAAGCTGCCCAGAGGAACCTTTCGTTTCCTCGCAACTTGCGAGGGTAAGAAAAAATTCAACTGAAAATTCTATATTGTTGTTTCAAGAAGGCGCCTCTCGAAATGAATGTGTAAGGAGATACAAGGAATGGTTCAAAATATCCGGAACATTGTCGAGTCCCCTGCAGCAGATATTGCTGATGCATTTTTAGTGTCTCATCCGGACACCGTCGATGTCGAGTGTTGTTCTGACGCCCACAAAGTTTACTGAGCCTCTTTTTGTCACTGGTGACTCAAGAATTGTTGTTTCCAACTCGAATGGATTAGAGCCAGTAGCTTAGTAAACAACCAAGCGCGTTGACAGTCTGAACTTTTTCCCGTCCTCCGTATTTGTTTATGTGATTCAATTATTTTGTTGTTGGTGAAATCGCTGCAATTATATTCTTCACAGATCCCTGGGATGAACAAAACTTGCGGAACGTGTGTACCATAAAATGTTTCTAAATTCGATTCGATGCGTTCCATGTCCGGCAAGGGAACATTCACAAGCGCGGTTACTGCTGCATTCACGAAGCGGGGGACCACGGCTCAAGCCTCGGGTGTCGTTTCCGTCTCGTAATTTCGAGAAAAATATTTGCCGGTGCAACTGGCGTGAAGGTTCAAGAACAAATCCTTTTATTTAATGCTTCTCAGATTCTGGAAAAGATGGACCAGACTATTTAACTTGCCTGGTAATAGTTGTAATTTGCTGATTTTTACGTGCACTTTCTCTAAAAAAACGTAGTCTTCATTTGATTCGAAATTTTTGTAGTTTTTTTTTATTTCTACTCTTGTTTTTTATTGAAAGTCTGTCTTTTAGTTTTTCTATTCCGTTTACCTGTAAATTTTTTTCTTTTCGGTGTGCCCAAATTATTGACACTGAACGCTAGGAAGATTCCTTGTAATGCCTGATTTTCTTAAGTCCTTCAGATTCCCAACTTATGCCTTGTTCAGGTCAAACTTGAGCGCATTTACCTTACTTGAAGGGCAACATGAATTCCACTAACCTTGAAGTAAAAAAGTTTTCAAAAGTTTTAGCTACGTCTCCAAACGCTTTTTCGAGCCACCGGCTCGGACCTTTTCTCAGGTTTAAGGTATGTTAGAGTTTATTCTGCTGCCCGAATGTTGCTCAGAAACTTTGCTCACCTGGGCGCAGTGAAGCCAGCAATTACGGGATGGCTGTAAAGGGACTCACAAGCCAGGCATGCAGCCATTAAGCGGTTAGTGACGGCCAATTTGCGGCACTAGAGTGCTTCTGACGGTCCATCGGCTCCGGATGCGACCGCTTGCTCCAAGAAATTCACGAGCCTGTCTTGCCATTTCCTTTCTCTCGAATTTCATGTGTGTAACGGTCCGTATCTGTCTTAGCCATTCTCCACATTGCAGAATTATAAATACATGTCTCTGTCTAACAACTCTATTAAACGGAGTTGTATATATGTATGTGAAACTAATCTTTCGGTTATCTAAACCAGAAACCCTGACCTACAGCTCATGGCAAAGTTCTACAAATAAAGGCACCCTAATAAAAATTTTTGGTGGAGCATCGATGATTATTGGTGGCTATAGTTGGAAATCATAGGCGGAGCACCGACAGCACATACGTAGATGTGGCATCGATGGCTTGTCCGGCCGATGTTCCACCTATAACCTGACGATGGCCACCCTACCCGGCAAGCTCTTCTTCCGCCAATAACTGCCCATTTGCACCGAAATTCCTTCATCACTTCGTGTAACTATTTTTCGCTAGCCTAATCGTTGATCTTTTGCGTAGGAAAGATACCGAGACCACTTTACTAGAAACGTAGACTTGTACTCAAAATAATTATCTGACGGAACAGGGAAATATCCTCGAAACAATTGAATTTCACTAGCGAAGTCACCCATAGAAAACCGAATTTTTACTCGTATTTCTCTGCGTAAAGAGGATACTTTTTGAGAAGCAAATTAATAGATTAGTAGGAAAAAAGCTCAACTCTAACGCGCCGCGTCAACCCATGGGTATATCAACTCGTACTTACTAGACTCGCTCTTTGCGCTCGCTGCGCATGCCGAGCCGTTGTCGACTGTGTCAACTTGGCATGAGAGTTTAGATAAAGGCGGCAACTGGATAATATTATAAATATTATGAAACATACGTAATCGATCCATGCAATTTATACACACTGATACAATAAATTAGTCTTGATTGATCGCAATATTTCCAATACAGCAAGTTGGCGCATACGCAAAATTCGCAATAAATTCAAGCAATATATCAGGTTTATGTCGAAAATATACAGTTATTTACACATATCAATAAAAATATATCTGGATACCCGCGATACATACATATCCGCAATATATCGGGAAAAATTTACAATTTTTATGTTTAAGTGAAAAATTTTAAAAAGTTCATTTTTTGAAGCAAAATTCTCCATTGCTCCTCGGACAATAATTGTTAACATCAGGAGCAGTCTGATGCATGCTCAGGGGCTTCACTTTGGATTGAAGAATTTGATTTGTGAATACTATGCTTCTGTCTGTCAGTTTTACTCGTACCTATACCGAATTCACGCTACATTTTTGCTAAATTTACTTGGATCGAAATCCTTAAAGCCAAGCACAAAAAAATGGAATGATGGTTTCGAATGACCCGCAACCCAAAAACACCTTTCTGCACCGGATGAATTACAGTGGCAAATTCATTTCGTCCACTGTTCAGTTTGGGCAAACTTTTATTGGTGGCTTGCAAGAGATTTGCCTGCAATGCGCCGTCGAATTTTTTGACCCTATAAATCATCGATTATTCATCGATGACGGCCACCTATTCTGGCCACCCTCTCGATTTATTGGTATTTCATTGTCGATTTTTGGCGGATGTTGCCAACCAGCGTTACGCCACCTATAATCTACCATCGCCACTTATAGTCATTGATGCACCACTCTTTTAATTTTTATTTGGGCAGGACCGAAAACCAAGAAACAAGTCAGCGCTTGGGTTTTGCCAAGACTGTTTGAACGCTGATAGAAGCCAACGTTTATGATTATAGTTTAAAATACGAGCACTTGAAGAAATTGATCGCTTCAGCCTCGGCTTTCAAAGTCGTGTTTAAGTTTGGCTGCATATCCACTCAGGAAGCTAGGCCCGTCGTCTCCCTTATGCGAAACTTGCAACCGCATAACAGAATGTATGATTCATTGCGCCCTTATTAACGGTGTTTCCATGCATCTGAGCAACATGCCTTCCTTGCTTCCAAGAATTCAATAGTATTTACTTCTTCGCTACGGCCTGTGTATGTATTAAAGTAACCTTCTCTATTTACCATGTCTTCCAAGGTTTTTCAACATTCGGTTTCCAAAATGATATCGTTTTCATGCATGCACTCGCGTAATGCATCGCCGTTGCATTTAAATTAAAGTCCATTGTTTCAATATTCTGCCCCCGGCGCCGGCATCAAAGATGCTATCGTGAGTGAGTGATGGTGCACCACATTCATTACCTCCAACGTTCTATAACAATTCTCCTAATTACGGAACCGACATTACTGCTGCCATTTTGCCCCTAAAATTATCATCACGAGCGCTTGAAATGATTAGCATCTAATTAATGCATCCGCTCTGTAATCACATGCATATAAGCCTTTGCTTCTAGAGTATGTTATAGCATTGATCGTTTTAACATCAAAACTTTATTGCCATGCCCCATTATGTTAAATAGATGTTGTCGGAATTATCAACATAATGAGTTTAAGGGCCATGAAGGAAGTGCGGACAGCATTGTCGGCCTCAACTCTTCGAGTCTCCAGAATTTTAATTTCAAATTACGGGTGCCATTAAATGTTTGCCTTTAGTTTTTTTGTGCTTCTGGCTCCATCTAAAGAATAAATTTCTGTCCCTATAACGGCAAGTCGAGCTGATATTGAATTATTCTCGCGAACCTGGGAGCGCAAAATCCTCGTTGCGCGCCAGTGAGCCTTATATTCAAGGCTTTTCAGTTTTTATGGGCTGTAAGACGGAGCTTCTAATGATGTTTTGATAGATTTACTTGTGAAGGGTTAGAACTTTATGAATATTAGATCAACCATGATGTTTCTTCGACTCTCTTGGTTATTTTTTGAACGGTGGAAGTGAGAAAGGTAATTATGTGAGTTCTTTTCAAGCCATCGTAGTGCATAACAGAGAGGTAATCGTGATAGGCAGTGCACTGATCCTGTACATCAGACGCTATTGAATCATCGAGTGAACCTTAACGGAAATTATCCGACATCTATATATTATTTAGCCAATATATATACTATATTACATTCTTGAAGATTCCTGATAGCAATTGATTATTCAAAAAGAAGGTTACGAAGACTACCAATCCTCATTTTGTGCCATCGAGTGAACTAAGAATCTTCCGCTCCGACCGAAGTATGATTTTCAGAAAGGAAAGGAAGAAAAATCTATGACGAAAACTTTTCAAAAAAAGTTAGGAATATCGAAAGGAAATTTTCTAAAAAAAATGTATACCTTTCCGACTGCTGTGCTGAGAAGGTTCTCACCGAGGGCCTCCAGAGCGGCCGGTATCGGCCCCTGTGAGTTTGGGAGCCTCTAAGAAAGCTCAATAAATTTACAAGGGAAGAGCTCATTTACTGCATTCTTGCTTGTATTTGCATTTTTGTGGACGTTGGAATTCCAGGAATCGCAGTGCTATAAAACGCTCTCAAATTTCTGGACTTTTTGTTCAGATTATGATCGACGTGGATGCGATAATTGAGTTTGTTCAATGCTCGGAAAATTGCAGTTTTATTATACGATCTAATTAACTCCTTCACTGCGAGTGGTCGTCGTTCAATTTACTTTCAGTGCCTGTTGCTTAATTTGTCATCAGAAGTTTAACTTTATTTGTCCACACGATCACGCTATCTTGAACTGCAAATGCGATGGCGCTATCTTGAACTGCAAATGCGATGACGCTATCTTGAACTGTGAATGCGATGGCGCTATCTTGAACTCTGAATGCGATGGCGCTATCTTGAACTGTGAATGTGATGACGCTATCTTGAACTGTGAATGTGATGACGCTATCTTGAACTGTGAATGTGATGACGCTATTTTGATTTGTCACTGCGACGGCGCAATCTTAGTTGATAATGCGATGGCGCTATCTTGAGTTGTCAATGTGATGGCGATGTCTTCAGTTGTCAATGCGATTGCGCATTGACATTGGCGATCATGCAATGTTTGGGTTGTCGGCATGTTGGGTTCCACATTTTCGAAGCAATGTGAACGTTAACAGTAGAATCCGATATGCAAACAGCGTTGAGAGGTGCCATGTTGGAAATGATGTTGGAGATAAAGTCCTATGTAAGAGGAAATTGTTTACGCGCCCGATAGAGTTAGCTGTAGAGTCCCGTAGGAAGACATGACTGGCGGATCCAATGTTGAAACGAACGATGTTCCGTGAAAACCCCGTTGCAGTGTTTAAAGCTAAAACGAAATTAGGGATTAATTCAGATACTCAATCGTGGTTGCCGAGTCTGAAGCTAAAGTGAAAAAGGTGGTTATGTCTGATACTCAATCCTGATTGCCGAGTCTGATGCTAAAATGAAATTAATGGTAAAGTCTGATACGCCGCGCCATTTTGAACGCCGATGCGGGCCACGTTTCCTGTAAGCGAGTTTCCTTGGTATCGGCGTCGAAGCTGATTCTTGCCTTCACATAATTTGCAAGAGGAATTTCAATTTCCGGCAGCGCGTTCATCTTTTTATTGAGCAGATAATGGCTGCGGCAGAAAATTTTATAGGCTCGTCAATAATTGACACAATATTCTGGCCTTATGATTATATTTAGCTAATTCATCAGTAACTACCGGCGCAATGAACTGATATTACTTAATGAGTTACATCTCAATGATATGACATTACTCTTAACGTGTAAACTCTCTAAGCTATATTAAACTTTTTGAGTTGCATCCCATGGGTATATCACACTTAATGATTTGATCACATTGATATATCACACTTACTGAGGTACCTTTCAAAGATCGCATTTAATGAGCTACATCTCAAATATATGTTATTCATGTAACACTGGGATCATCAGGCACGTGGGCTGCTCGAGCGCTCGTATCATCGAAAGATTTCGAGACTTGCAGCTTAAAAAATAACGCACATTATGTGATTACAACCTTCTTTCCTTTTAAGTCTGGCTCGTCAATAATTAGAAAAACTTTCAAGCAATTTCTACGCGGTTCTCCAACGATTTTTAGTTACGACTGGATATTCCGTGGCAAGCCAGCACCGCGCTGATGGAGACGAAAAGTATTCAGGCATCCTGGCCGGCAAAAGAGTTTTATGTGATCATGAATCGCGAAAATCCAATTAGTGACCTCGCATCCGTCATGTCCGCGGCCGAGATGGCCTTAGTGAGAAATACGGCCGTCTTGACGGCTGGCAAGGAGTGGGCAGTCCTTATCCTTATTTTAAGAAGACTTGCAGGCTGCTGCCTCACATAGAGAGGACTTGCAGGCTGCTGCCTCACATAGAGAGGACTTGCAGCCGGCTGCCTCACATAGAGGGGACTTACAGGCTGCTGCCTCACTTAGAGAGGACTTGCAGGCTGCTGCCTCACACAGAGGGGACTTACAGGCTGCTGCCTCACATAGAGAGGACTTGCAGGCTGCTTCCTCACTTAGAGAGGACTTGCAGGCTGCTGCCTCACATAGAGGGGACTTACAGGCTGCTGCCTCACATAGAGAGGACTTGCAGGCTGCTGCCTCACATAGAGGACTTGCAGGCTGCAGCCTCACATAGAGGGGACTTACAGGCTGTTGTCTCACATAGAGAGGACTTGCAGGCTGCTGCCTCACATATAGAGAGGATTTGCAGGCTGCTGCCTCACATAGAGAGGACTTGCAGTCCGTCTCACATAGAGGACTTGCAGGCTGCTGCCTCACATAGAGAGGACTTGCAGGCTGCCGCCTCACCTGAAAGGTCTTGCCAGCTGCTGTTTTACTTCAAATTTACTTACTTGGGAAGACTTACAAGCTGCCGCTTCCCCTTCGTAGGACTTGCAGTCTGTCGCCTTATGGTTAAGATGCCAGTCAGTGGTAATGCCAAACCAGTTCGTGTTGTCTGTATGGTCACTCCTCGGGTCGCAGACAGAATTCAAATCACAGCTTTAGACGCAGCGCTGCTGTCGCTACGCTCTCCTGCCCCGCGAATTCCTGCTTGCAAAATTTACAGGGCATTTCTACGATGAAGTCGAGTTTTTCTGACGCGCTGCCATGGCCTGAATAAATGTTATTATTTTAGCACTGGCATCGCAGGACGGCTGTGGCAGTGGAATGAAACGCTTCCAGAGACCCTGCATATTAATGAGAAACTAATATTGAAAACTCGATTAGAGATAAAATAATTAAATTAGTTCTAGCTCTCATTATTGACGCAAGCAATTTAGATCACACGGCAACCGGGGAACAAATGTAATTCCTTGCAACGGCTTGAATAAAATAAATAATTTCTCAGCTCATTTCTATGTTGGAAAAATTTGTCTTCACCTTGTCAAGAGTTCGTTGAGGAGATGAAAATCAAACATAGTGCACAAATTGGACTATCAATCAAAAAGTCGATAGTTCTTGGAATTTCCTGTCTAGGTTTTGTGTTTCAAATTTGCCGATCATCAACCGCCGCCTCCCTGGCAGTTCCTGAAGGACTCAATTTCATTCTTCTGCCTACTGGGGTTGCTGAACACTTCTTCAGACTGTGCCCGTGGCAGTTCGCACAGCCCCTGGTCATCTTCATATAAGAACATTATCGCTTTTCAGTGGCCCCTCTGTGGCCCTGATTTTCGCATTTGACGAGGTATATTTGTAGAAATACTTGATATTCTCCCGAATGACAACCACCGCTCGCGCCTCATCTGCCTGTTCTTCAGCCACGTGTTAGGCCTGCAGATGTCGCCCAATTTCCTCATTTAGACGCATGATCGAGCGGCACTACATAGAGGAACCCTGGAACCCCTACCAATCCTGGCACTACAGTGCCTCCTTCGCATGATCGAGCCTCCGATCGTGCCTCCTTCGCATGATCGAGTCTCCAATCGTGCCTCCTTTGCATGATCGAGCCTCCGATCGTGCCTCCTTCGCATGATCGAGTCTCCGATCGTGCCTCCTTCGCATGATCGAGCCTCCGATCGCGCCTCCTTCGCATGATCGAGCTTCTGATCGTGCTTTCTCCGCATGATCGAGCCAATTTGTTCAAACTCATGATGATTCGTCTGTCCCTTGAATTATGCGTCCCATGGAGCTACCATATTCACGATGCTCAGTTACTGCTTCGACATTAATTACCGGAACTAGTATCTCCAGCCGATTTCTTTCCTCCCAGTCCGTTCTTCGCTGGTGAAAATTTAGCTCAACCAGGCCCTCTTGACGTGTAGGCCTGAGCTTGTTTCCAATTCCAATTGTCGTCTGTTCCACCTCCAGTCGCTGGTCTAACAGTGTGATCACAACCCGAAGATCTTCATCCAGTTCTTCATTCCGAATGAAGAACTGGATGAACTCCTATTGAACTGATCCAAGACATTGTGCATTCTTGTTGGGGTTCGTAGCTGTTGGATAAGCAGAAGCTTCCCATCAAATTGAAGAAGTAATTTTGTTGTCTGTGTTTTGTTTTGGTCCCAGCCTGTGTTTAAACAGTCCTATTTTGACCATCGTATAACCTCTGCGCACGTTCCACTCTCCTGGATTCTTTATGCTATTTCATAAAAAATAACGTAGGCGTCAGGTTTCATTTTGGCCGGAATATTTTTTCCGTCTATTCTTATGCTGACGGTTTTGTCGAAGAAATATGAAATTTTTTATTTGTGTAAGAAGGTTCATGAGCATGCGTTTTTCTCGTGTAGCCGATCTCCAAATGGAAGCTATAAGATCAACTTCAGGATCTCATGGTTATTTCATGTGATCTCGCACAAGAAATGAGCTCCGTTTTATAGCTGCTTGGAAATTCAATAGAACGAAGGTGCCTCGTCTAAATGTCGTTGTTCTCGAGTTGCGTATATACGCGGGCGTGTTATATTAAATTTCCTACTCCACACCAAAAATAAAAACTGTATTTTTACAGCCACTAAATGCGCTCAATGAACCGCTGTACTTTTCCATTTGAATATTTAATTCAGTTGATAGACACAGTTAAGTTTATTTTAGTCCTGGCTCGCTTGGATGCGAACAGCTCATGCTATAGCCGTAGAGCTTGTACATATGTGAGCAAGTGTCTAACCTTCTATAAATTTTTCAGCACAATAGCTGAAAAAAATAAGCTAAGAGCAAAATTACTTACAAAATTCATTTACCATGCTGTTATCTCGTTTTATTTAGGCTTTTGTCGCATATTTTGTGCACCTTTGTAACCGTGAGCATATGCTGGATTCGCCACATTTGAAATGTCTAAGTCAATTATTAGCTTATGTCTGGCGTGAGAACTCTGCAATTTTTCGATCATGACTGATAAATGGAGAACTTAGCTATTATTTCCAAAATTCTGACTACTGGCTATTGTTTGAGAATAGTTCCTGTAACCTGACTTCACTTCGATAAATTGTACTCTATAAATTAAGTCAACGTTTTCTCTTTCTAGCTTAATATCATTTACTTCACTTTTTGCTTCACTTTTCCAACCAACATCAAGTCATTGAGTAACAAATGTTTTCTCCACTTTTCATCCTCTAATGCTATTATTTGTATCATTTCAAGTCATACATGATACATGCCCAGAAAAATATATTGTCTCGACGAGTCTCTAGAGCACAATTGCCCTGGGGCATCACGTTATAGATCCTCGTCGTCGCCTTGACGTGCTATTTTTTCCACGTCTATTGGACGCGAGCGCATCGAATTTATCGGTTCTTTTCGTGTCCAATTTTTGCGCCGTGATAGACGCGGGCTTGTGATCCCGGCACAGCGATTGCCGGGACTTTCGCTCGCACATGAAATTGCATTTCAACTTGCATTTCCGTTCGATTATAATTAGCAACTTTCCGATGCGATTATTAGATCTAAAAATTCTGAGTGAGGCGTAAGATAGATGTCTATTTTATAGTTATAATTTTGAAAGGAATATGTTAATTCCGTTTTTTTTAAACAGCAAGAATCTAGCCGCCTACTCGTATGTCTTTTTGATATCAAAGCTTCAGTCTGACCAGTTGACCTGGCACTCGTGCTCGCACTGACAACCTTGGAATTCATCCAGATTTGTTGAGAAATTGATTGGATGTAGCAAAATTTGGTGTCTATCGATATTTGTTAAAAATCTACACACATTATTGCTTTGTGGGAAATTTAATTAGAGGTAACAATATTTAGTTTCTGTTGGCTTATCAGTATTTGTTAATAGTCTCAATACATCATTTTACTGTGCATATAAAGCCTCCGCTATGATATTCTGCCGACATCGCGTATTATTGTCAATTGTAAATTATTCTACGACGTTCCATCATGCACCATGTTGTAAAACTTTGCTTATTATATTACTCATAAACGTAAAATGCTACCCCTTGTTTGGCAGTACATCAAGTTCGGTGCCTTTGCTTCGGTGCTCTCTACGAATATTGCTAAAAAATCAGTGATAGATTGTGGATCAAACATCAGTGAAAACCAATGCATTAGTATTTGAATGTGGGAATTTTTTTTTGACGAAATAAAGTTGTTGCAACTATTTTTATCAGCTATCAATAGTTTCGTCGAATTAACCTTTGCTGCCAGAATTAATTGTTACTTAGTACACATAAACACTGGGCAACTTCGGGTTATAGCCGTACTCTATAACAGAATTCATGTAAGAAATGCATTAGAATTTACTTTCAATCATAGCTTAAATAACATTGTAAAGGCAGGTTGATCGAGAAACTCCTATCGATAAATAAAAGCATAAGATGAGGAATATTTTATTTATTACCAGGTAGTTAAAAAATTAGGAGGTAGAGTTTATAATTCAAATAAGCACAGCTTGTAAATAGAAGCAACATTCCTGAACAGCGCTTCCTCTACGCCCAATTGAACTGCCAATTATTTTTTCTCGATCAGTTTCTTTAGAATAACTCGCCCATGGATGACGACCGATATATCGCTCTCAGCGGCGACTGATATATCGCTTAGTATAGTTCATATTTCAAGAAAATCCCTCATCGCCAGATTTAGGTCAATAATCCCCGGCGTATCGGCGGCCAACCATAGCCAACCATCGGTCCCTGGATTACCGGCTGGCATTTCCGTGCGGTCGCCTGCATTAAGCATCTCGACCTAAAAGTTGGACGGCTCGTGACATGTTTAAACTTTGGCACGTCATCTGCAGCCACTGGATGAGGCCGCCTCAGGACCCCTCTCCTGCAGTCCTGTGTACAAACATCCTGCTCAAGTGCGCGGGAGCTTCTCTAGGCTCACGGTTGCTCTGCAGGGTCCCTGTAATGCGATCTTATTTGCATTTTGTGCAGACATAGTTTCAATTTCACCTCAAAATAATTCTCAAGAAGGTGTATTTTTCAAAAAAACTGACGACTTGGCATTGACTAGAAAACGTATATTCAATCGCATATTTTGTTGGACGAATGAAATTTACGCTGGTGCTTCACATACCGGTACCTTGTTGAAGAACCACATAATGCTGATATGAGTGAGATGAAGCGAGGGGTTTTTCTTTTCCTTGGAAATCCTACTTGGAAAATACCAAAGCAATTTATTTGTCTTCGTCTATTGAAACTCTATTTAAAAAATAGGATGTCAACCTCTTTCGCTCGTGCTTTCATTTGCCACTGTGAGAAAACTTACTTGAACGTCTATTTGAAGGTCAAGGTCTTGAGAAAAATACGATTTTAATGAAGTTTACTCTCTTCCTGTTTACATGGCCAATGTCAAATAAATTCTTGTAGAATAAATGATAACATATTATCCTGACTTTGAACGACTTTTTTGCGTGCATGATAAATTGTGTTTTGCTTCTCATTAAAAGTCCACCATAATTGCGAGGCTCAGACGCCTTGTTTGCCGTCGTGTCGCCCCCTCCCCGCCATCCCTGCTGAGAGCTGCAAATAATTGATCGCTCGTCCCTGGCATCGGCGCTTGTTTATAATGCCCAGTCGCACCGCGTGCAGCAGAAAAATATAAGGCAGCGTTGGGGTGCGCTATTTATTTATTTTGCAATGTGTGTCCCTCTTGGAAACCATCACTGCCATGTCGCTGGCCAACTGTTGGCCACCAGTAATCCGGCGATAAATATGAAGCATGAGTTGCCTTCATATTTTTCTTACGTGCTTGCATCTTTTCTGCTCTGCAATAAACATGTTGTGCATTTTGAGATTCACTCTCGGTATAGGGGGAAAAACCTCACACTCGAGGTTTTTCTCTGTATATTATTTTCCAAATTGCATTTGTTGGAAAATATTTTGCCCACTTTGAAAGTTTGATTGATTGATTTATTCAGTTCTGTCTGGAGAATGATGATGTTTCAGCATCACCTGATGTTACGATCAGTCGACTGAAATTACCTGTTTAATAAATTTAATAGCCGAACGATTGATTAATATTCATAAAATCAATCTAGTCCTCCTTCTACATTTCAATCTCATTTTTAAAAAGTTCAAGTTTTTAAATCTAAAGTGATTTATGCCTATTTTTCTTACATACCCATTTACCAGGCTAATTTATGCCACGGAAAAAATTACCTGGCCCATCTCCGAACGTCTCCTTCATTCATATTTTTTTTTAATTTCCCAGTGCTTGCCTGGAAAAATTGCCGTTTTTCTCATGTCTCCTGATGATGTTAGACTCGTCAATGCCTTCATGCAAATCTACTACAAGCCTCTGATGAAGTAAACGAACTTTAATGCAATATGATCTTGGCTGATGGACTTCCTCGATCGGCACGAGCAGTTCTGGACTGAGCAACATTTTGGGCTCGGCACAGCTGCTCCAGATTATCTGAATTAAGTAGCTGCTCCAAGTCATCTAAATTAGGTTACTGTTCCAGGTCATCTGAATTAGGGAGCTGCTCCAAATTATCTGAATTACTAATTAAGCTGCTCCATATTATCCGAATTAGGAAGCTGCTGCAGACTATTTTAGGGAGGGAGTTGAGGCAAGAGCTACTTCCATAATTATCTTTATCTAGGAATCTGTACCCTGGAGATTTCCGAAATAGAAAATATCGACCCTAAAGTTTCTCTTAATTGTGGGATGTCGTCCTGAAAAAATTCTCCAGATTTTGGGATATCGATCTCCAAAGGATCTTCATAGTATTAAATATCGTCCATGAAGCGATCATCAATGGGTGGGATATCGTTTTCAATGGATCTTCGAAATGTTGGGTCCATCTTCAATGGGAAAAGCAATCAATCTTCAAAGTGTTGGAAATTGTCAATAAATTATATATAGTCGAAGTATGGGAAATTGTCACCAAAGGGTTCATCACATTGTAGGAAATTGTCTCCAAAAGAAACTTCTAATTGCATAAAATCGTCCTCTCTCAAAAAGATATTCGAAGTGGTAAAATACCTGACACAGGTTTACAATTAAGGTGTCCCGCATTTGAGGATGGATGCGGAGTACCCATAGCCGAACGTAAAAATTCACGTCTATTTTATCATTAATAGTTATTTGTTTTATTTAAGCATTTTTTGGGGTTGAAAACAAAAACAAATTAAAAAGTCTCTTGCCGCCCCACCTCTCATTTCCGACGGTTGTATGCACCACCAAGGCAAGTCGATTGATCATTTGCAATTCATCTTCGGAATTGTTCACATACATTATAATAATTAAGTCTGCATTTGCGATTTAAAAATGCGTTCAAGTCTTACATACGTCCTTCTGAGGGGTTTCAACAGTACTTATGTTTGCGATCTAATTCCTCTGAAATGCATTTATTGATTTATTGTTCAATACAAACTTGTGTCATTTACTATACAGCTTACCAGACACGCAGTTTGCGCAATACGCTTGCGCGTTAGTGGAGACGAAAATTATTAAAATCAAAGTCCCATTCAAAAAATGAAATTTTAGGATTCATTTACTTTGCTCTGGGCTACAATAGTTTAAAATGTAGGACGGACCCAGACTGATTGCATTCGGGTAGAAAACCGGCTTTATTCAAAGGAACATTATTTCGTGATCCAATGACATTTTTGTCCGTATATAAAAAATTAACTTAAAAATCGAGGAAATCTTTCGCATTATCGAAGTTTTGACATATGTTTGTAGTACACTTACTAATATTTATTAACACATGCCGGGTATATAGTAATATATAAATTTTCTTGCTGTGCTCATAATTATAATTGTTGCCACAATTCTAATGAGTTTCTGAGTTAATCAGAATAGTCTTTAAATTTTTTATATTTCCAATTCAGGAAAAACTATCATCTCGTTATGAATTTTTGATCGGGTGCCATGAAATAGTCGGGTAAAATTGAATAAAATGAGTTTATTTGTTCTGGTAGACGAATTTCTCTTCCGCCGGTGAAGCTTTCTCACGGCGCCACGACCAGAAGTTATTGTTTGATCGCGATTTCATTTAATTAAGGTATATTATTCCTCATTTGTTGTTAACTAGAGAAATACACTTTTTGTGTGTATATTGCGATTAGCGGGCGGATTTTGGATTTTGCATTATCCCTCATATGCCCTAAACTATAACAAGACACGCTAATAAATGAATAAAGTGGTAGAAATAATAATATTTGCCTGTTTTTTTGTGTTTGACGTTTGCCCGGCAGGTTGCTTTCGCGGGCTATGGTCTCGCAACTTTATCGCCACGGTCTAGTCAGTTCGCCGCTGATCTAGTCATGTCACAGAGGGTTTAGATTCACATCGCAGTGGGTTTAGGTCACATCGCAGTGGGTCTAGGTCACATCGCAGTGGGTCTAGGTCACATCGCAGTGGGTCTAGGTCACATCGCAGTGGGTCTAGGTCACATCGCAGTGGGTTTAGATTCGCATCGCAGTGTGTTTAGATTCGCATCGCAGTGGGTGTAGGTCACACCACAGCAGGTTTAGAGTTACACCGCAGCAGGTCTAGTCGCATCACAGTTGGTCTAGAATCTCATTGCAGTGGGTCTCGCATGTCTGCAGTGCGCAGTCGCAATTTAGTTGCTGTGTCGGGCCATGGCTTGATTGTGTTCACTTTTGGTGGCAATTTGCGTACTGGGGTGCGACCGCGACCTGCCCAAATGAACTGCTGGGCCTGGCGTGTGTCTGCCGGCGATATTGGCGCTGTTGCGACAAATATAAAACTTACAGCTTTTCCGTGCCTTGGCTGCTGCATCGCGCGTCTGCTGCAAACCCTCTTCAGAATCAAAGTTGCATGCCTGTCTGGTATTGAACGCAAGAATTATTTCGTCGGTATTTGTGTTATTATCGGTATATGATGATTGGTTTTCGTTAATTATATGAAAAATTTCTCCTGGGAAATCTGCTACTTCTAAAAAATATCTTTCGGTGTTCAATAACTTTAAAATTCTTCTCTTAATGTATGTTAATTTAGGTTTATGAATACAATTCGAGTCATAATGAGTACATGTGTCCACTGCACGGCTGATTTCAGTCGGATCTTCCATCTTCTGACGTCGGTTATAACTTTGAGACTTCTTAGGATTAGCTTCGTTTAACACCATCTACTAAGCATACAGTTGAAAATCCTACTGCGTCTTGGCTGCACGGCTCTATGAACACTTCAGGTTCAGAATGTGCTCAGAGTCCCTCTTCTACGTTACTTAGCTCGTTGATCTTTTTCGACTGGTTCGCCATATACTTCTTTTTAGACGGCGCTTCACAACCTTTACTGGAGACCGCTTCTCCTCTGCAATGTGCTTCACTGCTCCTCCTCTAAAATGAGTTTCGCGGCTCCTCGTCAAGATTGTGCTTCACTGCGCCTCCTCTAGACTGTGCTTCACTGCTTTTCCTCTGTACTGTCCTTCACTGCTCTTCCTCTAGACTGTGCTTCACTGCTACTATCGCAGATGTGCTTCACTGCTCCTATCACAGATGTGCTTCACTGCTCTTCCTCTAGACTTTGTGCTTCACTGCTCCTATCACAGATGTGCTTCACTGTTCCTCCGCTAGACTTTGTGCTTCACTGCTCCTGTCGCAGATGTGCTTCACTGCTCCTATCATTGGCTGTGCTTCACTGCTCCTCCTCTAGACTTTGTTACACTGCTCCTCCTCTAGACTGTGCTTCTCTGTGTTGCGTGAAACCATCTTCTCAGCACCCCATCCGCGCGTGATCCGAGCCGCTAACACAACATCGCTCTGGTCTGTGATTGCTTTTACGTGTAGATGAGACCGCAGCCAGGCTCTCTGCCCCTGCTCTCTCAGAGGAAGCGAATGATTGCATCACAGGCTTCCTAACATTTTGACCGGTCTCCCCTTGAACAATCCGATATTTTTCTTTAAAATCCAGCTTGTACATTGAAATGAGTTCTGAAAACAATTGGATGTATATTTATCGCCTCTTCGCGATCGTTCCCTCGAATAGCTTCGAGTAGTTTGGGTCGAATCGTGATGTCATTATTCCTAGCAGCTACGGTTTACGTTCAATGTTACTCTTGACACGAAGTAACATGTTGCCACCAAACACTTAACACATTTGCTGTAAATAACTTACTCAGCAAGAGTAATGAAGAAACATTAACGTGAATGATACTACACCAGACGATCAACCCTCGCCGACCATATAATACTTTAGCAACACAGCCTCATCCACTTGTCAGGTAACGGTGGCATCTCGATATTACGAACACATTCATGCCTTATTACTCTGTACTAAAGTATCATTCACTTCTGGCTAGTTATTTTGTACTGAATAACTTCTATGTACTATCAACCACTGACTAACTATTTTATCCCTAAGCTTCTCAAACTCATCTCATAAACTCACTCACTCTGCACAAAAATTTATTGTTCCTATACTATTTCAAACACTGCCTAAATTAATGGTTTCTGAGTGGCTGTCGTTAGACTTTCACTATGGATGACGTCAGCGCGAGAGATGCTCGTATCGACTTTCCCATAGAAATCTAAAACGTTTGACCTCGAACGCTTTGAAATATTGACGACAAAATGACGCCCGAGCTCCCTAAAACGCCCCGACTACCTCGCTCCACGAGACAGCTTTATTAAATAAATTAGAAAAACGGATGATTTTCTCGTGGCATCAGCGATTTTTTTTTCTTTTAAAAATCGGCGAGACGTCATTGGTACCAAGAAGCCGGCGCTGGATGAGCTACGGTTCAAGCCGTACGTAACACCCGCAATTTGGGCCATAATTTGATGCGGGGCCCGGCTTAAATTTCCGGGATTTTTCGAGTCTGTGATGCCCGCGATGTCCCCAGAATAATGCGATACGTCCCGAAAATGTGGCATTTAAGCCATCGCTTCCATAAATAAGTACGGCCCCCACGTTTACTTATACGCTCCACCCTTGGGTCGTAAGGCGCTACAAAATAAAAAATAAGTAAAGCTGTTTAGAAAGTATATGTAAGGTGCCACCAATAATGAAAACTCGTTACCAATTTATGCGAGCAATTTTTGCATATGCTGTATTTTTGTTTCATTTTCTTCTGCAGCATACGAAACAAATGGGCGCTTGAATCGCTTCTTTCCGAGGCAGGGATTGCGAGAAGAGCTCTAGCTGATGCTCATCGCGGGCTTGAGAACTTCATTCCGTCGTAAGCTGGCTTAGTGATGGTGTTTGTGTGACAACCAAGGTCTTCATATGCCTTTATTTGTATAAACGAGAATTATAATAGAATTAACCCACGAGAAATAGCAGTTTATTACCAATATCCCAGTGCGCCTGTAGCGGTTTATAGGATAATGCAGCATATTGCCTTCATTTATTTAAATAACGTTATACTTCGTATAGTTTCATCTACCGTACATTCAGGCTTTCCTAACAAATTCGCCGATTCTTTGCATACAAAGACTATAATGATGCCATTCTGCACTGCGAACTGATACGTTTCCTGTGAAAAGGATTATAATCGAGTACTTTCCCTTTAGACTAATATTACACTCTGCACTCAGTACAGGGGAATTTGTACACTCACTATTGTACATGCCAGTTCTAGAGTCTGCTTTTATCTCGTCCCTGGAACATACTATGGCGGCCTCTCTATGCAACACCCGCCCTGCTATAAAGCGCGCTTTATCAGCCGTTCTTTTGTGCTCGGAACAACCTGCATAAGAAGCTCGTAGCACGGTAGGCCGTATCTCTATCGGGAGTTAGGACCCAAAAATTTGCAGTCGATTTTGTATTGGATGCTTTAAAATGTTTGTGTTGATAGTGAATAGTTCAGAGAAGTCTGAAATTCAAACTCAAAAGCTGCAAATCGTGCGTTTGACTCATTGAGAGTGATGCAGTTGGTCGTTTACATTACATTTTAGATCATCAGATCTAAAGCCGACGAATAAAAAGACTCTCTGAAATCTTCATGGATTGTAAGTGTGATGTTAACATTCGACGTTAGCGAACTTGTAAAAGCTGAATGGTGGAGGAATTGCAACCTGAAAAGAAATTGAATCTAGGAATTTAAAAGTAAAGAAAATAGCCAAAAAGTTCACCATTTCTTATAAGAGAAAACTTTTCGGAGTCCAGCTCCATCGTCAGTTCAAAACCTAGAACACAGGTACCAACAGTTAGTAGCCTAAAATTCACACTCAAACAATTTACCTAAACTTGAAGACATCAGAACTAAATCGGAAATAAAACAAATAAAAATGAGATAACATGTAGAGAAGGTACTATCTATTTACAATTTGTAGAGGATAGGAACTGAATGCGGCATTTAAACTGAGCTTCTGTTTGAAAATATATAATTTTTCTAAAATTCGTAGGTCAGAAACACTGGTTGTGGAGGCTAAAACTCTAAAATCACTATTGGACACCGGGACGTTGCACTGCTCGGCATGACTACGTACAGCTGAATGAGGGGGATGCGCAAGTATGTTCCCTGTTCTATATCTCCTGCCTCTATGCTCTGCAAGCCTAGTATAAAAATTGCGCAATGTCATACCGACATACGCAGATGCGCACTGCGCACAACCATATTGATAAACTAGGGATGATCGCAAAAGAACAGGGAGAGGATATTTGTACCTGAAAAACGAGCTAATTTTAAAATTGTTCACTAGCAGTACCTGAAGATTTACATTCGGGAGGTATTTAGAGAATAGATCTTTCAATTCCTTTGCCATCGTCTCAGATGCGGAGCCAAAGTAAAGAAAAGAACAATAAACACTATTCCTATCGTCATGCTCGGGAACCACCTCAGCATATTGTTTAGACAAGAATTTCTTAATTTGAGTATACACCAATTGTGAAGGAAACCCATTCAGTGAAAATATACTGCGCAAATATTCAAATTCAGTGTGGATATTATGGAAAGTGGAGCAAATTCGGAAACCGCGGTTTAATAACGTTTGAATCCCATTTAATTTGTGACGAAAGGAACAAAAGCTAAAAAAGCTGGTGCTCAAGCCGGTGAACGATGATTTTCGATATACAGATGTCTGGAAACGGCCATCGGATTTTATGACCTTACAATCAAGAAATTTTATGACCTTACAATTGAGATTGAATCTCAATCATGTAGAATTTCCATCAATCATGTTTTTATTCCTGTTATTCATGCAGACGCTATACAAGAACGTGAGTCATTGGTACACTTACATTCGTCGTTTTTATCTTTTTAATATTTTAGTTCACAACGCTGTTACTCATAAAGACCGAATCAGACTCCTTCGGCTTTCGTGTATCAGAGACTCGCTCACCTTTAGGTAGCAAAATTAAGTGCCCCAGTTGAAGACACGTTCGCGTGAGCGACATGCTACTGCGGAGACATTTTATTGTGAGAGACATAACCCTGTGGAAGGCGTGTTTGTTTGAGAAACGTGCTACTGTGGGTGACATGATACTGCAGGAGACATGTTACTGTGAGAAACATGTTCATGTGGAAGACATGACCCTGTGAGAGGGATAGGATTATGCTGGAGACATGTTCCTGTATGCAAGTTCCTCTTTTACGCGACCGGTTTCATTCCTTAACGCTACCCTTTGATCAAGCGTAGAACGCTGAGCAGCTCTTCTGATCTGGATGGAATGAAATGCCCACAAATTCTATAGCCAAAGCAGAACTACGAAATTGGTTTGCATTTTTTCAGTGGTGACTTGTAAGGCTTGGTTCATCTTATATTAAATGTTATATGTTGGCACTGTTTGATCTTCACGCAGGGTGTTTGGCAACTGTTTCCAAATTGCTCCTATTTGACCATTTCAAGCCTTCTAATTATGTCTGCATATATTTGACTGTAGTAGATCGTTTTGTTCCAGTTTCCTAATTGTGGGTTTTTCTACCTGATCTTCTACGTCGACTTCGTAGTCGAGGGCTTTTAGACCTTAAGTCGCTCATTTAGAAGGCCTCTTGCTTAGACGTCTTTCTTCGTTGGCCTTTTTTCAAGGTTACTGGTTTTTCTTATTAGCTGGACCTTTTCCAGGCCTCAAGGTTTCTTCGTTGTCCTCATGCCAGGCCGTCTAGCCCAGGTTTGGAGTCAGTGGAGCGTGAGTCTATCGTTCATGCTTGACTTGAGTCTGCTTGCGCCGCAGCCTTCATCCAGGGGGCGCCTATCGCTCCTCTTTTGTTCCCAACAATCCCTTTGTTTTGGCTCGCGAGACCCGGCGCGCCTTTCATTGTACCGTCTAGTCGCTGCTCATGATCTCGGGCCAGCTACCGACCTGCGGCTCTGTTAAATATCATCATAGAATTAACGGCAACGATCCTAAATTTCTAATGAGGCATATCAGAATCGCCCATCCGTGCGCCAGAGTCCTGTTGGTGGAGGGTTTTAGTGGCCGATCGTTAGGCGATGACAAACATTCAACAGCTTGGGTTCCACGTTATAAAGTTTACTAGTTCTTTGCCAGCAATCAGAGTCGTGCTCATGAAATGCTAGCCTCGAGATCGACTTTAAACTTTTGCCTAGTGCACACGGTGTACAAATTAAGGTGTACAAACTAAAAAAACTTTTGCGTATTGCATACGGCGCAGTATGAGGTAGTATTTGCGTATTGCATACAGCGTAATAACTAAAATTACTTTTCGTAGTGCATACGGCGTGGTAACTAAATAAACTTTGACGTAGTTCCGCACATTCTAGAGTCTCTTATGCTGGCCATCGTTGTACCGTAGACCCGTCGTCGAAATTCTGACCTTCCTTTCGACACTTTTATCCATCAGACTAGTGTTCGACCGTAAAAACCGCGCAAAATCTTTCCCATTCAATAAGTTATGTGGACTGAATATCACTCGAGATTCCGAGTCGTCACTGCAAAAGTTTTCTCTTTGAAGAACGTCAAAGGATGCGCGCAGAGCCGCGCCGTGGCGTGGAATGGCGACCAACTCCATCTAGTCGCCTCAATTTTTCTCTGGGTTGCAAAGTTTATATTTGTAAATTTCAGCGGTACAAATTTCAATGCAGCGTTTTGCAACAGTGTTAAGGTCAACACTTGGAAATTTTACGAATTTTAACGCAAGTCAATACTTTGAAGCAAAGCGGTTCAATATTTTTTAATTGAATGATATGCACGTCAAAAATTAATGCCACAAAGTTCAACCCTACAAAGTACAAAGCTGCAAACTCACGCGCTTCAAACTTAAGCGTTGCAAAAAATCAACGCTTTGAAGTTAAACAATGAGTTCGTTTCTGCAAAGTTTGGTGCTACAACGTTCAATACTGCCAAGTTCGGTGCTGCGAACTTGAATGCTGTTAAATTCAAAGCAGTTTGATTTTTTCGTTACTTGCAAAGTAAGGTGCTGTAAATACAATGAAATGTTCAAAGCAGTTTGATTTTTTCGTTACTTGCAAGTAACGAAAAGTGTAACGAAAAGTAAGGTGCTGTAAAGTTTAATGCTGTAAATACAATGAAATGTTCAAAGCAGTTTGATTTTTTCGTTATTTGCAAAGTACGGTGCTGTAAAGTTTAATGCTGTAAATACAATGAAATGTTTATAGCAGTTTGATTTTTTCGTTATTTGCAAAGTACGGTGCTGTAAAGTTTAATGCTGTAAATTTGATCATTGCGCAATAAAAGAAAGTAAAGTTCCTAAAGAAACCAAGGCAGAGCGCCTATATGTAATTAACGTATACATATAATATGATCGCTTCTCAAGTGTACTTTGCGAAGTAATTCCCTTCATTTCTTCCGCCCTTTCGAGGCTAACATAATTCTGATGGTCTTTGAAATACGATATTATATATCAATATGTGTTCAAGGGATCAAATATATTCATACATGTTTATAGGTTGGTCTGCATTATAAACCTGCCTGGGTTAAATGTTTAAATGGTTTTCATTGTAATAATTACATTCGTTTGCCTCGTTGATTAAGCAAGTCAAGATGATGACTAAACAACCATCTGCATGCTAGGTTAATGTGTATCATTAGTGTCAACAACTCGTCTCGAATTTTGTGATATTTCTTTTTACTGCTATGTTTTTTCTTCGTACTTTTTTTATTATGTAATAAGATCAAATCAGGTATTTGGTGTTTGACTTCTGAATTAAATTTGACTTACATGGAATTTTCATTCGCCATAAAAAAGTGCCGAGGAAGATGCGTACTTGCTGAAGGCCGATATTTGCTACGGCGTTTTTTGCAGCTTTTTGCAGCTGCGGGCCCAGTTGCGCACACCGCGTACGGAATGGATTGACTACACAATTAGTATATCTTTACCACTACTGATAATCCCCTTTTCTCTTGTTTTTATTTCTTCTCTCGTGAGATTTATTTTCCGTATGATTGTAAATTACAGCATTTTTTTCTCTTTCATTTCGCTTTTATCAATGGTGGTTCGATCCTAATGTTTGTCGAAAATACTGATGAAAAGTACGGGCACTTTGATGCTATACGGTAACGCACATCTCTCTTTCGCTGCGGTCATGTTTCGTATGAAATTATTAGTTCACCTTTTTCATGATTATCAAACTCCTAAATGATCTTAGTGACCCTCTTGTGAACATTGAACATATCTTTTGTTATGAAGCAAGTCGTGAAATTCACAGTATTTGTTATGAACATTATAATCATGCATCGCAAAGTCTATGAAAGCTTCATTTTAATCTGACATGCATATTGTTTTACCAGGCCAAGGAGTTGCCGGCGAAGGATTTGAGTGGCACGAGCGACCCCTACGTGCGAGTTATGCTGCTTCCTGATAAAAAACACAAGCTCGAGACCAAAATAAAGCGACGAACGTTGCATCCCAAGTGGCACGAGACCTTTTACTTCGAAGGTGAGTTCTCTCTGATGTGTAAGACTCTTCCTTGCATTGAAAGATTTAATGCCGCATATTGCTCGACATTCGTGGAATGACAAAGATACATGCGCAATCATTTCAGTATAATTGCAACATCTTAATTTATATTCACGTATGGTTGCTTGTCTGCAGTCTGCAAAGAACTGGGAGAGTTTAAACCAAAATTTTTAGTTAGTTATGAATTTAAGACATAGAATTATGTAGATCGTTGATTGCTTCATGGCCTGGCTTTATTACACGAAGAAATTCACATTTGTTTATAGTATTGCAAAGTTACCCAAAGCTGTTTATTGCCACAGTCTACTATAGCACTTGTATTGCTCGGTTGCAGCAACCTCGAGGAGACCTCAGACGTTTCCAGTCTCAGCTCTGCTCATGCAGATAGGCAAGCATTTCTAAAAGTATTTACACAACTGCGTATATATACGACGATTATTAAAAGCTGACAAAATGCTTGAAGAATGTGTGTATATCTAGATTCGCGACACAGCCAAAAATGTTTGGGGACAATTTTTAACGGCTGTCAAGTTGCAGATACAAGAAAAGTTGTAGGATGCAAGAAACATTTCGAAAAAGCCCATACACTCGACGTATCATAGGTGCATTGCAACGACATTTTACACGGGTTTTTACCTTTTTGAAGTCTTTGCAGAAGCGTGTAGAAAAGGTTCAAAAGAGCCTACAATAAACAAGCACTTGAAAGGTTTCTTTCATTTAATGGTTCTGGGTATTCACGTGCAAGTAAAGAGATGCCTTGACAAATTCAAAGATAATAGATATTCTTCAAGACGGCTATTGCAATGTATTTGGTTGGAAATAACAGGCAGGCATGAAATTATCGTTATGTTCAAGTCTTATTTACCAACGAGTGAAGTTGAGTTTATCGGTGCACTTCCTGGCCTGTCGGATCCTCTTTCTGCTGAGTCGCCGGCGCTCGGAACGCGGCACTGCTGCCGCCCTTGCGACTGTCACCCGCACCCACGATTGTCCCCACACACCGCACCCACGATTGTCCCCACACCCGCACCCACGGTTGTCCCCCACACCTGCACCCACGTGTGTCCCCCCCATAACCGCTATCACGACTGTACCCGAAATTGTCAGTCGTGCCCTCAAATGTCTTGCGCAGCAGCGCCTATCACCCCGACGCCGAACATTGTCCCTCGCACCAAAACTCCATTACCCGTGACTGTTCATTGCCCCCAAATATTCGGTTCCGTTTTCGTCGACTCGTCTGCCAGTTTAAGACGATTTGTTGGCTTGTTGATGTCAGGACGAGTTTCATGCTCCCAGAAATGCCCTTTCAAAAACTGGTGCACATCCATCCTTCGCTGAGCATGATGTCTCACGATAGCAAGCTTACACTTTTATCTTAATGACTCCGCCTGTTAAAAAACACTGAACAACTAATGAATATATTTAATTTTGCTTTTTTCCTATTAATTATTTTTTTTTGCCTTCGCCCATGCACGCACAGACAGCTAATCAGCGATGTGATTCTCTCTCTGATGTTGAGCTCCCGGTATCGGCTCAGAATGTAGCGCCATTTGCAGCACTGCAGCCAGACTTTCCATTAAGCATCAATCACTTCGAACGTCACGTTGTTTTGATGTGCGAAGTTTGAATTGAAATCAGTATAATTGTGAGCCAAGTTGAGGCTATTGCGCATGCCTCATGGGGACGGACGAGGGAGGAGGTCGTGAAATGTGGGCGCACAGAGTTGGCCATGCAGATCCGACGGCTGGGTTTGACAGCTGGTTGCGTGTCGTTGTTTGTACAAGAATTTTTCATGCGTTCGAAGTTATTTATTGTTAAACCTTACACCTGGAATTTTTTTCATTTTCTCTCGTTTTTAGATATCTGTTTTCGTCGTTTATTTTAGCAGACTTTCTTTCCACTCACCAACGTGATTCCAGGAGAGGTAAACTCGTAGATCTTACCCTGATCTGTGGACCCTTAGGGGTAATCAATATCTTAGGCAAGTCATGTTACCCATTTCTCAGATATTCATTCATAAATGACTCAACTTACTTTCCAAATAAAACGGGCAGAAACTGCGCTTACTGTGCTCCCAACTTGAGACGTCTCTTTTGTTCCTGTGTCGCTCAATTTTAGTCACGACGCAAGATGTCGTCTGCCTGCTTAATGAATTTCATTTGCATTTAATTTAAAACAAGCATGAAGCCCGCGCCTCTTGACGTCTTTCATCAACGGATCTTTTATTTCCCACACCGCCATCACTAAAGGGTCATCCATTACCCCTTCCTCCCGGCCAAGGGAAAAAACTGTTGATTTCTTACCTCTATTTCGTTTAGGTTGAGAAACTGCACTTATTGCACTGAACCTCGGAATTTAACTGAAGTCTCTAAGCCTACGATGAATTATCAGTGATTCAATTTTGCATAGTTTTGGCTCTGAGTGTTAAATGGAGACAATCATGAGCCTTTATATTGAAACTTGGCATCGATAAACGGCTTCTAAGTTTATCTTCAAGCGTTGTTTCTTCATCTTTAGAAACCCTACTTGTAATTGAAGTCAAAATTAAATAATCATAAATGTCAAGTTATTAAGTATAGATGTGTTTGAAGAACACGTACATGATTAATTTATTTGTGATGAAAGACAAATTTTTCTCAATCTTTTCTTATTCTCCGTTATTTCTTTTATCAATCTCTTAGCGATCTGAGATGACTTGTAACGTTCATTACCGTTTTTTCTAGTGGTATATTTTATAATTAAAATGACACATGGCACTCATTTACAAGAATTTTGCATTCATTCTACTTTCTACATGAATTATTCTATTTGCAGAGTTCCCGATCCAGAAGCTGAACAGCCGAGTGCTGCACCTCCACGTCTTCGACTACGACAGGTTTTCTCGCGACGATTCCATCGGCGAGGTCCACATCCCGCTCTGTCAGGTGGGCGGGGTAGGGGCTGTTGGTGGGGTGTAACTGTCGGGTGACTGGCTTGTTTGGGGTAGCTACTGTCGGGTGACTCACTTATTTCTTATTTGATGTAGCTATTGTCGGGTGACTCGCCAGTTTGATGTAGCTACTGTTGGGTGACTCGCTTGTTTGGTGTAGCTACTGTTGGGTGACTCGCTTGTTTGGTGTAGCTACTGTTGGGTGACTCGCTTGTTTGGTGTAGCTTGTTTGGTGTAGCTACTGTCGGGTGACTCACTTATTTGGTGTAGCTACTGTCGGATGACTCACTTATTTGGTGTAGCTACTGTCAACTGTCGGCTGCTTGATGCAAATGGCAACGACTGCCGCGTGGTCTTCACTTGTCATTAGTAAATATTGACGGGAGCTTTGGTCGAGTACACGACAAATATTTGCCGATTGCAAATCAAATTGCGTTTCTGATCACGTAGAGTTTGCTTGCGCTCACGACGAAGCGTTGGAAAAAATTTCGTTATCACTGAACTAACTCATTGCCATCCTCCTCTGATCCATGCTTTCTAGCGCATTTATTTGATTTCTCTCCATGAGCCGTCAGTTAATCCCAATACAATTCTAACGTGCTTGATGATGTATATCCCTACTGCGTCACCATTTGAAATTAAGTCACCAATAGAAATTGAGTTGACATTTTCCGTAAATGAGTAATCTCCTTACAGAAATTATTTAGTTATTTACAAATTTTCTTTTCTATAACGCGAGTTTGGTTTATGTTCACTAAAGCTCGCTTTTGCAAGCGCAAGCTGCAAGTTAGGCCTGAGAGTTGCCTTTCTAAGACCCTAACTTTGACTAGCAACTTGTTGGCTCCGATAGATGATCATGTACGGGAGTGATATGCTTGCAACCTTGCCGAGGCGCTAATCAATCTCGCGGCAAGTTGCGGGAAATGTGAGAGCACAGCTCGTTAAGTCGACGAATGTTGCGCTTGATGTTGACGCGTTGAATGTTGCGCTTGATGTTGACGCGTTGAATGTTGCGCTTCTTGTTGACGCGTTGAATGTTGCGCTTGATGTTGACGCGTTGAATGTTGCGCTTCTTGTTGATGCGCTGAATGTTGCGCTTCTTGTTGATGCGTTGAATGTTGCGCTTCTTGTTGATGCGTTGAATGTTGCGCTTCTTGTTGATGCGTTGAATGTTGCGCTTCTTGTTGACGCTTGGAATGTTGCGCTTGGTGTTGAAGCGTCGAATGTTGCGCATCTCGTTAGAACATGAAATTTTGCATAATTTTCTAATGAAGTATTTTTTTGCACCAAAAATTGATGCACTAAATGCAGTATGTCCAGGAAAACGTGACTCGTTTAATTCTCTGTGTGAATTGATGCCTCCACCGACAGTGTACGAAAATTCTACCCATCCTGGTAATATTTTGAGCTTGTGGAAATATTTTTGTCTACGCCACCTCATCTTCTGGTGCGATGCAAGTGCGTTGCTGACGATAAATCTCGTCAGAAGGTTAAGCTAAGATTCAGTGACGCTGACTCGCTCATACGCCGCTGACTCGCTCATACGCCGCTGACCCGCTCATACGCCGCTGACCCGCTCATACGCCGCTGACTCGCTCATACGCCGCTGACTCGCTCATACGCCGCTGACCCGCTCATACGCCGCTGACCCGCTCATACGCCGCTGACTCTCTCATACGCCGCTGACTCGCTCATACGCCGCTGACTCTCTCATGCGCCGCTGACTCGCTCATACGCCGCTGACTCGCTCATACGCCGCTGACCCGCTCATACGCCGCTGACTCGCTCATACGCCGCTGACTCGCTCATACGCCACTGACCCGCTCATACGCCGCTGACTCTCTCATACGCCGCTGGCTCTCTCATACGCCGCTGGCTCTCTCAAGCGCAGTTAACTCACTCAGGCGACGCTGAAGTTCTGAAGTTGGTTTCAGTGGTTACAAAGTTTGCAAGTGTTCCGCTGCAACGCTTCGTGAGGATGAACGCCTCTAAGAGCCTCGTGCTGCGCTCAGCAATTGTGGCCGGAGAAGCAGGAGCGAAGCCTGCTTCTCTGTACGCGGCGGCCAGAGAAGCAGGAGTGGAGCCATGTTCTCGCTCGCTGTAAACTTCTACTCTTCAACTGTAGCAGGTGCTGAATGCGTCCTGAAGTGTAAACAAAATAAAATTAATTTAGATAAACATTGTGAGATCAAATAAAAAATTGCAAAAAATGTCCTGATTACAGGAAACATGTAAATTTTTCCATTTTTCCTTGCGCGCAGCGCTTGGATTTTACATTTATTCCTTTTGAAATTCCTTTAGTCTTCTTGAAAAAAAAAAATTTTCGTGGCGTGATATCAGCAGTCTGGCAAGGGGCACAAATTTACTGCCTCCGCGCGCGCTGAAATCCAAAATTCGGTTAAAATCATGAAAATATTCCAGATTCTTATTCAGTTCGACAAAGCCGAAGAACCTCGGTGATCCTCAGAGTATAGGCATAAAAAAGTTTTCGGGAAAAGATTTCGTTCGATGTGAAAGCAGCGTGATGTTCGGCCGACGTTATCTTGGTATATTGAACGGGAACTTTAGCCGGAGCAAATCTGAGAATATGCGAGCTGAGTTTTGTAGGTCAGAGGTGGTCGGTTCCTGCAGGATCTTCTGAATAATTTAAGTCATGCTCTGCTGAAAATTGATGTTGGTAAATCTGCGGCCGATCGTGGCAATCTTGTGGACACCGACTTGCCTGCCAAGATTTATTACAGACCGGGGCGCAGCATTACTGGTCTGCCTCAGGCAGACCTCAGGCAGTTAAATGGATTAGCATGGATCTCGCCCGCTACCTGTTGTGATCTCTCAGTTATCAGTTCCGGAATAAATGGCTTCTCAAAATTAGCCGGACGTAATTTCTGAAAACGTATTTATACAACAACTTGGTACATGTTCATCAAAGTTACAATGAGTAAACCATGGTTTCTATGCCGTGTTAGGTATAGAAACCGAAAGGTCAAAAGCGTTGCAATCTGCAAATTTCGTGGTAAATATTTTGTGTGTTCTCTTTTGCCTGAAATCTGCACGTTTGCCACATTCTCGTAATTTAGCTGCGTAAACTTTTTGGATCCCTTGTGTAGCTATCAGCATGTGAAGTATGACAGCTAGCCCCTGAACTGAGGAAAAGCGCATTATGTATTCGAGGGGAAATTCCCATGCCAGTTTCCATGCCCCGTTCATTGCTTGGTTTCGAGTTTTTGACGAACGGGTTTTCTATTAACACTAAACTAATAAAATCAGGGGATTTATCTCAGCGTATGTGAGTGGTCAGCTCGTTATTGTCACTCCAGAAAACTAATGCAATGTTTCAACTTTTTTTGTTTGAAGCTAGCGGCCGTTTATGTTACATTTTATCGTCATTTTTGTTGCATCGTGTTCGGTAAACAAAAGTCTTTGCTTTTTGTCCATTAAATTCGAAACGAAATTTAGTTTTCAAAAATTTGCCGATCAAGGAATGATCATTAATAATGGATTTTTTAAAACGCGTTTAAACACACAAAAAAATGCTTAATAATTGCTCATTTTGATTGGCCGCAATCTGTACATTTCCCTCGAGCATTTCTTGCTTTAATTCAACGCAGGATATCCAGTGGCCGAAAAGAATGGAACTGCTCCTGGCATACCCTACCCAGTGAGCGGTAAGGAGATCACATAGAGAAGGGCTTTATTGCCGCGTTCTCTTCCAATTGATTGCGGGGCTTCTATGCCGGCTCAATATTGAAGTCTTGAGCAACGTTCGTGTTACTAACAGAGGAAAATATTCGGGGACTATGACACGTGTTCGTCTATTACATGGATACTTTTATTAGCGTTGCTGCGTGTGCGCCTTCAAACACAAATAAATTTACTTCTATAAGCAAAATAAATGTCAGAATAATTATGAATTTATTACAAATTATTTTGTTTTTCCGTGAAATAATCATAATACAGTCGTAACTATTTTCTACATAAATTTCAGTATCCAATTAATCGTTCAATTTCTGCTGCTTTCTTCGGCAATCTCAATTATAAACTTTGTAAAGTTCTTTGCCTTCAGCAGCGGAGTAAGGCCAAGAACCTCATTGCCTTAACTTCATCCCATGCATGCATATCATCAAAGTTAATCAAAACTTTCAACAAGTAATCCCAAGTAAAAGGCCTCTTTTTTTCCCGTAAGAACTTGTGTTTTATTTCAATTCAAGCTTGCATCGCTGAGACGCCGGAGCCGCTGTGCGAGAGACCGAGCAATTCACTTGAGTGCCCCCGACACAGAAGACGTTCAGAAAATGTATGGCTCATATTGTCTAAATGGTGATAAACTTTCTGCACGTAGCACTGATACGCCCCTTTTACCGCCCCGAAGTGGGTCTCGCAGGGCAAAAGGTGCATCGCTTTTTGTGAAAAGTTTCACTCAATTCTGCGAGTGGATGCTAGTTCTGGTCCCTGCCCTCGGCTACAATGCTTGCGTCATCGATGAACAGCGAAATTGTGTTTTGTTAGCTTTGCTCCATTGTTACTCCATTGTGATGTTGCTAAATTGCGATGTAGCTCCATTGCAATGTTGCTCCATTGCAATGTTGCTCCATTGTAATGTTGCTCTATTGTGATAATGTTCCATTGTGATGTTGCTCCATTGTGATGTTGCTCAATTGTGATGTTGCTCCATTGTGATGTTGCTCAATTGTGATGTTGCTCCATTGTAATGTTGCTCCATTATGATGTTGCTAAATTGCGATGTAGCTCTATTGTGATGTTGCTCTATTGTGAGGTTGCTCAATTGTGATATTGCTCCATTGTGATGTTGCTTTATTGTGATGTTGCTCAATTGTGATACATGGCAGGTGCAGGCCGTCCTGCATGATACATGGCAGGTGCAGGCCGCCCTGCATGATACATGGCAGGAGCAGGCCGCCCTGCATGATACATGGCAGGTGCAGGCCGTCCTGCATGATACATGGCAGGTGCAGGCCGTCCTGCATGATACATGGCAGGTGCAGGCCGTCCTGCATGATACATGGCAGGTGCAGGCCGTCCTGCTACTGCAGGAGCCCGACGCTCTCATCCCATCAAACGAAGCCTCGCCGCCCCCGAAAGCAGGCCGTCCTGCATGATACATGGCAGGTGCAGGCCGTCCTGCATGATACATGACAGGTGCAGGCCGTCCTGCTACTGCAGGAGCCCGACGCTCTCATCCCATCAAACGAAGCCTCGCCGCCCCCGAATGTCATCTCAGTCAAGCGCTCACGAGGTTCAGGAACTCTCAATTGTTGTCCTTAGTATTCCGGTCCTATCAGCCGACCCTCGCTTATTGCCTTCAATCGTCGAGCTTATGATCATCAGAGTCGTCTGTTCGAAGTGGAGTGTCTCCGGGCAATCGCTTAGCAATTGCGACTTCGCCGGCTGCGGCATCTGTCAACTCAATTTCGGTTCCTTATCGTTTTGGCTTTGATGGACAAGCCCTCTTGCGTGTTGAAGTTCATTTGGAGCTGAAATGGCCTTGTCTGTTCCATTAGATGAAGCGAGCCTAGACCAGTGGCTATAACGAGAGTATACACTTCTTCAATTTAAACGAAGTTTCAAAATACATTTTGAGGCTTGCCTTTTAGAGCAGAAATGAGCAAAAATTTTTTTGATTATTCATGCAATTGAGAACGTAACGTGACCTCGCTGTCCTTATTTGTCTTCATCACAACAATTCACATTAATGAGCTGCATTCTCTTCTTGGTTGTTTTGTACAGTTTTTTGCTGCTTTAATCACAATACATTACTGGAGGTGATCCTCACCCCTCGTGTTGCTCCGATGTTTTTACTTCTCATTTACTTCTACGCGACCGCCCTTTCCCCCCAGCCTAGCTGAGGCGGCTCCGACATTGCCCAGTGCTTCTCGCAAGCTGCGCGCTCCTTAAACTCGAGGTTATCCGTTCATTCGGAGCTTCTACGGCGCTTTGATCCGATTACGGAATTCCTGGGACTTTATAAGCGGTGAATCGCCCGTGGAGGCTGTGTTAATTTTATTCGTGTGGGCCACAGGCTTAGTGCAAATCAAGATCTCAATCAAGATGCCCGCCACTATTTTCATGCATAATAAAAACAAAATAGAGTATTTTTAGAGCTTCAATCACCATTCAGTTAGTTCACTCACGCACTTTTGGGTTTAAAATGTCTGTTGCCTAAGAACATCGTGAGTTGTGAAGTCATATCATTTAAAATTAGTTTATGCGATGGGTAAATCTAAGATTTTTTATATTCGTTAATCAAAATTTGTTGCGTGATTTATGGCGATAAATTTATGAAATTAACTTCAAGTCCAATCATTCAGCTCAATCAATTAAATCCACATTTTGCCCATCATGTTTTGTTTAATTCTATCCGTTTATTCATTTTTAATCGCCCTGTTTTGTACAGCTCTCACCGTTCATTATCAAACAATTTCCGTTCAATTAGATGCAAAAATCTTCTTCCTTGTCGGCATTGACGAGGAACTAACGAGTTTTCCCGCTCAAACCCTCTCGGAATAATGAGGAAATGTTACGCCGAGCTGTCTTGTGTTTGCATTCTATTCATTCCATTTAAATCAACATCTTAATGTTATCGATAATTGTTATTCTTGAGTGCCATTCTTCTATGGCATAAGCATTATTTTTTGACCGGTGCCATGATTAGGTACAAATAATTCGGATGATAGTTAAATGTCAAAAATTTTGTCCGTAGAGTTTCTTCCATTTTTACAACACTTCTCTACAACTTCACTTTTTGTTTGTTTGTTTGTTTGTCTGCTACAATCTTATAATCGATATTTAATCACACTTCTACCTCTCCAATCGATCTGAAATTTTGCACACTTGCGTAAAGTCGGAGACAATGCATGAATCAATTGACAGAATAAATAATTTTGAAAAATTAAAAAAAAGTGTAAATTTTAGAAATAATATTTAAAAATTATTTTTTAATATTTGATAACAAAATTAGAAATTCATTGTACATGTGTAACATCGGAGGCACTGGATTTTTTAGAAGTGTTGTCTTTAAAAAGTCATTTTTAAACGCATGTTACTGGTTTTGCGTGCACATGCTGTGTTCTCCATAAAAAGATGAATAGATAGTTCACGCTCAACCGGAAAATAATACGAACAATAAATTCGATTCTAACTCGTGTGCTATTTGAGTCTACTTCTTTTATATTATCGCATTTCTTCCACATATGTAGATTCAATAAGAAAACTCGTTATGATTTTTTTTATTGTTGTGTTTTTAATTACATATATGTTGTTTTTTTAATTGTATATCTTGTTATTCACGTTAGGTGGACTTCTCCGAGAAGAACAACACGTTTTGGAAAGCCTTGAGGCCGCTCGAGAAGAACAAGTGTGGTGAAATACTGACGTCGCTCTGCTACCAGCCCAGCAACTCGCAGCTCACGCTCACCATCATCAAGTGTCGCAATCTTAAAGCCAAAGATATTAACGGGAAGTCAGGTGAGCTTTAATATATTTTCAACTATGCTATTGCTTACATTGTAATCTTAAAGCCAAAGATATTAACGGGAAGTCAGGTGAGATTTATTATATTTCCAACAATTTTGCTTATATTGTAATATTAAAGCTAAAGATATTAATTGAAAGTCAGATCAGCTTTATTAAATTTCCAACAATGTTTTTGCTTATATTGTAATCTTAAAGCTAAAGATATTAATTGAAAGTCAGATCAGCTTTATTAAATTTCCAACAATGCTTTTGCTTATATTGTAATATTAAAGCCAAAGATATCAACGGGAAGTCAAGTGAACTTCATTATGTTGCAAACATCATCGATCGGAAGTCGCGAACTTGTGTTAGCTTCATTAGATTGTGAGCGACTGAGCGATGCTCTTGCTTGTGTAGAAATGTGAAAGAGAAATTCATGTGAGTACATATTAGATTGCCTACGACGCTGTTTAGCTAGCTTAATAATTAAAAGTATCAATGTTAAAGATATAATCCGGAAATCATACAATTATTCGGTAGTCATCAGAAGTTTCATAAATTACAATATCAAAAATCACTGCACATTCAAAGACTGATTGGTTGTTGACTGTGAACATGATACTTGTATGCAGTTCAACAATTTCCTTCGTATCCAGACCGAGCAGGTTGTTCGCTCTTGTGCGCTGTACAAAGTTGCTTTAAAATCTGTTTCAATGTATTTTCGATAGACAAAGCGTTAAAAATATAGATTTAACTATTTTCCAATAGTATGATGTAATGGTGAAGTTTTTTGTTATTGGTAAACAGGAGATTTTTTTTCATTCAAGTGGTTGATGTCAGCTTTTATTTATCAAATTACCGTTCCGGAATATCGTATAAATGATTGCGCTTTGAAAATTTGAGTATCTGACCGGAAAAATCGCGGTGCTTGCGCAAAGAAGCCGCATGAATTCCCACGAAAATAAATTCTTTTGTTATGTCAACTCCTGCGCGATAGCACCGGCATTTCGTAAAATATTGGCAGATATTTCAATGGCCACTGATAATCCTGCCATCATTTTCCGGACGGGCAGAGGTCGTAAGAGACCTGGAGTCCTCGAGCTAAAGGCTTCCCTTTGGCCCTCCATTGTACGCATTTGCCTTTGTCACAAGTCGCGTAAAATATTTATGGGCCTATTCTAGAGATGGGAATCAAACGAGCAATTATATCAGTTATTAGTTGAAGTTATTCGTTGAGTATAACGCTAATTGTTCCGTTGGCATCGTCTTATCTTGCACTACGATCATCTGAAGATTATGGGATTATAATTTTATTGGTATATTTTTGGAAGATTTCTTTCGTATCGATATACTCCAAATCTAAGTCAGCTCAGATATTACCAGTACAATAACATTATTATAATTCACAATGAATTATGATTCGCTCCAATCCAATAAATCAGTTATTTATACAAGCTTGAGAATTTTTCTGGAGGTTTTCTCATCCATAAACGGCAGCTTAAGAACGTCATCTCCGTTATTATTTAAATACAAGATAATATAAGGTAATAATAATATATAATATAATAATAATACTATCACTTTAATACTCTAAAATAGTTTAAATGTAGAATTATTGTAATTTCGTTTCATAGTTGCATTAAGCGTTGGCTGGAATATCGTCCTCCGCTGTCATGTATTCTCGGTCGAGATGGCTTTGTCTGACACGACAGCCTGTGCTTCCAGTTGACCAAAGCTCGCTAATGGTACAGGGCGACTCGAGGCCTGGTTATAGTCATGCTTCAAGTTTATTGCGCAATAACTCGAATATTAATGTAACAATTATAGAAATTCAACAGAAAAAACGAATTGAAGCTTATTCAAATTTCAAAACTTATTGGCTATTGTATGTGAAAAATAATTCGTCATATATGAATATGCATTTCAATTGCACAATTTGAATTTATGCCTGATGCGCAAAAATAACACCAAATGTTAACGCTTGTTTGTTTTTAATATTTTTATTGGTGGCTGAATCTCTGTCGGGGGGACTGTGATGTCATCAAGACCGGTGTTGTATCGAAATTAATAGAAAATACTTTTTATTAAGTAAAGGCTAAATCGTGAATGTTTTCTAATTATGCGGAATTTAAATTTTATTGATGCTTATTATTCATGCCTCAAAATGCCTCTGAAAAAATACGTTGGAGTTTGAATTTCGTTGATGACTAATAGCTTTGCAAAAAAAATGCGTTGGAGTTTGAATTTCGTAGATGACTAACTTAGCAAAAAATGCGTTGGAGTTTGAGTTTCTTTGATGACTAATAACTTTGAAAAAAATGCGTTGGAGTTTGAGTTTCGTTGATGACTAATAACTTTGAAAAAAATGCGTTGGAGTTTGAGTTTCGTTGATGACTAATAACTTTGCAAAAAATGCGTTGGAGTTTGAATTTCGTTGATGACTAATAACTGCAAAAAATGCGTTGGAGTTTGAATTTCGTTGCTGACTAATAACTTTGCAAAAAATGCGTTGGAGTTTGAATTTCGTTGATGACTAATAACTTTGCAAAAACTGCGTTGGAGTTTGAATTTCGTTGATGACTAATAACTTTGAAAAAATGCGTTGGAGTTTGAGTTTCGTTGATGACTAATAACTTTGCACAAAATAATAAGAATTTGATAATAATAATTAATAATATTATTATATTATATTTTTTTATAATAATAATTATTATTTATGATTACTACTATCATATCATCATTAATTATTATTATAATAATTTATAATATTTGATAATAATTTAATAATTTGATAATAACTTTGCAAAAAATGCGCTGGAGTTTGAGTTTCGTTGATGACTAATTCACGTGCCGCGCTTTATCGCACGACGCGCCCCTGAAATGTGTCGTGAACTCTTGGTCTGACGTCAGAGGTTCACAATGTTTCTCCCGAGTTGCTAAATTAAAACGCCACCTGATCCCTGATGCCGCAAATGCCAGGCCTAGACTGCTCTCGTCTGTTCTTCCTTGCCCTAACCCAAGTTAATTAGTCAGAGAAATGCGCAATTCTCATGCAAATGATTAAAGTTGCAGGCGAGTCCTCGTATAACACTAAAGCGCCTCCCTACAACTTTCCTGTCGCCCGTGGTGTACATATTTTAGACGTTTGGTAAATAGGCACACCAAACATCATTTGGAAGCAACGTTCATATTCTAATTAAAAACAAACACGCTTGTGTTGCAAATATTCAAGCTAAGCCTGATCTAAAAATGTCAGAGTGCACCAATTTTCTCTATTTTCGCTTCAAACTCTTATCCCCGGTAACTTTTTCTAATATGTACTCGTATTTCCCTATATATTCTTTTCATGTTCAGAGAGACAACTTGTTGTTTTTGTTCAATTTCTTAATTTATTTTATTCTGAAAAACGCGTTCACCATTTTCATTTCGATTCAGATCCTTACGTGAAGATTTGGCTTTACTTCGGGGAGAAGAGGATCGAGAAGAAGAGATCAGAAGTCCAGTTCTGCACTCTCAATCCTGAGTTTAACTTCACCGTCACGTTTGAGGTGAGTCATCCTTAATTTAATTATTACACATTCATTATTCCTATATAACACAAAGAATAATTAATTGAAGTAATAATAACCTAAAGTGCCCCCAATTGTTACTAATTATTAAGTTGAGGTAACATGTTGTAAATCTAAATAGCTGTTTATTTGGATTATTGCAAATTGAAGTCTGTACTAATTGTATTAGTATTTATTATTGAAATATGATGTATTGGTGTATGATGCACGCAGGTGCCGTGGGAGCGCATACGCGAGTGTCAGCTGAACATCACGTGCAAGGACTACGACAAGCTCGGCAGGAATGAAGCCATCGGCAAGATTATACTCGGTACGTTACTGACGCTTATCTAAGTTGATTTATTAGGTTATTTCAATGTGTATATGCTCTAAAATATTGACAATGATTTTATATGTATTTTTATTGAATCATTTCATTGTGTCTATGCCTTAAATATTGGAAGTAATTTTATTTGTATTTTTTATTAAAATCATTTCATTGTGTCTACGCTTCAAAATATTGGAAGTAATTTTATATGGGTTGGACGAGTTGAGACAGTATAAGCCAAAACGTCGAATGGATAACGAGAGCTGCATATCATGAAATTATTGGGAAAGCAATTGAATTATAATGAATTACAATGTTCGTTTTGGTGTATTTGTGGCTGGTTGCCCTGGTGTCTCTACTTTAAGGCTCCACACGATACAATAAAAGTTGCCAAGCCAAATGACTTCATTTGCGTCCGCAACTTTGTTGTCATTCCCAATTTGGTTTCGAAACTTTCAACGCAAAAGACTCGGTCTCTTCTCTTGTAAAGACGTGTTTTTTGAAGCCTCTGCTCGGTTTTGGTGTTGTTTTATTTCGCTTGTTAAGAATTAATTTTTTAGTCGCTTGCTAATAAGTACTTTCCATCCAGAAATTTCATCACGAATTATTTGAACCGTTAGTTTTTTTTAATAAATAAATTTGTGTTATATCACGTAATAAATGTGCTTTAAGCAGGAAATTTGTTTATGTTTCTAACTCTTTCAAACTACTATGGTCTATAAAAATATGATATGGATTTTTATAGTAGCTCATTCCATTTTTATACTTTTGCGTATTGTCTTATTTGTTATTTCTTCGGTCTTCATATTCATCGATAATATGTTAGCTTCAAATAAAGACGCAACGTTTATTTTTTTGGCAATTCTAAATCCATTGATATTTTTGTTCAGTCGTGTAACGTCTCCCGGTAGACCTGCTATCCAGATTATATTATTATTATTATTATTTCGTTTCTTCCCGATGCAATAAGACATTTTTGTTCCAATTAACAGGTTTAAATCCCAATATTCAATTGAATGAATTAAAGTTGTAATTATTTAAACGATTTTTACCCTACCGAAACCAATTACATGCAAATGAATAATTTCTTGAATAATAGAAAGCTATGTTGCAGGTAAGGCTGGCAGTGGCACGTCCGAAACCAAGCACTGGAGCGACATGATCACCAAACCACGGCAGACCGTCGTTCACTGGCACAGGCTTAAGCCTGAGTAAGGAAGTCTCGACCGTCTTGCTCTGCTGTGATGCTGCGTTCTCATGTCTCAGTATCTTACAATGTTTATTTCTGTATTTATCAATAGCTCATTATTTTATTATCTTCTATATTGCGCCTCGGACTCAATGCAGCTCAGATGCCGCGCGTTTTCTCCGGTCCCTTGGTGGCATAATTTTGAAACTGTCGACTAACCAGATCGTCTGTTCAGCCTACGGATTCTTGATTGCGTGCTTTAGTGACATTACTAGATGGATATTTTAAACCCACAGTTTCTTTATCAAGTAATTTTATTGCAGCGAAAGAAGTACCCATTTACGTTATGTGCGATTCTCACTAACAGTGTTGGTGGATAAAATCGTGGAAGTGCTTGTTGTCACTTTGCTTTTTATCTTTACTTATCGAAGCTAGTCCAGTCCTCGGAAGCTCCATCGTTTGCGATGCACTTGATATGACGTCGCGTAATGATATATTCAAATGACGTCATCAGTTTGTTGTAGCTCCATATAACGTAAACTTTTGCTACGACATTGGGGCCCTGTTTTCAAATGCTCCGCGTTATAAATAAGCTCCCGTACGCCTCAGTGCGATGGCTTCAGTTGCTCGATTTTAGTTGAATATCTTTTGTTCTCTTGCCTTCTAATTTGTAGCTTTTTTTCAACAATTACACCACCACATGTCTGCCATTTACATGAGTTGGGTGCAAGAGGTGGTCAACTGCTCTACGGAGGCTGCGTGCCGCGCTTTCCTGACTGCCAAAACGACGAGTGATTTTCGGGTTGGTATTTCCTTAGGTATCTGTGAAGGATTTTATTGCGAATAGGTGTCTTCTGGGCGTGAGAAGAGCAGCCACAAATTGTGAACCCTCTTAATGTTGGAGACTTGAATCATTCCTGACATGCTTGTACGGAATATCCGCATATATGTGTTGCTTTTAAATTGCGGCACCTACTCGTTCTTTCTGGGCAGATCTTTCTGCAGGTAAAATGCTTGGGATTCCAGATTTTCTCAAGCTATACTTTCTTCGCACAGAGAATTAGTTTCATTTCTCAGGAGCAATTAGCCAAGTATTTTTTCATGGCACTATCGCTTTTCAGATTTTCTTTTGATTTACAGATTTTTGATTAGACGTTTATTACACGTCTCCCGACCAAGACGTTTACGAACATTCGTATAACAGACTGGGATATCCAGAGCCTAATAAAAAAAACGAGACAACTATTAGTTCATAATAACAAGCGGGGGTATCTAGACTTTCATAATAACAAGCGGGGGTATCTAGACTTTCATAATAACAAGCGGTGGTATCTAGACTTTCATAATAACAAGCGGGGGTATCTGGACTTTAATAACAAGCTGGGGGTATCTAGACTTTCATAATAACAAGCGGGGGTATCTAGACTTTCATAATAACAAGCGGGGGTATCTGGACTTTGATAATAACAAGCTGGGGGTATCTAAACTTTCATAATAACAAGCGCGGGTATCTAGACTTTCATAATAACAAGCTGAGGTATCTGGATCTGGACTTTCGTAATTAAAAGCTTGGGTGTATGGAATTTCGTAATAAGTAATTTTGACATTTGAAGGTTCATAATAAGAGGCTTGAATACATATTTATAGGTACTTGATGATACGGTTTGTTAAGCGAAGCTTTGTAATGACATGCCTAAAGATTTCTAAAAGTTCATTCAGCAATGTGCAAACTGGTAAAACAGATGCCGTCTCATTTTAAAAACAAATAATATTAATGCAAGTGTATTAACAAGCATAATAAAGATTCATATTTTATTATTGACTTAAATATGAATTTTCCAAACCGCGCCAGAGAAGATAAATTTCCTGAGAGTTAATAGCGTGATTCAGACGACTTCAAATTTTTATTTGTGATTCCGAGTTGACGGCGTGTTGATAGAATTTGCTTAAAGTTTTATCTAATTGCTGTTTATTCGGGGTCTCGTAAAGATTAGATCAGTTACTCAATTGCCAACTGATAATTGTTATTCACCTGCGCTTCCGCAGATTCGGTCCGCTGCCTAGAGGTAACGATGAGAAACATGTGAAACACATTAACGATTGTTGTTTTTATTTTGGTTATATGCAGAATTTATTTATGAGCACTCGTTCCAAAGTGTTTGGTCTTAATTGAAGCTATATTGTACTGCTTGAAAATAGGCAAAAGTATATGATCTTGAAGAGAAAAATTGTTATCTTGCTCCAAAACAAACGCTAGAATAAGATTCTTGAAGCCTAAGATGTGATCTTGTCTATCCTCGTTGAAGCTAGATTGTTGATGTCGTTCACGTTTCAAGTTGAGTTGGAGAAAAGTTTATTTAATGATAATTGCAAGAGACATTCCGAGCAAGCGCTTTCATTGAAATGTGGAGTTTTGTCCTTAGTTTTAGGTAAATGATTTCTGACATTAGTGTATTATTTGTCGAGAACTTTAATGGTATATCATTACTGCAGAGTACCAGTTCACATTTCACGTGCTAAGAAGTGCGACTTCCCAAAGAAATTTCTGAGAACCTATTGTTTTCCTTGCATACCATGTCATTTTGATTAGTAAATTAAATCAGGTCGTGAAGTTGTATGGGTTGAACTGTTACTAGGCCATTTGTATCTATAAGAAATGCTCCAAGCTCATTGCTCCAGAATCCATAGCGGATGGGTGCAGCTGGGCATAACTGAATGGCCTAATGATCTGCTGTTGCCAGACGCTGTTATTGAAACGCTATTTTTCGGTACGACCTCGATACTAGGATCTAACCAAATGCCGCGACGATGTTCATTATAACTACTTGGAGGGAATTTTTGTGGAACAAATGCCTAGTTTTGTGCATTTTAGTGGCTCAATGACATACTAGTGCGTTTCAGTAGAGCTAATCCCTTTAGTCTAGCGACTAGTTTGTACTACATTTTAGCGACGCACGAAGGTGTGCTCAGTGGTGTCTGCAGTATATTATAAATCAGATGATCTTATTTCTTCCAGTTCTTAGGCGATGGTTGAAAAGTCTCTTCTAATTCGCTTCCACCAAACTATCCTAAATATTGCACCAAACAACCATGTTTTGTTTCGATATTGTGTACACGATAAGCTGAATTGTTGGCCGTTGCGTGAAAAACTAAAATCCGGAAATTTTACCAGAACCTGCCTATCAAATTTGTCGTACTGTTGTATCGTTCTTGGTGTTCGTACAAACATAATCTGATCATTCTTTACAAATTGATTCTAATTCTTGGATAAAGATCTTCAAGGTGGCTGGCCCACGTAGCAAGCTCCTGCTCTTTCACCAGTCTTTATGCGACCGCCAATGATGCATGGGATGGTAACTAATTTTTCAGCTCCACGTACATACTTCAATGTTGAAATTTTTGTGTAGATCGAGTTCCTCTATTGATGTAGCGTTCCAAAGGATAAGCTAATAAAAATATTCCGATTAATTCCATTCAGATACAACGGATAACGTGTTACTAAAAAAAGGAATGTTGGATGCTGTGTCAGTATTAATTTCACCAGCATGTGATGAAAATTTCAGGAATTTGACTCACGGTTATAAAAAATATTTAGGCGAGTGCATATGGAACTTTCTATTTAGGAAAATATCGCAACGACACCCGGTCATACCCAACACTCGTGAGTAGATGTCTTTAAATTGTGCGACTTTACTGTTGTCTTTATTTCGTGTCATTCCCTCACAGATTATCTCAACTTCAGCAGATTTTGAGAATAAGTGAAATATATTTTCTCAACTCGGGGTTCAAATAAATTCGTTTATTGCAATTATGAAACCCGAATTCGATTCACAAGCAAAATGGCTGTCATAACAAGAATTTCGAGAATGCGTTGTGAGCTTTGAAGAATGAACCTCATAACCAAATAGATATCAAAATAACGAACATTTGCATTCCCTAATCTCTTTCCGCAAGCCGATGATGTTCCGTGTGATATTCCTTGTTGTCATAGAAGCCGTAGACTTTGGCCAACTTTGTTTTCAGCGCCTGTTTGGTCACGTTGCTGCTTCAGGATTTAGTTCAGTTTCCACGAGCAGGATTTCTAGCACCATATACCTTGGTTTTACTACTTCACATCCCTAGAGGACTAGATTCTTAGTACTAGTGGGTGTCCACGTTCACTATTCCACCAGTTTTCGGTTTGACATTCTGCTCTGTTGGTAAGTTCGTTTGGTATCCTCGACGTAGAAAATGACATGAAACTTAGGACTATATTAACGTTCACTCGAGTGTTGATGCTAGCTGAACGGTTCCGGGCTGATCAAAATACGAAGGATGTCAGAATGAAACTATGAGCAATTTTAGCTTAAGAATGATTGTGTGTTGGCGATAAGAAGTCGTATTTCAGCCAGTCAACTAAAGCTCGAAAACTTTTGATGTTTTATCGGTTTATAACTGTTATGCACGTCTCTGCAAAATAGGTGAAGTTCCATGTTAATGCTAAATTTTAGAACAGCCACCTAGTATCGATTGTATTTAGTGCCAACGATGTAATATTGAACTCCAGAACCGGCAGTACATAGTGGCGAGGTTTAGAGGCGCTTGTGTGTGAAAATATAATCAGCTTTTGGTCCTGGTTGTGTGGGCAGGGACAGTGCAGCTGTGTACTTAATTCACATTTTTCCAATGAAAAAGAACGTCTTGAACAATTATCCACCTATTATAAAGACCTATTGTCTCATTTTTTTTCTGGTCCTCTAAAATGAGGATTTGCTTAATCTTGATAAGAAGTACACGTGTCACCCGAGACCAGTTCATCCTAACCCTCTTTCTAAAGTCTATCCCCACCTCCCTCCAAGTTTGAATGTGTCAGAAGTTTATTTGCCAAAGAAACTCGAAAATTTTTTTCAAAGCTGCTGGGTCACGACGTTTTATTAATTTTTCTGACATCTAAAACGAAGCGTAATGATTTTTTAGACTTTCAGGTCAGAAGTTATGCCCTGAGAACTTTTAAGTAGAGTTTTAAGCGAACTTCTAGGAGCGGAGGACCAAGTATGCAGACAATATCCCGACACAATTTCTATCGCCAACAACGACGCCTTGGTTCACAGCCCAATGCTGTCAACTCGAGCTGAGGTTCCCTATTAATAAGTGTGTCAATAGATCGTTTACCTATCTATTAAATCCTAATAAGAGTTGAAGTTGGAATGTCTTGTGGGATATATCCTACGCAATGTGTAGTTTAATATATTTATCAAATTTCTATTCAATGGAGCATAATTGTATATTTTTTTAAGCAGTTCTGAAATGAGTATTCTATTCATGCATGGCTGATAAACTGCTTATGTATCGTTATACCATGAAGAAGAAAATTCTTCATATTATTTATTTTTCAAATATTGTACTTAGGAGGATTAGATTAAAGCGACCAATGAGCGGGATGACGCTCGGTGACTTGCATAATCCAACGCTATACCTGCACTCAGGATGCAGCACTCCATGAGGATAAAGCCGTCTGGCACAAATGTTAGCTGCAATTATTAGAGTGTATAGCATGCGGTTAAATTCCTATAGTTCTGTAAAATCCAGTTACTTACACAGCAGCAGCATTATTCTACAACTATAAAAATTTATTGAATTCGATGGAGGCTTTATAATGCCATGCTTTTCTCCTACCCAACCGACCCCCTGTCAACTAAAAGGTTTAGTAGCCAACTCTGATTCCTAGTGTTGCTTGCCTCAACATAGTTACCCGTCAACTCTGATGACAGTTTTCTGTGTAAGGTATAGTGCCTGATTTCCAGCTTCATGCCTGATGTTAAATTTGAGAGTTTTAATGGTATAAAGTTGTGTTAGTGCCTCATTTAACCTGTTCTGGATCTATTGTTAATCTCTAATTGGAATATCGTTGCTGAATTAGACACTAATTTATTGTAGAAGCGAGAAATAGCTGTAGAACAATCCGTACGTAAATATGGAGATGACATTTGTTGGCATATGAGTGTTCTGTAGCAACTCCTTCGTGCTGTCTGTATTGTGAACCTTTAATGAAATGCAACACCAACAACTCCATAAACCTGTTATTCAATCAACTCTTTGATGACATGTGACATTATTAGGTGCAGAAATCTACCATTTAATTGATACCGGGCTGAACTGCTTCACTGACAAATAGAAACCAAGCATTTCCACGTTTGTTCAGATCAGAGATTGGTGTTAGTGTTACCAAGTGTCGATGGCTTAGGTTTGTGTTGGTGAGCTCATCTAGGCAAGAATATTCCTACTTATACTTTAAATGGCTCTAGACCCCATGCGTTTAGTTGGGCCAATACGGTGCACAAGCTAACCTGTGTTGGAATTGAATGTTTGTAGCTAATTATGAAGAAAAATGAAATAAAAGTAATGTATCGAGATCCTGTTAGTTTGATTCTTACCTCGATTTATTCTACCAAAGATTAATATGCCCGTTAATTATTTGTGTTTACTACACTACTTTCCATAGTAATACTTCTCGTAGTGAGGATAAAGAGCTCATAAGCTATTGAAAAATCTCCGGGACTGCCAATGACCGCAATGTGATATTTTAAAACGTTCAATCGTTTAGAAAAATGTATTCATAAAAATGTATTCATAACTCAATAATCAGCATGAAAATAGGCAACAATTACAGTTAACAATATACTATATCTTCAGGTATCAATAACTATCACACTCGCAAGGCCCATTAACGGCAACAAAGTCCCAAGAACGTACGGGAATAACAGTGACCTGCGCAGCGCTGCCACCGACTAAAAACATATATACTGTATCTTGGAGATATCGTTCACTCAAGTATCCTGCAGCTTGACGATTATGTTCACTTAATTATTGTTTAATCTTGAGAAAGTTTCCTCCAAGTTTTCCACAACAATGGAAGACAATCAGCAATGAGATAAGTTACAGCACAGATCAGGATGGAAGTGATCAGCTGTACATCATTTGAATGTTCCGAAAAATTTGCGCCCAAACACGCAGTAGCGACCTCAAAGTCCGACGGGGAGTAGCAGTGTCAACAAGAGAGCTGAGCACAACCGGGAGTATTTCATCGCACCAACTAACATGCAAAAGAAATATCAGCCTTCTTTTAGTCATGCTTCAAACATTGATTCGGATTTTTCCGGTTCGGAAAAGTGATTTCCGATTAGCCACAAACATAATTGAAGGTTAACTACTTCCCGACTCTAAACTTGGCATAATATAAATAAAATAATACATTTATAATTATTTCTAATATCCAAACTCGAAAGATCTTGCATATTTGATTTTTAGTATTGCATTTATAAGATCGGGTGCCCAGGTATGCTTCAATCAAATAAGTATCTAGGTACGAGTCTGGAAACGTTACACGGTGAAACCATATCGTGTCATAATCACCAAGATATTGTCAGTTACCGTGATTTTTTCAAGTTTTCCATTTGCAGTCATCAATCATAAAGAAAGTTTTCTACTCACCGATGAAGGTGAAGTAAGCCTGCGCCACGTGGCAGCGGTGGTAGCCGATGTTGGGGAGGCACAGCTGAGTGCCGGCCGCCACTACGTTGGGGGACACGGTCTGCACGGGGGGTACTTACTAGACTGGATGCTAAACTATAGATACTAGACTGCATACTAAGCTATGGATACTATAGTAGATTACTAGACTGGATGCTAAACTATAGATACTAGACTGCATACTAAGCTATGGATACTATAGTAGATTACTAGACTGGATGCTAAACTGTAGATACTATAGACTGCATCCTAAGCTATGGATACTATGCTAGATTACTAAACTGGATGCTAAACTATAGATACTAGACTGCATACTAAGCTATGGATAGTATACTAATACTAGATTACTAGACTGGAGGCTATACTTTAGATACTCGACTATAGATACTAGACTTGATACCTAACTACGAGGGGCATGCGGAAAGTAGTACCCGTTTGGGAATTTAACAAATGGAAGTAAATATTAACAAATTTAAACGTGTTCATAGAAAAAACATGTATTACACTACTTCTCTACATAATCTCCGGACAAATTTAAGCATTTAACATAACATAACATAACATATTGATCTCGGCGCTGAAGTGTAGGCCTGATGTGGCCTGTCGCCGATTCTTTTCCTTTTCGTGCCTTGTTCATAGAAGATCTAAAATCGTGTCATTTGACCGGATCTTTTTATGACTGACGATAGTTTGAAATAGCTACTAGACTTCCACCGGGTTCGATATGGTGCTAGGCATTTCAAATCTGAACATTTATTTTTCCATAGCTTTATCTAGTCTGTTCTTGAACGCGTTCATACTAGGAGCGCCAACGATGTCATCAGGGAGGCTGTTCCACATGTCGGCGATTCGAAGCGAGAAGAAATTTTGTCGCGTGGAGAAGTTGCAGCGCAGTTTTTTTAGTTTATAGCCGTGGCCCCTGGTGTTGGTTCTTGTTTCAAATTCTAGTAATCCTTCGGGGACCTTGTATAAACCATGAGTATACTTGTATACTTCAATGAGGTCACCACGCAGACGTCGACAACTGAGGCTTGGAAGCTTCATAATGTTCAATCTTTCTTCATAGGACTTGCCCTTCAAGCCTGGAATTATCCTTGTTGCACGTCTTGAATCGTATCGTATCACGAGTTTTTGTATACCAGTGTCATATTCCTCCGCCGCCAGTGTAGGGTGGATGGTCGAAAATTTCCCACGTGAATTTTTGGAGTTGTTGTTGGGGTATGCGGCCTGGCATAATCGTGCAGGAGAATGACGTCAGGAGACAACAGACCTCGCCGTCGATTTTGAATTGCCTGCCGTAATTTTTTTAATGTTGCACAATATGCATTGGCAAAGATTGTGTCTCCACGGGTCATGAAATTGCTGAACAGTACACCTTGCCGATCCCAGAAACACTGGCGGCGGAGGAATATGACACTGGTATACAAAAACTCGTGTCACGATACGACAAATGCTTAAATTTGGCCGGAGATTATGTACAGAAGTAGTGTAATACATGTTTACATTTGTTAAAATTTACTTCCTTTTGTTCAAATCCCAAACGGGTACTACTTTCCGGATGCCCCTCGTAGATACTAGAATTTAGCTACTATATACTATATTCCAGGCTTGAAGGGCAAGTCCTATGAAGAAAGATTGAAGATTATGAAGCTTCCAAGCCTCAGTTATCGACGTCTGCGTGGGGACCTCATTGAAGTATACAAGTATACTCATGGTCTATACAAGGTCCCTGAAGGGTTACTAGAATTTGAAACAAGAACCAACACCAGGGGCCACGGCTATAAGCTAAAAAAATTGCGCTGCAACTTCACCACGCGACAAAATTTCTTCTCGCTTCGAATCACCGACATGTGGAACAGCCTCCCCGATGACATCGTTGGAGCTCCAAGTATGAACGCGTTCAAGAACAGACTAGATAAAGCTATGGAAAAATATATGTTCAGATTTGAAATGCCTAGCTCCTTATCGAACCCGGTGGAAGTCTAGTAGCTTCTTCAAACTATCGGCAGTCATGAAAATATCCGGTCAAATGACACGAGTTTAGATCTATGAACAAGGCACGAAATGGAAAAGAATCGGCGACAGGCCACATCAGGCCTACACTTCAGAGCCGACATCACTATGTTATGTTATGTTATATACTAGATTACTAGTCTGGATACTAAAACGACAGACTCGTAAGTGGAGGTTCATTGTAGTAGTAGACACCAGCCACGCTAGGCACCTGCCATGCCAGCCACGCTAGGCACCCATTCACACCAGCCACGCTAGGCACCTGCCATGCCAGGCACGGTCCAGCCACGTTCAAGGCAAGAAATATTTTGACCGCGACTTGACTGGCAGAGCACGTGATACGAAAGGAACTGAAGGCTGCCTGTGACAGGACTGAACATGTGAATGCATCTATAACATGGAACTTACAGTGACTGGCATATGCCGGGCACGTGTCCGGCAGTATGGTGTGAATCAAGCCTAATTCGTTATTGTAAATGCGGGATGACTATTAGCTTAGTGACACAATACACCGTTAAGAATTTACGGCATCATTCTTGCAGCGCGACTCAGATATCAATCTCGGACGTTCATCATCAAGGCTGCCTCAACAGGAGTTTCATCATTAGAGACGACTGTGCAGAAATGAGCTCGGAACGTATCACGCTACATAGTTAAAGTTTCACTTAGTATTTTGAAGGTTAAGGATGGGAAACCCAGCACTTAGACACGGTTTATTTGAAAACGCAAGTTACGGCTGGATGACAACAGAACTGTATATATATATTTACAAGTGACGTATGGCTGGTATGAGCAATATATAATGCGTAACGTAGCTCAAATAATTATGGAATGCTTCCAACCAAGCATAATAAAAATAATAAAGTTTTAGCCTAACACAAAGAAAAAAAATAGTACAGAGATTTGTCAACTGACTCGAATCGAAAATCTCAAAACTCCAGTTTCAAATTTTCTTTACACAAAAAATTGGTGATGAGGGCTAAAACTTAGACAGTTCATACAATTGATAAGCAACTTGATTCGAGAGTATAAATAATTGATACAAGGTTAAAGCATACGAGATAATGTTTGAAATAATATGAGCTGTACAAAATTAAGGGTAGCAAAGTATGCATTTAGAAACCCAGCTTTAATCTCGGTTAGGAAGATTCTATCTACTTAACTTGTGGCACTTTCGTCATCATGTCAACAACTTTAACATGCCGGTAATTCTACCTCACAAACACGCAGAAGTACTGACACCAAGTCAATTTCGATCCAATATCATCTTTTTCTACAAGTCATGACTGAAGTCACGCATAATTCAATCTCCCTCTTTTCCGCCAAATTTGAATTGAATTACACGGAGCTAAATATTATGCATTTAAGTTTCTGTTGCGCCTATCTGCTACAGTGAAAGAATTAAATGAAATGCACCAGTTACAAGTAATAGCGAAATTTAAGTGAGCCACTACAATTAGGCAGTATGTATGAATTTTTAATAAGCAAAAGGCACGACCAGCTACGATAGTTCACATACAAATGTTATGAGATTAGCACATAAAACAAATTGACAACATGCCACTTTCCACCTCGGTCGGTAAAGAGCTAAGTTGGTCGGTAACCTTGACAATATTTCTAAAGGCATTGATATTTTGTCATTTCCACAATGTTACAATCACTGCTTTATCCTGAGCATATCAATATAATATACACACACAGAAAGGCAATGAAAACCTCCCAAAAATTTGCACAGGCATAATTCTGCAAGTCCATACGTCGAGAATATAGGATAACAAATATAGCACCACAGATGCTTCATACAAGAACTTCCAATACGTAATAAAATGGCTCGACGCCATGGCCAGAGAGCATAAGTATTCAGCAGCGGATGCCGCTGCCAATAGCCATGAAGGTGCCAAATGTTCCGCCAGACTGTAGCATCACTTTGCCAACATTGCCCACCAGCTCACGACCTCTCAAGCCATACCTGGTAACAAAATAAAATTTGTTATCTGTCCCGTAGTTGCTTGACTGAATTAAACTTTCTTGAATTTTAATTTTCAGAAATGTTGAATTTTCAAACAGAATACTAAATCCCCCTTGCCCTCCAAAAAACGGCCAATATTATTTTTTGTCCCCAAAGCCTTCAGAATGAATAGTAACAAGATATAAGTCTGAGCTGCAAGAAGTCTCACTTTTTGGACAGAATGTAAGACTCAATCAAAGAGTGATCTACAATCTATCATTTTGTGATAGCCCAAGAGTTAAGCACTGATGGCTCAAATGCACAAAGCCTATTTCTTGTGACATGCTCACTGACAATTTCAGGCCAGACAGGAGGATTTGACCACCAGTTTTACACAATTTTTTCATGTAAGAAATCTTACAGCTCTTATATTGTATATATTTTTCAGATGTAATAGGAAGTATCATGACTTCATATTCACTGTGTTTCAAAAATTGACATTCAAAAATGGTTGAATGAAGTCCTGGTTTTTAGTATGATGAACAAGAGAACTGCCCACTTTCAAATTGTTTTTCCAGACTACCAACAACAAAATTTACAGACAAACCACCAATGCCATAGCCAAGGGCAGCCAACAAAATTTGATATTCTGTAGTTTAGTTCTACTCTCCAGACAAAAACTACATCATTGACAGAGAGGCAATTTAACTTAATTGCCTCAAATACAAACAGATAAACATAGCATTTTTGTATTTTGATTTGGCCATTGAGAGCTATTTTTGAGTAAAATTGGAGATATGATGCAAAAAAAATAATGGTTTGAATATCAAGTTTCAAGTTTAGGAAAAGGTGTTTGAGATTTAAAAATTGAACTCATGGCCACAATTAAAAAAAAAAGACAGTTGCAGCTTGGAGAACAGTTGCAGCTTGTCTTCAAAAAGACAGTTGCAGCTTGGAGAACAGATCATTTCAACACCAGCCAGCAAATAAAAATCATTATTATATTCTGGGATTTATTGATATGTAACTGTGCGTACCTGTTTATTTATTAGTATTTCTTGAAATCATACCCTGTTTGGAATCTCATACATATTCATACATGTAAAGAAATCCCTTTATTGATGACAATAAATAGAGATAAATACAGTTTTTGATTCATCAATTTTATCATTTACCTGATAGCAGTAAAGCCACCAAAGAGTGCTCCAGTTGCCAGTCCAACTGAAAAGCCCATCATAAAACCAATCTTGACTCTGTCCCAGCAGCTGGGCCCCTGGGATTGATACAAGCTTCCACTTGGCATGGCAGGCATCTCGGCAACTGAAATAGAATCCCTTCTGTTAATATTGTTTACATGTACACTCAGAGACACAAGTCTCCAAGTTCTTACATGTAGGAGTTTGTATTTGCAATAAAAAACAACGCAAGACTTTGCACGTAATAATAAAAAACACCAAAATGGCACGTTAAGCATTTCATGCTGTTAAGGCACAAGGTAAGCATTTTATGCTGCTTTCCATGCTTAACTGACAGCAAAATTCAGGTAACACAGGCTAGGAAACAAACTAAGGAATCTCAATTTTAATTGCACCATCTTTTTTTCAAGGAGTTTCTCTTATTTACAGGCTCAACTATATTTTTGCTGCGCTGCCACAAATATCATCAATAAAAGTTTATTTTGCCTATCTTGTGTAACAAAACATACCTAGATGCTAAACAAGAAAATAATTATTTGTGCATGCTCAATTGCTCTCCAAATTAAAGAGTCCTGCATTGGACCTGCAAGGACTTGCGCATGTTAATTGCTAAGTAAGTAAAGTAACCAAGCATGGAAAACATCTACCTTTACTCGAATGTCAATACAGGGCAGGGCACTGTAATGGTATAGACTCCAGTTCTAAAGAATATTTAGTACCGTCAACCGGGGCTACTCGGGACAAGCGGGGCTACTCGGGACAGGCCTCTGACACGGCGTAAAACTGTTGTAGTAGCAAAACTAATTGGAATATTGCAAAACTAAAAATAGTGGCGTAAACATCAACATTTTTCCTATCTATGTAGTATAAAGGAAGTCAAAAAATACTACATTTACTTGCTTTGAAAAATTCCTGAAAAAAATGGTGAAAAACTATATTTTGTAAAGTTACAACTGCTAAGGTATGTAGCAAAAAAAATATTTGCCATATTAAAAAATTTTACTTATGTAAAAGTTGCACCCAGGTGTTGCACCCAGGTGTAAAAGTTGCACCCAGGTGTTGCACCTCCCGGGGCTATTTGGGACACCCCCAAAAACGCATTTACGGTAGAACCTCAGTTAGCAAAGGCTCCAATTACAAAAAAAAATGATTAGAAACAAAGAATATTGATCACATTTTCCTTGCTCAGCAAAAAATTTCACTTATTGAAAAATTAGTGCATCATCGGTCATCAAAGATTGTGCATAGCATGTCATGTATAGAATTGTGCACCAGGCATCATAAAATGAAAAGTAATTGACCTAAACTATGATTTATTTCTCCAAAAGATACGTTGGTTGTCACTGAAACATTCCTTTCCGTTTCAGGTATGTTTTTCACAATCTTTTTTACCATAGTAAATTCACTTAACCCAATTAAAATGATGTGAAATTACGAGCCGTCCTGTAAGCTTACAGATATGAATGAAAAAAATGCTATAAGGCTGCTGATATGAATCTTGCAGTGGACAAGGTTGTTGTAAATGCTCAATGGCATGTTCAAGGATACGGTAATATCACATCAATAATATAATTGCACATCAATAATACGGTAATTAATGTATATGGCAATATCATATCAATAAAGGATAAACAAGTAAAAATCACAGAAAATGTCATTTATTCTACCTCTACATCATGTACAATGAAAGAGGAGGACTTCAGAGTACTGTTAGTAATGATGAATACGCTCTGCATGCTTCAAATGTTTTGAAATGAAGTTTTATTCCCATTGTCCCGAGTAGCCCCGACCGACAGGGCTACTCGGGACAATCTTTATTTTGCGTCTGGCATCTTACGAATAGCATATGAAATTTTTTTTAAAATGCCATTCGATAGCTCTCACAAAGAGCTATAAAATGAGCCTAAATTTGTTCATGAAATGTTTCATCATAAGAAGTTAACAGTTATTAACAAAAAACGATCAAATCTGTCCTGTCCCGAGTAGCCCCGGTTGACGGTAATCAAAATTGTTGAAAAAAATTATTAGAATTTTTTTGTAATACTCAATTATTCAGATTAATTTCATTAATAGCAAATTGTTTAATTCAGGATTATCACGGTCACGCTCATATTTTGTAGGTGAACTTTACGTTTTGTGGGGTTCTGCACCTGTGTGCGAAAGTTCTCGCGTTGTTTATAGTTTTTCAAAAAAGGAGAGATACGAGCAGGAGAAGTCAGATAGCGTCAAGAGAGACAGAAGAGATCATCAGACGTGAGAGGTTGGAAGGGAAGTTGTGCCAATTTTTCCCATGTCAAATTGTGAAGTCCATTCCTTTATGATACTACCCAATTGACGTACTGAATAGTTGAAATGATAATTGTCAACATCCACCTCATGCCAACTGTTTGGTGCAGTGATAATCATATAATGTTGCATTGCGCATAACATTGTTCTATCATCTCTAAATTTGTTTGTTATCTGCAACCCGTCAGCAAGAGAATCCTGAAAACAGTCAGCAAAAGAATCAGTTGTGCTGGAATTGAAATTAATACAGCTAACAATAGTGCCAGCAAACAGTTTCCCACAGGGTTGGCAATGATTAAATCAAAATCATTAAATCATGTGATTAAATCACTTGATTTTTTTATAAAAAATCATGATTTTTTTTTATTTTTTCATTTTTTTTTATTTTTTTGATTTTTTCATATTTTTAAAAATATTGAGTGGCAGTCTTTAATTTATATTGAGTTATTGTTATTCATGGTTTAGTATAAATGTACTATGAATGACAAATTGGTATATAAACTTGTTGCCTTTAGTGTGTATTAGGTTCCAATAAATGGAATGTTTTTGGTACAGAGGCATCAAGAGTGTAATACATTTTACGTAGCTAAGTAGCTTAGCTAATTCTTATAAGGCTATAAGTAGTCTAACTATTTGACTATTTGTTTTATATTGATTACAATATATAATTTAAATGTGTTAGCTAGTTTATACAGGGTGGGGCAAAACTGATTGAACAGTTTTGAGGCAAAATAAAAGAGTAATGGAGGTACATTAAGAAGAAAGTTTATTTTCCTCATGATAGCATAACATACCATTTAAAATACTTATGTTTTGAAAATAATATCAGGAAGATGGGGTTAGTTAGCTGCATCACACTGTTGGAGTTGTTCTCGGAAGTTTCCTAAAGCACGTTCACACATATGGCAAGGTATGGCCATAACCTCTGCTGCAATAATCCGTTTCCTTAGCTGTGGTAGGGTGTGAGGGCGACTTCTGAACCCCTTTCTTTTAGATGTCCCCAAAGAAAGAAATCGCAAATGCTCAAATCAGGTGACCTTGCAGGCCACTGTAAATCACCCCTCAGAGACACCAGACCTATGGGAAACATGCGTTTCAAAACATTGAGTGACATTCAAGCTGTGTGAGCTGTAGCCCCATCCTGCTGGAACCACGTCTCTCAATGCTTCATTTTCAACAATGTTTTCCATCATGGGCTGCAAGAAATTTTGCAACATTGCAGCATAGCAATCGGAATTCACGGTCATGGTTACTCCCTCCTCTGAGAACGACTCCAACAGTGGGTTGCAGCTAACAGCCCCCATCTTCCAGATATTGTTTTCGAAACATAAGTATTCTAAATGGTATGTTATGCTAACCTCTAGGAAAATAAACTTTCTTCTTTATGTACCTCCATTACTCTTTTATTTTACCTCAAAACTGCCCAATCCTCAACCTCTAGGAAAATAAACTTTCTTCTTTATGTACCTCCATTACTCTTTTATTTGACCTCAAAACTGCTCAATCGGTTCTGCTCAATCGGATTGTATTGAACTTTTAGGCAATTAGAAAGACAAGTATTCTAATTGAAATATTTAATTTAAATCTTTAAATATGTGAATTTAAAACTAGAAACAAAACAATTACAATTATAAGACTATATATAAAATAATTAAATGCAGTGAATGGATATAAAATATTTGAATTGTGGCATTATTGTGCACATGTTTATTTCAAACAGTGTTAGCTTTTCTCATAACTTAAGTCTCGTTTCAAGTCGTATGAGGTTTGTTTGGTTATCATTCAGTTTATGTTTAGTATTGGTTTATTGGTCTGAATTAAATGGGAACAGCGCAGTCAGTCACTCAGTCACTACTAGTCGGTGTGTATAGAAGGTAGAGTCTGGTAGATTTATAGGACATAAAACTAGTAGATCTATTGATAGTGCTGTGCACTGTGCAAGCAGCTACCTATCTGTTATGTGACTCTTCAATGTTTAGGAGATCTGCATTCCTGAAGTGTTTTTGTATATTGAAGCCAGTTAAATGGTCAATATTTAGCTTCTTACCTTGCTCCATACAAACTTTACAAAGCTAATGAATAGACTTATCAATATTTGTTTACCCGAAAATCCCTAAGTGGTAAACACCACCTTGGCCTGTTGGCCATTATTGGAGGCAATAAGTGCCCTTTTTAGCCATCCATTATGATCCATATACTGTTATTGTTAGTAGGCTAATTGCAACATAAAAAATAACACCTCAAAAAAGACAAAAAAGCTGAAAAAATCAATAAAATCAAATAAATAAAAAAAATCATGAAAAAATCAAAAAAATCATTGATTTTTTATTTTTTGGAAAAAATCAAAAAAATCGCCAACCCTGGTTTCCCATGAGACAAGTTAGGAAAGGAATCCCTGGCATTCCCTGGACGCCACTGTGCAGAGAGTGAATGAATAATTTGAATATTGCAAGATCTTTGGCGACGCTTCAGTTGCAAAATTTATGCCTTCAGAAGATCTTGCCGACACATTTAGATTGAAATTCTTTCATTTAATATATTTGTCAGTCTTCGGGCTTTGGCCAACTATTTAAAAAAAGTAAGGTTTCTGGTATGTCGGATTGATCAGTATGCAGTGAAGCTTGTCCGGAAATCAGTTGCAATGAGTCCCCTCCAAAAAAATGTAAACATCAAGTTTACGATTATGTAGTTGCGGTCACATTAGAGTGGTCAGACTGCATTATCACATGTTCAGTTGACACTTGCAGTACAATCGGACTGTTTTTAGGGTAAAATTAGTTATTTGGAGTAACACGTGCATGCAACCTCATAAATAAATTCGTGGCTTGAAAATAGTTTTTCATTACTCAGCGTAAATGGCTTTTCATTATAAATTACCCGGCAACGCATCATAAAATTACCCGGCAACGCTTAGGGCTTGAAAACCCATACATTGGCGATGCTGCATCCATCCTCTGCACCATGGCCTGGACGTCAACCATGGTTGCAGAGACGGCGTAGAGACGTAACAGTTAACATGTATGTCATTGAACGACTGAACGTTTGTACGTTATTTGCCAATAGTGCTTTTTAGGAGTTATAACGATCTTGTATTAGGGTTCAAATGTACAATTCAGATTAGCCCATTTATTTATCAGTTTATCCCAGACTGGAATAATGGGCAGGAGTCACCCGTACAAGAGCAAAAACCACCCGTCAACGAGGGTCAATTTTACCCGTGGCCATGTATAATTTCACCCGTAGCCAATGGCCATGGTTTTCTTCACCCGTGGCCATGGATAAATTTAACCGCGCCCGTAGAGCTACAATTTCAACAGTAATGGCCAAAAGCCCTTAAACAGCACATCGCCAGAAAAAATTCATTACATGTAAGGCTGTACTGAATTCGTCGTACCTTCTTTCACAGATAAAGTCACTCACTACACTCAACAAATGCAAGCATCTGTTGCCGTTTTGGTGGTGTCTCTCATAATGCGGATTACGGACACGCGAGCCGGAGCAGCTACATCAAACCCTTCAGTAGCGAATTTTTTNAACTAAGCTGTCAAGATCATCTTGCAATTGCGCTTCATTTGACACATTCTTCACTGTATTATAAACTTTTGTGTAGTCGGCATACATGGAGCACACGCTGGACACTACTTCTGGCAGATCATTTATAAAAGCAACGAACAAAATAGGCCCCAGGACGCTTCATGTTTAAGAATACGCGGCCATTTGACCAAGTTGGATACATACGGCCCTGCAAATTGAAGGCGGTATGCTCAGATGTTAACAATAAACAAAAGAAATACGATAATAATAAATATAACAGTTTCAGCATTTATGAGGCCATATGCCTGCCGCCTATTCTTAACAATGCAGAACAATCACACGCTATTTCGTAAAATTGCCCGAGAACAGTAAATTCTTACCCGCGATTTTCGAGAAGCACCCGGGAGGACGAAAATTGCACCCGCGATTTTACAACTTCACCCTTGAAGAGCCTATTTTTACCCGCGGTATTCTAAAAAATCTGCCCATTATTCCTGTCTGGAGTTTATCTTAACAGAAAACGATCCGTGCAAATTAGGATGTGTTTTTTGCCAAGTTTTTTCCATTAAAATATTAACTTCAGATTCTTTCATTGTGCACCTCATATTACTAGCTAATTTACAACGCAGTGTACACTCACTGTACAGTAGACTTCCGCGATTACTGTCAGTACATCACTTTATGATCACTACATCTGTTACCTGTACATGGTAGGTAGTGGTTCCCCGCTACGGGCCTACGGCACAGGCTAATTGACCAATTCTTTTACAATAATCTATATCGTTTCATAATGTATCAAATAAAAGACAAGTTTTAACAACTTATGTAAGAAAAAATCTTATCACGCCTTAAATACTACTATTCGAATAATACTCACAGACACAGTCTCAAAGACTTCTGAACGAGAGCTTAAATTTGCAACGTGAAAATTGTAAACAAGATGAGAGTGAGAATAGGAAGTGATGTGTCGGAGAGAGTGGTCTCTCAGGAACCTAGTTGATAAAAGGTGTTCATCACACAGATAAGATATCCAAATCAGTAGAATCGAAAACAGTGAAGTAGCAATCAATCTTGTATTTGTCAATTGTACTTACTAAAATACTGACACTCATTACCTTACTTTCAAATTAATCACCTTGTTACCGCACAGAAAATTTCCTATTATATATGACATAACACAACATAGTTGTGTCGACGCTGATGAAATGGGCGCGTGGGCTGTCGTCAGTTCTTCTACTTTTCATGACTCGTCTACAGACTATTTAATAACTGGCTCATGACCAGATATTTTTAAATCTGACGTTTGTTTTAAATAGCTATTAAACTTTCACCACGTCCGTAGGGGGCTAGGCATTTCAAGAACGAACATATACTTCTGCACATCTGTGCCTAATCTGTTTTTGAACGCGCTATTAGTATTACTCGGAGCTTCAACGATGTCATCAGAGAAGCTGTCTTGCATGTCGGTCATTCGCAGCGGAAAGAAATGTTGTCGCGTGGATGAATTGCAGCGTAGGTTTTTAATTTGTATCCATGGCCTCTAATGTTGGTTCTTGTTTCAAATTCTAGCAATCCGGCTGGGACCTTTTATTAACCATGAGTATACTTAAATAAGGCTTGGAAGCTTCTTAATCTTTCTTCAGAGGACTTGCCTTTCTAGCCTGGAATTATCCTTGTTGCACGTCTTTGAAAACTCTCGAAAGATTTTTGTTTTTGTCAAGTTTCGGTGACCACTCGGCGTTTCCAAACTCTAGGTTCGTGCACACGACAGCAACAAACAACAGCGCTTCTGTTTCTAGGAACTCGTAGGAATGTAGTATCAGTCCCAGCATTTTATTGAATTTATTAGATACCCCTTCGATATGCTTAGATATTTTCAACTCTTTGTCGACATCAACACCCAAGTCTGTTTCCAGTGTCGAGTGCTCAATCATTACTCTCTAATTGCAACCATGTCTTCTCGCACTGTAAGCTTGCTGTTCATTTTACAACACTTCTCTTTAACTTCACTTCTTGTTGTTTGTTTGTCTGCCACAAATCTCATAATCAATATTTAACACACTTCTACCTTTCCAATCGATCTGAAATTTTGCACACTTGCGTAAAGTTGGAGACAATGCATGAATCAATTGACAGAATAAATAATTTTGAAAATTTAAAAATATTTTTTTCCAATATTAAAAAAATTGACAAAATAATTTTGTCAGCTACAAATCTTATAATTGATATTTGACACACTTCTACCTGTCCAATTGATCTGAAATTCTGCATACTTGTGTGAAGTCAGAGGCAATGCATGAATCAATTGACAATAATTAATTTTGAAAAAAATTATTTATTCGAAATAAAATTAGAAATTCTTTGTACATCTGTAACGTTGGAGACACTGGATTCTTTAGAAGTGTTGTCTTTAAAAAGTAATTTTCAAACGTATATTATTATTTTTAGCAAGGAGAAACACTTTACGTTCGTCAGCATTAAAGCGCAGGTGCCTCGTTTCAGCCTAGTAAACTAATCTAAGAATTAAATTTATGACCTACGCCGTGCACCCTTTTTTTCTACGGTTCATTTTTGGTATCTGAAACAAATGAGACACTAAATTCACTTCAATTCCTGGCATCTTCTACCAATCTTCTTAATCTCGTCTAATTTGTAGTGCAACGTAGTCAAAACTGAAGAGAAATCAGCCTTCTGAAATCATGCCAGCCTTTTATTAGAGGAGATGCAACAAAAATATAAGCAATTGATTGATAAATTTTGAGCCAAAAAAGTTATTTTTGCTAATCATAACATGCAAACTCAACACGTAGAATGTAAGTTATACTCTATGAATATAATAACTTATGTATTGCATATATTCCTTCATTCTTCAGACCTCAAATTCGTTTAAGTTCAACACTTGAAAATAAATTAAAATAGTAACAGTCATTTAAGGGCAGGTGGCCCAAAGGTTACAGTTCAGTACCAGGATTGGAGCAGAGAGGCGCGGGTTCGATCCCATCTCTGTGCGCCGGTTTCTGGTCAGAATCGGCGAGAAGGTCGAGCGGTTATAAGCACAGCAAATTTAATTGGAGCAATGAGTTGCGAGTTCGAGACCGCAACAAGCTGTGAATGTTTTACAATGTTAAGAATCGGCGACAGGCCTACGGCCTAATAAACGCTGATACAGCTATTATTATTTATTTATTAAGTGTAGACATTGATTTGAAGTTGAATATATGAAAAAGCTAATTATTAGAAATGTATTACTCTAATTCTGTTAGTAAATTTATTTGTTTTTTAAATTATTTTACCTTCTATAGAAAATAAATTTTAAACATATGCTAGAGGCGGCTCGGCGAGAATTTAAGAGCGCTAAGATTGGAGCAGTGAGTTGCGAGTTCGAGCCTTACCTAACCGTGAAAATCTCTGGTCTACATCGACAAATTTGCTGGGTAGTTAAGAACTACATGATGTAGTGAGCTACGGGCTCGTTACCTGACTAGCTGTGAAAATACTTCGAAGGTTAAAATTGTCAATAGGCCAAACATAACCTAATATTCAACGCTAACAAAACTTTATATATACAATTACAGTAAAATATTTCATTCGAATTAGTCGCGACCATGAACGAATTCATAAAACATGAATTACCATACCATTGCCATATACCATATACTATGACATTTTTACCAGTAAGTTGAAAGAAAGGAAAAGATTTATTTAAAAATAAAATACTTAAAATAAAACTTTTTAAAAAACTACGTTTTTCTTGTGGACTAAAAAGTAGAAAATAAATTATGGCTCATATTCGAGGGGATACATTGTTGTTCCCGTATTTATCTGGGTGCGTGGCTGTAATAAAGAAAGGATCGGTAATGAAAGACATTAAAATACGATAAAAGAAGCAATGAATGAACGGCGCTAAGTGATAGTAATATTAGTTAGGCAAGCGGGTCCTGAAATTGTCTTGTATTTAAGCCAGGCTTTGCCATCACAACAGCGCGTCACCGCGGCAGCAGCGTCCACAATTTCTCGGTCGACATTTCATTTAATAAATACACCTGGAAACGTGCAACAAATTATTGATTATTGTATCGTCATCGGGAGCTGAGCTTCCCTAAAAGTTTCAGAGCGCTAGCTAGCGGGAAAGTTGGTGAAATATCGATTGCAAGATTTGATCATCACAGACAGACGGACACGAAAGCGAGCTAAGAAAAACGTGGTAAAAAACTACAACTTGCTGCTGAATTATTTACACGTCTTCAGTCTGCTCAACACCGGAACTGGATAGTTCCTGGGGCGGTGCCACTAACAACAATTCCTCAGTTGAAGGTGCGTCGAGAGGCTCCGAGGCTGTTGTAGGCTGGGCTGACTTGTGTCTGAGCCTAGCCTCGGCTGCTAGGCGCTTACGACGGCCTCGTTCGTCCAAGGAACGAGTTCTTTGTGCCCTTTGGTCAGCCTTTCTGCTCACGTTGAAACTTGTAATAATAAAGTTGTCTAAAAAACAATAAAAATTATCAAAAGTGCCAGCTCGTCTGGAAAATTTCTATGCCATTTCAAGCACTTCCCGTTTCGAGCAAATACCTCGTACATAAATAAAAATACCCACAAAGTAAGGAGCTAATATTTGCTAATACCTGAAAAAACTAACAATCTGCAATAAAATGGCGGTAATGATATTCAGACGACGTTGCTCGTTTTTGTCGATGGCTTTGGGAAAAAAATTCTAAATAAAACAAAATCTTATTTTTAGAGTCTTCAGAAACGTTCTCGCTAGGAACGACAGTTCCACGCAGCTAGGGAAGCATTTTTTTTTCTTTTAAACTTTCAATTACTGAAAATTTTTCGTATTCATCGATATTAGTCTCACACATGAATTCTATTATGCTTCCGATTGTTAGCTTGCATTGTTAATGTGCTGAATTCACGATCTTCTAACCGTCCCATCATTAATCATCAAGCACCAGTAGTGGAGAGTTGTTAACATGCAATAAAGCTACGAAAGGGAACCTTTCTTTAGAAATTTTTGGATGAAATCTATACCATAATTATACCGATTGGAAAAAGAGATTTTAAGTTATTTTATAACCATAACTTGCAACAATAGAAGCCATTATTATTCCACCTGATGCTCTCATAGGATGGCAATGCCCCAAGAGCTTCCGGGTCCAGTCTGGGTAGCGACCGCACCCCTGCCGTCTTCCTGACAGGTCCATGCCGAGGGTTGATGACGCGGTGGGCGGGTAAGAAGCCAGGCTCACCACTGTAACCAAAAGAGAACACGTCAGTATTGTTATCAGGTAAATAAACGGGTTATTAACACGTTATGTGGTGCTATGTAGTATTCAGGTCGTATTTCATCCCGGTGGTACGACCCACCGGTGGGTTGTGCCGCCCTTCACGCGTTAATTAGTGGGGACAGTCATTATGGGCGCGTGAAAGATAATACTTATTTATGTCAAAATTTTGTATTTATTATATTCATAAATTACATAGCATGAAGAATAAACAATTTGATATTCCCATTGCATAACGTGAAAAACATTTGGGTTTGAATTTCATCGTTGTATCACACGTTTCATGAATGAGTCATGAATGTGGGCCGAGAATATCTATCAACTCCTTTGACACAAGAGGCGGAAAAAGTACGGGTACGGAGGATCTATTTCCTGAGTTGTACGTATATGTAAGCGTTTAATAAAGAAATAGTCGATTCTCTAGAAGACAGCAGACAAGTCAGAATCATTCATAACTATAAAAGAACCTCTTAAACTATTTATTTGGTAAAAATTCTGTATCAGAGAAATTTTGATGTATTTTATTTAGTTAAATTCGATGTTAGATTCATAACGTCTCAACCTTAGAAACGTGCGTTAATGTTGGGCTCCAATCAAGCAGATTAGTCATTACAAAACAAACAATGAAATTGTAATTTACGCAACAATAAATTAGTTTACAATCATAAAGGATACATTGTAAATTTATTAAACTTCATCAACCATTATTTTCCTCTGTAATCTTCTCGAAGTTCTTCGGTTCATTGGACATTTGCCTATGATCAATTTTATTTTTTTCAACGTTTCGAGGCATGGTTTTCAAGTGTATTTCTAAAACAGAAAAGTCATTTCAAAAGTGTACGAACATGTCATGTTACATTACTATCGAAGGAAAGTGTTTTATTTACCCATTCTAAGAAATTAATTCTTTACCTAGAATTATAAAAATTGAAATTAAAATAAGAGCCCACTTCCACATGATGGGTGCCGACGTGCTGCTGCTGGTCGACCTCTTCCTCCACATCTCCTCGAGCGACCTGTTCACGAAGCTCAGATCCCCCGAGTACGCATCGCACAGATCCTTCAGTTGGTGATACTCCTGCACAACACGACACGTGTATCATTACGGGGCTTCTAATTAGCGTAGTATCATCGTAGCGTAGCAAGATCTTTGTGTATCATTACGGGGCTTCTAATTAGCGTAGTATCATCGTAGCGTAGCAAGATCTTTGCCATCTGGCTCATAGTCTTCGTCGCACAGCAAGAGGTTGCAGTTCTAATTTATAGTCATTTTACATTAAACTTTTGTTGCTGTTTTTTTATTTCTATATTATCTCTGCCACGGCAAGATTTTGATCTTTTTTTTCATTAACATATCGACGAATTGAAGATAATTGAACGATACGTTATCTTGCTTTGTCCTGGGCAGCTTGGAAGATTTGCCATCTCTGGACAGCTGGCAATGACGGTAAGTTCCAACTGGTATCCACGATGAGTAAGAGGTAGCTGGAAAAGATGGTGAGTAGAAGCCAGCTAATTTGAACCCACCTTTGATCGGCTATCCAGCAGCCACGTCTTGTTCCGGAATTCACTGTAGGAAATGTTCCGCTCCCGCTCCAGCTGTCGCACCATCACGGACAACTCAGCCTGCCACCCAACAACTAGTCAACATGAATTGCAGAAAAGTGGAGTGGTCGCTCCCATGGAGCTTTTACAACATTGGTCGTGCACTTATTTGAAGACAATTATATGGAGCAATTTAATCATATGTGATACATTATAATAACAACAACTGAGTGATTTTTCTGGAGGGCAAAGGAAAAGAAAACATTTGAAAACGGTCGATTGTACAGAAATATTTGGTCAAGTTTTGCGGAAAATCTGTAGATATCCTTAATAAAGATACTTAGTAAAACGAGCGTCGTGTTCGGTCGCATTCTTTCATGTTAACTTAAAATTCTTTCATGTGCATGGGAGCTCAAAAATATTCAATTGGCAATCGTTCGTGATGAGCAAGCGATCATGAAAAAAGCTTTTCAGCGTTGGGTGAAATTGAAACAAAGTTTCATTATGGGTGACATTGATTCCAGACAATTTTATGCCTGGAAACATTTTGCCTTAATTATGAAGACGAACGTTGATATTACCTCGGAATAGTGGTCGAGATCTGCGTCGTAGCTGTACTCTTGACCTGCAAATGAAATCAAATTGAAAAATAATCAAAGAGCAAATTTGGCAGAAATCGATCAACAAGATATTGGAGTGAACAAGAATTTTTTTTCTGCCTCGTAATGAACATAAACCCCTTATTTATTCCAGCTTTTGAATAAGAATGCATGATAATTCAGCCTTCTACAACATAATTCTTCTCTTCTAACTTATCTCACTGAAGACATTACAGTAATTCTCGGGGAAACTCACACAAGGTAGTCAGGTTGTAGGAAGCTCTTTGCTGAGCTGCACATATATGAAAAAAAATTATTCCCTATAACGATCGTAATATTACGGATTAATCGAAAAGCACTGGGCAAAGGGTCTGTATCGGAGGGTACTATGCCTCATAAAGGACTCACGTTTAAAGGAAAATGAAGCGTATGGGCGTATGGGCGTATGGAGTACATATATCAACCAATACATAAATTTAAATCTAAAAACTGTTATCTATAGCAAGAAATTTGTCTACGAAGTTTGAAACGAGGTTCCGATGGTAGAAGGATCTTGTTATCGATTCTTTATCGGTTCATAGACGACATGACTACAGGGATAATATCATTTACAGAAAAAGATTACTACAAAATCCAACTATTTGTTGAGAACATCTTCGATCACTTCACTAAATATTAAACTTGCAACATAGAAGTGCAGCAAATTTCGATAACATCAATAAATTCAAGCCCCAGTAAATACTCAAAGTTCAATTTTCATAAAGACTACAGTCCTCCGCAATAATAACCGCAGACCCCTTAGATTAAACCTATAGATTAGTGAATCGAAGTCAACAGGCAGCTAAATTGAAAGCCAAAACATTGGCTTATAGACCGCAAGCCACTTTCAATTAAAACCAGGGACCCTTGCCTTTCAAACTTCAGAAGAAGTACAGTGAAGTCAAAAGACCCCTGCGCAACGAAGACCTCTGACCTTGTCTGAATCTTTCCTTGGTCTTAGCGAGCTCCTGACTGTACCACTCGGTCTGCTCCTGCAGCTTCTTGTTCAGGTCGCCCTGAGCCTCGTACCGAAGCTTGAACTCCGTGTCGGCTGCAACAGTGCAAGCTTCAACCACAGGTCGCTAATAAGTTGCTGAATAACTTTAATGTTTGCTACTACTCAGCTACCGGTATTTTTGGAGTATTAGGTAAAAAATCTGTGGTCGGATCGGACCCCGATTTTTTTCTCAAACATAACAATAAAATCTTTTATTTTTCACTGATAGTTGAAACTAATGATGGTATTAAAGCTGCTTAAACAAAAATTTATGCGTTGGTATTTTGTTGGAAAAATTTTGGAACTATTGATATGTTCTTTGAATCTTACACATCTCGTGCATCGATATCAAGAAGATTGGCCATCTTTTCAATTTAAAATCTGAGCAGCCACTGACCATCAAATTAATATCCAAGAGTTGAATAGAAATGGTGGTAACCCTCAACACAAGGCAAAAATTTGTTTAATAGCTATATTATTGAAAGCCCAAAATAAACAGATGTAGCCTATCGTCCTGTACTAGAAACACCAGGCAAAATTTTTTTTAGTAGCTATATAATTAAAAGCCCATTGCAAAGTAAACAGATGTAGCCTATCGTCCTGTACTAGAAACATCAGTGTACACCTCAGCTTCACAGCCCTCACCCTCATCGGTGCTACCGCGCTGCAGAGAGTCCAGCTGCAGCTCCAGCTCAGCGACGCTCTGCTCCAGCACGCCCACGGACCACGCCACGGTGTCCCTTTACATCGCGTAACATCATTACCAGGCATGGCTAAGTTATGTACATTTTTTATACTGATTTTATCATATCTATCATATTACTTCTGATGTCACACTTAAGTTTGATTACATCGATGATATCTCGTTTCTATGCATGTAACTAGATGAAACCTTCGTTTCTTCGTATGTCTTTCAAAACAAAGTAATTTATTTTGACTATAGTAACTATTCTTTCTTCAAATTCTAATCCCAAACCCGCTATATAAGGTGGTGTCATTAACTCGAACAGATTTTTTATGTAAATTTCTGAAGCACTATACGTTTCTCCCAATAAATTAAAATCACTTTCCAAATAAAGAATGCAAACAGTGAAAATTTTTCAAATAAGATTAATAAAATGCAGATAAGTGCTGTAAACGCCGTAAGGGTTGCACATTGAGGAAATTTTTATTAATGAGTGATGCAAGCAATACAACCATTGAAGTAGGTGATGGAATGATCCCGTGTAAGGTCTGGGAATGATGTGAGAAATGTAGATCGTATAAATTATGCAAATGCTACAGGTGAAGATGTGATGTAATGGATCAAGTTAATGATGTGAACAAAGCCAATACAGCCAGTATTGCAAATAATGTGTACACGGTATCTGATGAAAATGAAGGGAAATAGGCAGTGCGATATTATGTGCAAACTAAATGAAGTGATGAATAACGCAGTAAGCAAGCAGTGCGAAATGTGGTGAATGTTGCAAGATGCAGAAATGATTTATGTGACGCAAATTTAGTGGGAAATAAATGTGAATTTCTTTATGCATTGGCTGGAAATTATATGGATACATAGGAATCTATCGAAAATACGGTGAATAAATAATGCACAGCTCGTGTAACTTCAACGATGGTCGTGAACCTCGGAAGCATTTACAATCAGTACATCTGGACAATCAAGGGAATCATCTGTAATTGATCCGCTACAAAGTCATTTAGAACAATTTTTAATTTCCACAAATTAGCGTATCATGCGTATGCAATAACATTAACTACCGCTCAGTTTTATCTGATATCATTCACGATTCTGCTTCTTATACAGATGCTCAAATTATGTCGAATCAGTCCTGTAACTGTCCGAAAATAGAAATTCCTGTAACTATCCTATGTTTCAGTACCAATGAACGACCCTGCTTATGGTGATACGCTTGAATACAAGTTAAAATTTAAATCCAGATTAGCAAATTAGATTAATAGTTTCTGAGCATCTCACCAGAATAATTTAAAATCCAATGTAAGATACGTAAGTCAAACTGTGCGCTTGTTCGATCAGAAGGAACATTTTAATATTATATGGAAATATTAAGGCAGGATTCTCCTTGTATTGGACGAGTGCACTGACGACACTAAACGACTGATGCACGCGATAGATCGAGCTGCAAAGATGAGAAACCGCCACAGTGGATGATTTCTTAGCCATAATTCCCTTACGATCAGAAATTTTTCGATGATTTTCGGTACTGATGTAACACCGGAAATATTTTCTGGAGAGTCACGTATCAGCACTGCGATGAGAGTATCAGCACTGCGATGAGAGTATCAGCACTGCGATGAGAGTATCAGCACTGCGATGAGAGTATCAGCACTGCGATGAGCGTATCAGCACTGCGATGAGAGTATCAGCACTGCGATGAGCGTATCAGCACTGCGATGAGAGTATCAGTACTACAAGAAGCACACATAATGCTGCTCTATGGTTAGCACTGGCAGTTAAAATCTAAATGTCACTTATGAAGATTTTCTCAACAATACAGCAATAAACTGTGTGCGCATTGCCTAGAAATATTCAAATCAAAGTCGCAGTGAATCATTTAACTGTTAAATTTAAAATCTGAAGCAGATTTGTTGGCAATATCGCAGTGAACACGTGAAGCAGACTTGTAAGAACTTACTTTATTCGCCTTGCACTCGAGGGGTTGGCTAGCCTGCGCTCTGCTATACTGTCCTCAATCAATGCTACAGGTCGATGAGAGCGGTCTGCGGGCAACTCAACACATAATGAACTCTCTATATCCTGAATTACTTAATTTAATTATTATAAACATCAATACTAGCAAAAAGTACTTATATACATTAGACTAGCGAGTTTGTCGCGAGAAACGAAGATAGGCAGAATTAGTACAAGCGAAGCAGAACATGATGGAGATATGGGCGTTAATATAGTCCTCGGAGCCCGCACTTATGTCGACATGAACGCCAATAATACTTTTTACTGCAAGCAAACACCTGCACAACTCACGGGTCGTCGTCGCCGAGGTTGTCCCAAACCTTCCTTATGGTGATCGCCGCAGCGCGGTGACCTGCGCTGCACTCACACGAACAAGTGAGTCAGGATTACCCACTTGTGAGATATTGCTTGTCTAAGAAGCCTCGCGTGATGGCGAGTCTTTCTCACTTAATTTTGTTCCATTACCAACATTTGCATTCTCATTATATGTCAATCTGTTGTGTGCCATCGGCCGAAGGAGTAACAATGAAAAGGAGTCAGCTTTACTAAATTGGGCATCATGCGGTTGGAACAAGAAGTAGGTCGTCCTGCATCAAAAATTTCTCATAATTCTTGTATAATTTGAGAGCCAGAGAGACCTGATGAAGCTTCACTAGCAACTCCGGCATGAGAAAGCGAGTCTAACATAATATTGCTGCCTCGGCCCGCTGCTCTGTTCACAATGAAACTTCGATCTCGCCTAATTTTTTCATTTATGTTCTAATTTTTCAATTATCTATTCAAGTCCAAGATCGGAAAACATGACGAAACATGCGCTAGGAAACAGTACGATGTCAACACGAATCAACACGAAATCGATATGAGTTCGAGCTGAAGTAAACACGGTATCAACTGTCGAAACAACATTAACATGATGGCAACACAAAGTCAACGTGACCTCAAGACAACATCAACATGATGACAACACGAAGTCGAAGTGATGACAAAACGACATCAACATGATAACAGCACATAGTCAACGTGACGTCAAAACGGCATCAACATGATGACAACACAAGATCAACGTGATGTCAAAACGACATCCACATTATCACAACACGAAATCAACGTGACGTTAAAACGACATCAACATGATGACAACGCAAAATGAACACCACATAAACTGCATCATAACGACGTCAACTCGACCTGAATGTCTTCTAGACAACAATGGCGTACAATTTTTTTCGGGGTGTGCTTAAAATGTGCGTGATTCAAAATAACATAAGCCCGTGTTGGGAGCAAAATGCACTTCTTATTCATTGGAAAATATTTAATTAGTGCTCTAGGATAAAATTCATTGTTACATCAATGTAGGTTTTGCAGTACTTGATAGATAATGAAAAATTTCGGATTTTTTTTAAAAGCAGAGTTATGAACTTCTTTTTCACTCTTTGTTAAAATTATCCCTTGAATTTTGGAGATGTATTGTCATTTAAAGATAAAACGCACCTAACTTACGGCGCATTCGGTTAAAATCCGTGCCGGAAACCATAAAAATGTAAACTGTAAATATTTATTTTGAAGTTCATAACATTCATGTCCGCTTCTGCCAAAATGCATGTAAAAATGACTGCAGAATTTTTTCAAGTCCCAGCAACAATTTTCGTGAAAAGATAAAATTATTGAACGATTCATATTTTTGATGATGATGATTACATGCAAAGAAGCACCAGGGATAGTGCAAAAATATGGAGTGGGAAAACAATGCATCTCTTTAAAAAATTTATTTTTAATAAAAAATTTGCCTAAATTTAAAGGCAATCAAAAACCTGAGTCATGCTAGTCACACGTTTTTAAAAGTTCATATCATGAGGGTTTAATACTGTGATGCAAGAGACGTCACGGGTGGCATGGCACAAAACTCATTCTTCAGGTGCAAATCATTCTTAATGTAGATTGTGGAGCATCATAAGTGTTATAAAAATAACCATTTAGTAGATGTCGACAAACCTTCGTGTATGTATCGTATCATAGTCGTTAACATATATTTCGTTTCTTGCAAGCGATTGAACATGTGTTGTTAAATGTAAGAAGACAATTGGAATTTTTCAATCCATGGAGATAAGGTAAGGGGCAGACGTTTAAATTTTATGATTCATTTTACCTGTGATACTAACACCATGAAATTCTTGCTAATGTACGAGTGTAGCAATAATTCTTATTTCTTAGCAATAATTCTTATTACATGCCTGTTGTTCAACTTATTTTAAAAGAATATTCCCGTCATTCCCAGCAATGAAATTTAGCTTCATATAGCTGCCCTAACACAATTATGATGTCAAAATCTTATGCATTTCAAATTAAAACAGGCAAACCTACAATAAAATATATTTCCTCGTGAAATGAACTGTCATACGCACCTATACTTGAGTTGCTCCTCTAGTTCCTGAGCGAGGCTGATGGCAGAAGTTTTTCCAGTAGCAGTTCTAGAGGCTGCAGTTCTAGGAGCAGCCGTTCTAGGGGCAGCCTTCCTAGGGGGCTGAGAGAGGCGTCTGGTTGCTGGTTTTGTCCCTTGTGAGGTCTTTCTTGAAGAGGCGGTCTCGCCCCCGGCAGCATGGCCCTCTGTGTTGGTGGTGCTAGTTCGTAGGTCTCCTGACATGTCTTCTCACTTCCAGAAAAGAAGGTTATAGGACAAACGAAACCGTTAAAATGAAAAATTCAAGGTCGATTCCTTCGATCCATATTCCAATAAATCTTGAGTTAGCAATTAAGGTTCCTTAAATATAATGATTCTCTGCCGATTAAAGAAACGTAATTGGATTAGAAAATCTTTAGTTAGTAATTAATCGGTCGGTTGTGAGCTCAGCACTCCAGGATTACTGATGCAGTTCGAGGTAATAAAAAATTACCCTAATGACTCGAACAGAGAGAGAGAGAGAGGGGTAGCAAGGAGCAAACTCAAACAATTTCTTTCCTGTCGAGTATATAGACAGAGAATGTAAGTCTAGTTTCTAATGTCGTAATTCAATGTAAAAAACTTATACCCAGACCACATGCGACCACTGATCAACCTCGTGCAAGTTTTTAATTCGAGAATTAGCAGTTCTGCAGTTTCGAGTCGTTCAATATTATTTTATCAGAATTAAACTTATGAGACGAATGTATCGATCCACTAACTAGTAAATTATCTCTTTGTATACCTGAATAATTTGAGTAGTTGATCGCCCAAGCTATAATGCCATTAAGTGCGCGGCCGACAGTTTATTTTTATTCAACTGTTGCGCATCACTTGACTCAAATTTCAAAATCTTTTGTATCTAGTGACTAGAATAAGCCATGTGACTAAGGCGTTATTGAACAACCTTTCCTATACAGAAACAGCCTTACCAGTATATGAATACACTTATTTTATCACGAGCGCTGAGATACTCCACTAAATATTCAGTTTTATCTAGCCCTCTCACATTCACTTAAAATATCCCGAATGAAGGTGAAATATTGGCCTTTAATATATCGTTGCAGGAGCTTTCTATAGCCGGGCAGTACGCACGTTTCACAAATAAATCACAAGTGAAACAAAGTGGATAGACTTGAGAAACTTGAGAGAAGTGAGCGACTCAATGATTGTAGAAAGAAGGAACATAAGTCCTTTCACGTTATGAGTACACACATTGATAAAAATCTCTCTTTCTCTTCCTCCCTCGAAATCAATTTTCTTATCGTAGTATCAGAATTCGATAACGAGAGACATTCGATTTACCCGAATGTATCCATGCTCTTGGTTCATCACTTGATCCAAATTCATTACTGTCTTCCTCAAGCGCAGCCCATTGTATTCCCTAATCCCACGAATAATAACTTTATGAGTAACACAATAATCATTTATACCAGTCCCCTACATGAAGGCCATGACCAGACAATAATTCTTCTCCTCGATAATTCTTGGCCCAGTTGAAGCTTGTCTCGTGCCGAGTGACATTTGCCTTGCGCCGATCTTTGTTTACCTTAAGAACTTAAGATCCCCATGTTATCGCTTGATCGCTTGTGGTCCTTACAAGTGATCACACTTTTTTACCAACAGAAAAGTTTTTTACCCACACGGTGGCGCGTTCCCGTACCTATAACACTAATTTAAAGTCCGGGTATACCTAAAAAGCACCTGGCCGGTTCTGAAACATTTAGAGCTGAGATGGAATATCAGATTACAATTCTATTAAAATATATTCTCCTTCGTCAGGTGAGCAAGTAAGCGTACTTTAATACAATTTTCGTGTAACTATTTAACTCATATTATTATTTTTTTACTTATTACTCGCCTGACCTTCACATGTAACCAAGATAAGCAGGATATCTTCTGCTGTGGTAGATTGCACGATAGAAATACCATTGCATAATCATTGTTTTCATGCGTCACCTTCAGTCTCTGCTCCTATAACATTTCACTGGTCACTTAGACATTGTTTTCGTAAACTAATACGATATTTAAAAATTAAGGTATTTGCTTATTCTCTCATTTAAAACTACAAAAATCAAAATAGAATTCTGTTTTAATTAATTAATATTCAAAATTTATCGCTCCAGATGTACGGAGTGAAATGAATTTCCAATCTCGCGCATTTTAATAGGCTCAAGACAAGGCTGGTTTAACGGTAGATCGTCGACTGATAAGTTCACCGGCCGATCATGAAAACATCAAATCTTTTCAATAGCTTGTGCAGTCATAACCTAACCTAACCTAACCGTTCAATGAAAGATCAGTTCAAGGAAATATCCGTGCACCAACTGATCACTTAGCTCCAGCTCCGTTGAATAAGCCATCATTTAAACAACACATTGTGTTAAGCACCGCCGGACGCAGTAAGCACCACCACGCGCAGTAAATACAGCCAGGAGCATTAAGCACCAACAGATGCAGTATATAAGCACCACCAGAAGCAGTATATAAGCACCACCAGGCGTAGTAAGCACCACCAGACGCAGTATATAAGCACCACGGTATAGCATATACCACGGTATATAAGCAGTATATAAGCACCACCAGGCGCAGTATATAAGCACCACGGTATAGCATATACCACGGTATATAAGCAGTATATAAGCACCACCAGGCGCAGTAAGCACCACCAGACGCAGTATATAAGCAGCACGGTATAGCATATACCACGGTATATAAGCAGTATATAAGCACCACCAGGCGCAGTAAGCACCATCAGACGCAGTATATAAGCACCACGGTATAGCATATACCACGGTATATATGCAGTATATAAGCACCACCAGACAGCGTGAGCACCACCACACGCAGTCCTGACACTCGCACTGCGTGGCGTAGCTTCGCCACTCCAGGCCCGCGGCGGGTGATCGATGACCCCAAGACTGGCTGGCTCTCACACCTGAGGATAGCGATCACTGGACATCGACGAAGATATCTGTAACTGACAATCGTCAAGAATATCGGTCACTAGCTGGACATCGACGAAGATATCTGTAACTGGCTTACGTCAAGAATATCGGTCACTAGCTGGACATCGACGATGATATCTGTAACTGACTATCGTCAAGAATATCGGTCACTAGCTGGACATCGACGAAGATATCTGTAACTGGCTTACGTCAAGAATATCGGTCACTAGCTGGACATCGACGATGATATCTGTAACTGACTATCGTCAAGAATATCGGTCAGTCGTCATATACGAGATATCCTAAGAGACGTGTTCCTGTGAATACAGTAGAATTTCTTGCTTAAGGTGTTTTAAAGTAGGAGTTAAGGTTAATCTCTGGAAATACAGGTAGCGAGATTGTCGTATTAGCGAGATTGCTGTAATCAATGCTATCTGAACACAACCTTCATAGAGAACCAAATTAGATACGAAATAGCAAACATGCTCATAACCTCATAGTAACATGAAATAATACGATAATGTTCATTACTCTTGTACCATCTTTTTCGGACAGCAGAAAACAATTATTATATCAATGAAGTAAATGTCAATACGAGATTCTCTAATTTGTGGTGCTGCTCTTTGACTTTGTCGCAGAAGTCGCTTTTTGATCAGTTTCCATAGAGCTCATGATCGGCTGTTGACTGTATTGCAGTAGCCGCCACTCGACCAGTGTGAAGGTAGTTCAGCACACTAGTTTTTAAAATAGTCGCGCAAAGCAGACAACGGATGGGTTGGATCTGGCAGACATTTCGAACGAGAGAAACAGCACCAATGATTACACTCTTCAGAGCCCTCGTGCTCCCCAATCTTGAGTACTGCTGCCAGCTTTGGGCGTCGCTCAAGGCGGGCTCGGTGCGGAAACTGGATTCAGTAAAGTGGACCTTCACGTCTAGGATCAGCGGTATGAGGGAACTGGAGCTGAATTACTGGGACAGGCAGAAACACCTGGGACTGTACTAACTGGAGAGGGGAAGAGAGAGGTAAATCATATTGAACACTTGGAAGATGATAACCGGACTGGTTCCCAACTTTGAAAGTGAGATCTCCGAAATAGTGACATTTTACTACGAAATGAGGGGGAAACCGTGCAAGATTCTCCCATTTAATAACCGAACCGCGGCCAGAGTACAGACTCTTCGTGAGAGATCACTGTCCGTGGCAGGATCGAGACTGTTTGATGCCTCACCAAAAGTGATGAGAGGACTAGGAGTGGAGTTCACCCTTGCAACATTCAAGAAACGACTGGACTTGTGGTAGAGTATAACCCCGGATTGTCCAGTTGTGAGAAACTACCCTCAGAAAGTGACAAGCAACAGTATCTTATATCAGCTGGCCCAAAGAAGGGCAAATAAACCGTACACGTTCAACGTTATACATCTGGAATCCGAGGGCGGACTTGCCTATGCTATCGACGACTTGGAGACGGAGGACGACGAAGGCGGAGTATCAGCTTGACCTTAGACTACGAAGTCCTAGACTCGTCATAAAGCAATAAGGTAGCTCAGCACACTGTATAGCAGTAGCCACCACTTGACCAGTTTAAAGTTAACTCTTCATTTCGACCGTGTCGCAGCAGGTTGAAAGTAATAAATGTGGTGCAGTTTACAAGCAATATTTTCATTGCAGACAAATTATTAATGATATTTTCAAACTGCGCATGATATACTGAACTAGTTTTTCCGTGCATAAATGGTTTACTTGGTTATAATTACTGCTCTGAAGTGCGTCTGGTTATAGAAGATTTTTTCGTTCATGGTTAGGTTTGGAACAACAGGTTAGGAGCAATATTTTTCTACTGTACAGGTTAGGAGTTCTATTTTCATGCAGCACAGGTTAAGAGCAATATTTTCTTGCGGGAAAGGTTAGGAACGATGTTTTCATGCGGGACAGATTAGGAGTAATATATTAGTACGGGACAGGCTATAAGGGAAATATTTTCAAACGGAACATGTTACCTATATTATACGGTATGATGTCTAGTTGTTATTGTGTCACCTTGAAGCCTCGTCTCGTATCATGTGTGCCACCGTCGTATCTAACGCCTGATGTGAGTTGTAGATATCGTCACAGTCTATACGGAGCTCCGGCTATTCTACCAATATATTTGAGATTTAAATCTATGATCGGTACATTTTAGAACTATTTCACACTTTTCAATGTATTTTCTTCGCCTTTTCGTGCATTTTTTCAATACTTTTCTTGAGCTTTGCCTTGCATATTCTAATCAATGCTTGTAAATGTTTCCAAATTTTCAGTGTCGTGCTCGCGATGGGCAGTAGCGCCCCCGTGACCTTTTAAAAAACTTCTCGCTTCCATTGACATTTGTTTCACGTTGTGAGAAAGTCTGGTACACACAAAATTATCTCTGCTGAGATAATCTACCAGTTGCTAATATTTTCACACAACCTTCATATGTAAATATTATTAAAATTAATAAATTATCAAAAATATTAAACATTATTATTATATTATTATCGTAAACAGACCAGGAACACTTCATATATGCCATATATGATTAGTTTAAAAGTTCGTCATGAATTTTAAAGCGAAGAAAATGTTAAGCGAATTCCTTATATCGTCAATGAAAACGTTTCGGAGACCAGCTCCATCATCGGTCCCAAAAGGTTTTCGATATACTGTACATATTTTTGAACTGATGATGTGTAATGATATTTATGACGTTTGACTGATCAGGAGTATTTTTTCAACTCGAAATGCTATTGTTTTACTTCAAAGGTCAAAGCTGATTTACAAAACTCTAGTGTTCTCGATTTAAAAAATTTTGTTATATTATTAAATACTGTTGATATTTACCACGGTATCTAGCTAAGGATTGTAGGGCGTTGAGGGAGTTTCGTGGATGGTAAGCGCCCATCCTTTAGAAGCGAGCAGTTATCTGTGAACGCGATTTGAGATTAACTGTGAATGGAATTAATTTGTTAAAGTGAGTGTTGAATTGTGTTCTCTTTCCCCCATATATTGCCTTCCGTTCCTCATTTTCTCGTTTGTCCTCTTCGCATCCCCTTGTAAGATATTCATTTAGGAGGTCCTAAAACTGATTCCATCATGTAGGGTCGGGAAGTAATGATGACTCAAAAACACACCGAATATACACCTATAGGTGCAGAGTTTTACTTTACCTATAGTCGAATTTCGCAAGCTCCAGTCTTTTGAGCACTAAAGACAATTAGCAGTTCACCACAAATCTTTTACTCTTACTACGTCGAAAAACTTCTGATTTTCTCACATGGAAGTCATCTGCGGCAGTCATTAGTTGGCACCAAAGTCATATTGCTATGTACAGATGATCAGCAGGATGAGCGTGAGTAGAACTCGATGCGCACTTCATCGTAATCTACAGTCTCACGACCCTGGCTCGTGTCATGTGCAGGCAGATCAGCATGTCCAGCTGCAGCACAAAACTCATTAATTATACTATTAAAGAATTTTTGTATCAATTGCGTTGTGTGGAATGAAGGTCTTATTATTATTAATGTGAATCATATATATTATAATTGTTACGAGTGCTTCAACAGAAGAAATTAAAAGGGAACGTGAGAGCGGTAGCAGTCCCTACAGTTAAGACTAAAATTACTTTGTCTAAGACCATCTCATGCACGCGTTTCTATTCGTGCAGCCGTACCGATAAATTGATAACACTTTGCCTAGGCCAAGGACGCTTGCTAAAAATATTTAATATCTATAGTTAACCTTGATGTCGCATCTGCTGTTGGCTTACCTCCTGTTGGGCAAGTTTTTAGCCATTGGCTGATGGTTTGCCTAAATAATGATTGTCGTGGGCGCTGAATTCATGTCTACGGTTGAGCTAATGGCTGATATTTACATATATAATGATTATTGGTGGTCCTGACGTCATGTCTACGGTTAAGCTAATGGCTGATAGTTTACATATATATCCTGACGTCATTCACATTTGCTGATTAGCTGCAAATTTGTAGCCGCATTCAAGTACCTAGACGCTCGTCTTGTCGTGCGTCACAAGGAGAGAAGCAACAACGATGACTGCATGACTTCTGATTTGTCGTCAGAACTGAAGTCAGGAAGCCAGGCTGCACTTACCATAGGTTCTGTACGTACTTAAGAGAAGAAAATTGATTAAATGGCTCGACATAATCTTTAATATAATGAAATTAGCTACTTCCCTTTAGAATTCATCTAAAATGGGTTGCCTGGGACTGAAATTATGTTAAATTAATGAGGAATATCAGATTCATAAATACCTGAACGGTCTCACCGTATTGCTCATCCATAAAAAATGATGTCACATGAAACTATTTATGCTCCTGCGATATCAGCTCTTCGAGCTAAACCGTTATCTTTGTTGACGCGCTCCTGACTTATTTCCGATCTACATTACTGCTTAATACATGTAGATGTCTACAATAAATGGATATTATTTCATTGACGAGTCAGAATCTCGCTTTAGCAGTCACTAAAAACTCATTCTATAATTTTTCTCCATATGTTACTCAGATTATAGAACGCTCCTCCATTAGTGATTTTTTACTTATCTCATCACAGAAATAAGTTCAGTTGACAATATGATTCATTTTCTAAAACACGTACAGTATTGATTTTTGCCTGATGACCACGTCGTACATCCATCCTGATGACCACGTACATCTTCTAATCAGTATACCTGCAGATTGAAAATGCGCTCTATATGAATTAATAATGTGGGACTTGTTTTTACTCGCGAATCAAGTACAGGTTGAATACTCTGAGAGCAAATAACATTTATTATTAATTAATTAACATCTACTCTCAGATACTTGCAATGTTTCACTGTGTCTGAAAAAATACTTCATGCTATGTAATTATTGCAAATTAGCCCCTGCATTCAAGGACTTGCCACACAGTCAATCGATCAGCGGGCAGTGACTGGGCAGTATTCAATTATGTAGCTGTCATGAATAGACCATATACCCAGTCTCCGGCCGTCGGGTCGATCGCTTTTCGTTTAAAGCATTGTTATCTCACCTTGTAGAATGAAAGTAACGTCGTCATTCATAAGATTGTGAATGAATTTACACTTAATTGGAATGATTTTTGATTACTTTCAGTTTCCTTATTATCGGGCATCCACTCGCCGAGGCTATGTAGGTCAAGTTCAAAATGCCATCATCTTAAGTTCAAATTCACTTCTATTATAAAAATATCAGTGACACTCACCAGAGAATAAAAGTTTCAGTACAATTTACTGCAGAATTAAATGAATTTTAATATATTTCAAAAACATGATAGAATTTGAGGCGGAGAAGAAAATCTCGTGTGGATGTAAAGCGATGACACTTCAGAAGACTTGCAAATGAGACAGGCAAGTAAATGCATTAGACTGAATTACTCTGAACTGATTGCGCAACATTCTGATTGATTTACGATCTGTTAGATCCTTTAGCTGAGGCCGTGCTGCATTCGGAACTGTTGAGTCATCGTATCTTATCAGAGATAAGAGACTAAATTGCAGGAGTAACATCTGTGGCGGTGTGTCCAGCAGCCAGTGGTCAGTGTCACGCGGCGCAACGAACACCTCGCTAATGTTGACTTCGCTCTCGTCCTAAACTCGATAACCGATTGAAAATTTTACACGTCATTTCATGTGCATTTTGTGAATTGCTTCACTAGTTGGAAGAGGCGAAGCCCTCACACCAAATACCATCAAACAAGTGGAACATGTTATTTTACCAAAATACTTTAATACAATATTTGAGCTGTCAGTGTAAAGCGTGTACGTACGTACAATATTCGAGCTGTCAGTGTAAAGCGTTTACGTACGTACAATATTTGAGCAGTCAGTGTAAAGCGTGTACGTACGTACAATATTTGAGCTCTCAGTGTAAAGCGTGTACGTACGTACAATATTTGAGCTGTCAGTGTAAAGCGTGTGCGTACGTCCAACATTTGAGCTCTCAGTGTTAAGCATGCACGTACGTACAATATTTGAGCTATCAGTGTAAAGCGTTTACATATGTGCAATTTTTGAGCTGCCAGTGTTAAGCGCGTATGTCCAACATCACAAACGAACTTTCCTCTATGATGTTATTGAAAAAATTCCGAATAGTGGAAATAAATTAGCTTCAATGTTACTGCAGGCGTCAGATAACAGATTCGGCCAGTGCGTTCAAGGCTCGATCACCTCGTGATTGCAACAATCGCTATTGTATTTATTGTCATCGCCACGATGGTTAGAATTAAGGGGGGAGAATGAGTCATATACGCTGTGCTGTGATTGCATGCTTAAGGTCCTAAGTAAATCGCATGTTGTGCAATAGCAGTGAATTAATTAATGTCATTAATGGTTTGCAGGTTTTTTTGTATATCTGATTATCATGAGATTATTATTTTTATTCATTGTACCCTGGAAGTCACTTGATCGGTTATATAAACTTGATGCCAAACCTCTTTACTCTGTCTGAATCACAAGTTTTCCTGTATGCTCCGGATAATTGTTCTATAATGCATCATTGTATATTTTTATATTATTCTCGGAATACTATAGTAGAGAATTATACTCCCATACGCTGAAAAAATATGGGTATAATGTATGGAGAATGTGAGCAAGCCAGAATGATGAAATACGAACACAGTTTTGCACGAACTCGATATAATCACTGAAACACGTCGAAATTCTTGAAATTCTAAACGCTGCCAGTTATGCCTGTTATTGTAGGCTATACGTAGACAATGCAAGAAAATTTTACTGAAAGCCGTTTGACGTGACTTGATGCTACGTTCTTTAACGAAATACCGTCATAGAAGCAAACTAGACTCAAGAAATTAACGAAAAGCTCCTGAAATTAAATTATCCAATCAAGCGTGAAAGTCTGGACAAAAAAAAAACGCTTGTAACTGTTTTTCTCATCGCACGGGATTTCGATTTTCTACAATTAGGCGTCAATATATGTACCTGTTAAGTGCACAAATTATTTCTTTGTAAGCATGAAAGTAATAACATCTGAATTTTTTGACTGCAGGGCGCATAATATATGCAATCTGCTTTATGACACACTGGTGAAAAATCAATTATTTTAATCATACAACATTATTTTTCCCAAAAATTCAGGTAATCATGGGAAACACTAAAACGCTGAATGATAGTGCCAATAAGAACAGTGCTGATCAGAAATGGTATTCAAAATTAAGGCTTCTCATTTGGAAGAATTTTTTGCTCCGCAAGCGCCACTGGATCCTGACGATCTTTGAAGTGCTCCTGCCGACGCTGCTGTTCGCTCTGCTCGTGTCCATCCGAGTGCTGCCAGACTCTATTTTCACGCCTACATTTATCAATGAGGTTAGCTTTATTACTGGTCATGATTAGGATTAATCAAGGAAGTTAGCTACATTCATGGTCATAATTATGATTAATCAAAGAGGTTAGCTTTATTCCTGGTCATGATTAGGACTAATCAAGGAAGTTAGCTACATTCCTGGTCATAATTATGATTAATCAATGAGGTTAGCTTTATTACTGATCATGATTAAGGATTAATCAATGAGGTTAGCTTTATTACTGGTCATGATTAAGGATTAATCAATGAGGTTAGCTTTATTACTGGTCATGATTAAGGATTAATCAAAGAGGTTAGCTTTATTACTGGTCATGATTAAGGATTAATCAAAGAGGTTAGCTTTATTACTGGTCATGATTATGATTATTCAAGGAAGTTAGCTACAATCATGGTCAGGATTATGATTAATATTTAAATTGAGTTAAATTCATGGTCATTATTATTTTTAATAATGAGGTTAGCTTTAGTCATGATTAATTAATGTGATTAATCAGTGAGGTTAGCTTTATCTCTGATCATGATAATGATTAATCAATGAATTTAACTTTATTCCTGATTATTAATAAGATTAATAAATGATGATAGATTTATTCCAGATTATGAATATGATTAATACATGAGGTTAGCTATATTCATGTATATGATTAAGTGATGAAATTTTTGGGTCACTATTTTGAAGTTATTTTTTTATTGTGGTGGGATAACGTTGTTGATATTACAATATGTTTTCTGCGAAGCTATACAAGGAAAGTCGGTGATAAGCCATATTTGTTTTGCAGTTAAAGTATAACTATACCGTTAAATTCGAAGGGTTTAATGTTTTTATCTTCAGACACACTTACTTTTTAGGCCAGATCATAATTTCAATATGCATATGTATTCAGACCTCAAGGTTTCCGGCTGTGAAAGAAAATGACCTCAGAGCTTCGTTCTGCCTCAATTCTGGAGGCGAGTTCTTGCTCAACAACACGTGCAGCTACGCGCGCTTTGGGCTCTTTGTCAACAGGAAGATTTTGTGGGGTCCTAACAGCAGCTTCACCAGCGCCCTCATCCAGCGCATCCAGGCGGACCTCAACTTCTACGATGAAGGCAAGTTTCTCAACGCACCGAATTGTTACGTATACAAACGCGTGTTCTGTAGGCTCTACTTCTACGATGAAGGCAAGTTTCTCAACGTACCGAATTGTTAGGTATCTAAGCGCGTTCTCGGTAGGCTCTACTTCTGCGATTAGGGTGAGCCTGGCTTATGTCCCTAATTTCGATTTTCCCGACTGAAGATTGAAGATCTGAAGCAGAATCGTTTTTTTCAGTAAAAGCTATACGCGTTAAAGTATTTTGTTTAAGTCGAGTCATCAGCGTTATCAAGTATCTAAATTGTATTTCTATTGTTCTTATATTGTTACCTGGTTACCATTTCAAGCTTTTCCCCTCCACTACAAATGTCACTTCCACTACTTATTAAACAACGGAAAACTTTGTAACGGTGCCACTCTTTGAGCGACGTACGCGGAATCCGCACAGAACATCAGAAGTTAAACGGCCAGCCACTGACCATCCGGAAATATTTTCTCAGAATTATTATTTTTGATATTTTCGTACTCTTATTCAATTTAATTGCGCATCCTGCGCCTGACAACCGACTGCACTTCTATTTCAGATTTGCTCGTCGTCGAGAGCAACGACGACCTGAATAATAGGATTGGTAGTCTTTACCTGCAATCGAACGGCTCCGGCACTGCGTTCTTCATTGGGATTTTCTTCAATGGAGTTGATAAAAACACCGTAAATCCTCCCGAGAACCTCAATTATGACCTCAGATTCCAGAAGTATTGGTTCACGGACCTGGAGTATCCATATCTGCAGATTCCCGGACCCAGAAACTATACAAGTGAGCTTAAGATAGAATAGAATATAATAGAAGTGTCGGCGTTGAAGAAATAGGCCCATGGCCTGTTGCCGATTCTTGAACTTTTCGTGACTTGATTTACAAGGGATCCGGCCTTTGGAACTCGATCTTTCCATAGCTGACGATTGATTGAGATAGCTGCTGGACTTATTGCCTGGTCCGTAATTTGCTAGGCATTTTAAGACTGAACATATGCTCCTGCATAGCTTCGTCTAGTCTATTTTTGAAAATGTTCATACTCGGAGCGTCAACGATGCTATCAGGGAGGCTGTTCCACATGTCGGTGACTCGAAGCGAGAAGAAATTTTGTCGCATGGATGTGTTCCAACGCTGTTTTTTTAGTTTATAGCCGTGGCCCCTGGTGTTGGTTCTTGTTTCAAATTCTAGTAATCCTTCTGGGACCTTGTATAAGCCATGAGTATACTTGTATACTTCATTGAGGTCCCCACGCAGACGTCGATAACGGAGGCTTGGAAGCTTCATAATCTTTAATCTTTCCTATTAGGACTTGCCTTTCAAGCCCGGAACTATCCTTGTTGCGCGTCTTTGGAAACTCTCTACTAAATTTTTGTCCTTTTCAAATTTCGGTGACAACACGACGTTTCCAAACTCTAGGTTCGGGCGGACGACAGCAACAAACAACTGCTTCATCGTTTCTGCATCTAGAAACTCGAAAGAGCGTCTGATCAGTCCAAATCGTTTATTGGCTTTATTAACTTGACCTTCAATATGCTTAGAAAATTTCAACTCATCGTCGATATTAACTCCTAAATCCTTTTCCGTTAACGCAGCTGCCACTTATCAGCCCAGTCAACCAGCCTGTCAAGATCACCTTGCAACTGTACTTTTTGCGACGTATTCTTCACTGTATTATAAATTTCTTCACTGTATTATAAGATGGTTAACCTTACCCAATAATCGAATGAATGATATAATTGGAGTATAATATAATTGAACCAAATATTTCGAATGACTTCCATAAATAACTTGAATTGCATAAATTCTTTTTTTAGGTAATTACGAATACTTGGGCAGCTACGCAACTGGCGGGTTTTCTCTCGTTCAAACGATCGTCGACCGTCATTACACATCCATGCTCGCCGGCGACAATTCCATCGCTTCATTGTTCATGGTGACTGTATAAGGATCTGAGTTCTAGATTTGGGTGAAACAATTATGAAATGCCGTAGACCTTCCGAGGCAATATGAACATGAAGATTGTAGATTTTTTTAATATTGCACCTTAGTACAACTGCATTAGCATTTGTACTATGCAGTTAAATTCAGAGGAGTAAACAGGTGTGCAATTTCAAATCTGGCAAGAAGGTTCACCGAATTCTACTGGCCAAAATCAATTCTCTTAGTAAAGTTATGAAGATTCGGACCTTTCGGACTTTTTTATGAAGATTCGGACTGATGAAGATTTCAAAATCTCGCGGAAAAACTCACAATTCCCTGACATGATCATTGGCACAAACTTCTTCAGTATTTATAACTTTATAATTTTTACTTACGCAAAATTTCCCAACAGTTGGAGACTCAGATGTACCCGTACCCACCGTACGTGCAAGACAACGCCATGAGTCAGTTCTACGGGTCATCCTTGCCTACATTCGTCGTCCTGTCCCTTATCCTGCTGTCGCCCACTCTCATCAAGAGCATCGTCCACGAGAAGGAGACTGGCGTCAGGGTGAGGGGACTGGCGTCAGGGTGAGGGGACAGGTGTCAGGGTGAGGGGAGGCGTCAGGGTGAGGAGACTGGCGTCAGGGTGAGGGGACTGGCGTCAGGGTGAGGAGACTGGCGTCAGGGTGAGGGGACTGGCGTCAGGGTGAGGAGATTGGCGTCAGGGTGAGGAGACTGGCGTCAGGGTGAGGAGACTGGCGTCAGGGTGAGGAGACTGGCGTCAGGGTGAGGAGACTGGCGTCAGGGTGAGGAGACTGGTGTCAGGGTGAGGGGACTGGCGTCAGGGTGAGGGGACTGGCGTCAGCGTGGGGGGACTGGAGTCAGCGTGAGCAGGCTTGAGTTAAACGCTACTCCAGGGTGCCATTTGGCCAAAAGGAACTTTCATAGCTGCAATTTCACATAACGACATACGTTGTTATTTCAACTAGAACTTCCTGTCTCAATATTCACTTAGATCCAAGATTAATTAATTATTTGCCAGCGCGTTCATAAACATTGAATAAATCGTCGGTGATGTTTCTGTGTTTGTTCCCCCGCACCGCTTCATTACCCTCGGTAATTTTCGCTGCAGGAGGAATAAAGTTTTTATTTCTTCAATATTTCTTTTAATCTCTGACCAAGAAATGCTAGTGATATGCCGAGATATGAAAGCGACATGACGACTAAGACGAATACTTGGTTAGACCGAGTCGGGATTAGCAGCATAGTGTTGCAGTTTTAGTTATTTTTGTTGCTTAATTCGTTCGCGTTGCATTATTGATTATCGCTACATTATCAATGATCGTTCAACTCCATGTCATTATTTATTTCATCATGAATTTTTAGTCCATTCATAGTTATCATTGCATATTTATGGCATCGTAATAAGTCATCGTTAAATTACCAAATCATCATAATTATAAATTATCTTAATATTATCAGTGATCATTGCAGTATCAGTTACCGTTACATAGCCTTTTCATCACTATACTCTTAATAATTATTTGCACAGGAGCTTGTGCGCCTCATGGGCCTGGAGGGCTGGTTGGTTTGGCTCGGATGGTTCCTCCACGGCTTCATTACCATCGTCCTCATCACCATCATCATGACCTTCTTCCTGAAAGTTGAAGTGAGTCATAATTTCATAACTTTATTGTGTTACTTCCCATCAGTAGACGCGTGTCACTGATCATTACACATTAGTGAAAGTTAGTTCATTAAAGTGAAAGAGAGTGACGATGTTGATGGGCAAACACGATAAAACTTCTATCTTGAAATTTTTAGTGTGTTTTATGATCCGCAATGCCAATAGTTTACATTTTTGCGACATACAGTTACTATATTATCCATTGAATTTTTTTCGCTAGAAATATCTCTCACGCCAACATCTGTTTGAACTTAATGCTATTTCCCTCGTAGATCACACCGTCCAGCGAGATCGACAAAGGAGTCTTCCCGCCCATCTTGATCTACTCGAATTGGTTCTTCGTATGGTTCCTGCTCTTCCTCTACGGCATCTCCTCCATTGCTTTCTGTTTTGCTATCTCCTGTTTCTTCAACAGGCGTGAGTGAAAGAGATGGGTTACGTTTTAAATCTGCCTCGCTGTGTTTTACAAAACCACCAGGAACAACAAAAATATTATTTCGTTACACAGTTTTGTCTAAAAAAATGCAGGAGTAGGGAATAAAATGTCATATTTCGACAATAAAGGAATAGTTACTCTATCACTGATTCCTAGTCAACATTAGGCAAGTTCAGGCCTGTTGCTGAAAGTTTTGCACTCTTATTGACCCTCAACAAGACTTAACATACACTGTTCGGAAAACCACCGGTAAACGACATTACCGGCGTTTCAGTGACCGGCCGTCAGGTGAAAAGAAACACTTTGTGGCCGTTTTATATACCAATTTAACACTAGAAACCGGTACAACATCTGATAAAAACGGCGAAAGGGTTTATTTTCACTGCGGCGGTCAATAGAACGCTGGTGCACGAGACCGTTTTTTACGGTTTTTTCTAATAGCGTATACCTTCAAATCTATGCTATATTTAACTTGTCACGCATGATCCAATTGAATAATTATGAACTGGAGTGCTTAAGTGAGTCAGAAACTGGTAATGAGTGCATTGGACAACCGATGAAGTCACCTATGTCTCGTTGAATTTTTTCTTTAAATTTCTGACTAGGAGCTAAACGAGAGTTTTATGCTAAATGTTTTTGAAACGGGGAATTCTCTTAATAACGTTATCTAGTTTTTATATTATTAATGGGAAATGGAATCTGAGATAAATTTATTCAGATGTCAGAATGTCAGAATTAAGTATGGAATAATGCAGGATAATAGAACTTTCAAATTACAGAGACTTTTTTTCGTGGGCACCGATAGACCACCATTTTATTATATTATATTAGTATAGTATAGTATAGTATCTTCGGCATTAAAGAATAGGCCTGGATAGGCCTGTCGCCGATTCTTGTACTTTTCTTGACTAGACTGGCCTTACGGACGGTAGATTTAAAATCGCTTCTAGTTATCAGTTGTTCCGTAGGGTACGAGGCATTTTAAGACTGAACATATGCTCATGCATGGCCTTGTCTAATCTGTTCTTGAACGCGTTCATACTCGGAGCGTCAACAATATCTTCAGGGAGGCTGTTCCACATGTAACTGTTATATTGATATTGCTTTGTTACGCTTAATTTTAGTGACATCCTGTTATCAGTTTTCTTGAGGTTTTTTTCCTTGTATGTGTTTAATTTAGAAACTTTCTGTTGCTCTTAACTTCTTTGACTTATCATTGGAATAGAGTTTTAAATCACCTCTGTTGCCTGCGAAGCTTATCTGCTTATGGGCATTCACTTGGATGTCTCTATTATTTTATAAATGTTTTCTTTTTCTCTTTTGAGTTGTAACTAGAGCTCCTTTGTGAATAAAAATCAATCAATCAATCAATTATATTATATTATATTGACCATTATTTGCTACATTTCAGCGACTCTGGCAACGACGATCGGCATCCTGGCGTGGCTGCTGAGCTACAGCCTGCCCAGGACGTTCATGTACGCGCAGTACGACAGCATGGGCCTCGCTCCTAAAATTGTTTCCTGCCTCCTGCCCAACATGGCGCTAACTTGGGCCTTCCGCGTCATCGCCATGTTCGAGGGAAGAGGTAAAAATGTTATGCAACATTTACATTCATCCATGGAGTTCGAAATAAATTGATTTGATCGACCGGTACTGTTCACTGGTGTACTGGTAGCCGGGTACTGTACTTTTATATAAAGAACACTCTTATATATTTCACAGCGGTGGGAGTTCAGTGGAACAACTTGTGGGACACGGGCAACCCTCGTGATGAGCTGACGCCAGGCATGATCCTCATCATGCTCGCCGTCGACATCCTCATCTACTTCATAATTACCTGGTACTTCGACCAGGTCCTGCCTGGTACTTACGGCGTGCCTCAACCATGGACATTCCCATTCAGGGTATGGAACGGGCATTCCCATTCATTCTCAGTCAATGAGGTTTATATTTATTGATCGAAGGATTGATGTTGACAAATGCAGGGATCTTCCAAGTAATATTTGCACATTGATGCTGATGTTAGTACTAACATTAAAAAGAATTAGATTGATGATGTTTATAAATCTATGATCGCGCATGATTCTTTCCATTCAGAGTAGATATAATTATAAACACTCAGAAGGTCGATGCGCTAAGATTTTAATTCATGCCTTGAAATTAATTCATTTCCTTTCATTAATATATATGAAATTATTTTTCGATGTCATTAATTTTCTATGCGCAGTGTATTAAATTTAATTTTTGTGTCGCAAACACAATTTTCGAACTCCGCTTGCCGCCCACATATTACTAAGTCATATTCAATATTCATGACATTCTCGTGTTGAGCTTAGATAAAACGTGTAAATGTTCTCCTGAGCGTCGCTCACTAGAAACTGCAGATAAATTTTCGCAGTTCCTGATTTAATTTTAATATTTTCATTGAATTTTGATGAACATCGCATTAAGAGAGGATGCCGTGTGATGGAGCTACGACCACAATGAAATTTTGAAGCTTAAAATTCACATTAAATATTTCACAAATGATATTAAACATTTCAATCTAGCATAGAACTTGCATGCCTGTTTTATGTATCTGCTTTTGAGAACGCCTTTCGAAATTTAGTAAATTTAATACGAGAGCGTTGGCATGATCGTTGCAGGCCTCGTACTGGTGTCCCAGCAGAGCGAGTGGCAGGCGCTGGGACGAAGACTATGAGCTCGGCGCGGGCAAATCCAGCAGCTCGAACTTTGAGAAGGAACCTGTGGGCATGAAGGCTGGTATCGTCATCAAGAACTTGAGGTGATTTAAACATAAACAATACATATATTCATCGTGCAGTACGAAATAAATGAGTTTAATATTATGTCTTACGTATGTATTAATCAAGCGTGAAAAATAAGTTAATAATAAAAAGTTAATGAACCGGAATACAGTGTGCTGTGAATACTTCATATTGTCTCATTTAAATTGTGTTTGGTAAAAGCGTATGTTCCTGACAATTGCTAGATTTTTCTTCCGATTATTCCGAATTTACCAGCTGTTTTTTCTCTGTACCACTATTGGGCTCTCGTGCTCTTATAGATTTAGTTGAAATTATAACAAACTTCTATATATCTTACCTCTTAATATTTTTACTTTAATTTTTTATTAAGGACCAAATTAAAGATATTAAACATAAATATTTTTCTTCTGCAATTAAAGAAAGGAGTTCCCGGCTCTGGGAGGAGGCATTAAAGTGGCCGTAAAGGACGTAAACCTGAGCTGCTATGAAGGACAATGCACTGTCCTCCTCGGCCACAACGGCGCTGGCAAGACCACCACCATGTCCGTCATCACGGGTAACCTCTTAGAAGAACGAACATGTGCTAATTTTGTAAAGATTGTAATGATTTTTCTATGAAAGTTTTGCCGATCAGATAATCGGCAATGTCCCAAATTTTGTGCAAAATTTCATGACGATGAAAACTTTCTGGACTAGTTTCAATAAAAAGAATTCGTTCAGAACCCTTTTCTTGCTATAATTCTTACTGTTAAATGTATACTTAACATGAGGAGCAATATGATTTGGAATATGGAAAAATTAGGTTCGATTTTATAATTTAACAAAAGTTAGTTTTAGTATGTAGAAGAGATGCAGAAATGTTAAGCTGGAGGTTCGTGCTATAGTCTCCTTTTATTGTATTTTTTCAGTTACTTCTTACACCTCAGATTTCTCTAGGAAGTAGAATTTAATGGTTACTTTTACTGGTTCGACGGCTGTTACCAACACTTGTTCAGTTTTGTACGGCTGTTATGATGCAACTTCGTAGCATCGAAATTTATGAGTTTTGTACCCAAAACTCTTACAAATTTTTGAAACAACTTGCTATTCTTCTCTATTCTTGTTCATATCATATTCTGCCCCATGAAAATACATTATAGCAAATTTTCTATCAAACTTCTTCCAGACTACCGTGCTTCAATTGCAAACCGCTATTCCCGAGTATCAAAATTTCTTATATCAATTCTGCGCTCAGGTGCGCTAATTGTCTATTATTTCTTGTTAATTGATTGTTTCCAATTTTCGAATATTCAAACTAAGTAATTCCACACAAGGCGTTTACACTGCAAGCGGAGGCACGGCTGAGATCCAAGGCTACGACATCACCAGCAACCTGAAGCAGGCGCGGGCGCAGGTTGGCCTGTGTCCCCAGCACAACACCCTCTTCGCCGACCTCTCCGTCAAGCAACACCTCCTCTTCTTCGCTCAAGTCTGTCTCATCGTCTCTCTTTGTTTTTTTATACTTTATCTGATTCTTTATTTTAAATGACACTCTTAATTTAGCATTTCAATTGATTTGAGTAATTTGTGTATTGCCCTGCTGAATTTTTCGCTCTAGTGTCGCTGGTAAATTGAACGAACAAATTCCGATTGTATATGATTCAAATTGTTTTTAAATCTAGTGCATCTGTTTTGCAATAAATGCTTATTTAAGAATATCTCCTTCAAAATTTATATGTTTAATCATTTAAATTGGAATTTATCGTGCAGCTAAAGGGATGCTCTAAATCTGAAGCCTCCCGAGAAGCCAAGGAGCTCATGCAGCGCATGCAGCTTACGGAGAAGATGGACCAGTACGGCAACCAGCTGTCGGGTGGCATGAAGAGGAAGTTGTGTCTCTGCATCGCCTTGGTTGGAGGCAGTAAGGTGGGCCATTTTTTCAATAATGGTTTGTGCCAAAGTGATTTTTTTTAATTTGCTCAAGAATATGTCAGGACTGAAAACTGCTTTCGGAGAGCGCAAAAAAATTTCTTCCAGAGGGTTATTCTTGTTCTCGGATCTGTTCTTCATCTTTCTTTTGTAGAGGATTTTGAAGTATGTGTGTTGCCTGAACCTGAGAGTCGTTCTCACCAAGTTTTTTTCAAAATTTTACTTAATTTTCTAGAGGTTCAAATGTTATCATTTCAAGATAAATAAATGTTCCTAAGATGGCTATTCAGAACACAGAGGCAACATATTTGTCCAGCTAAAATTTTATTGATTTATTTTCTTATGCAATATTTTAGTATTAAGAAACATTTCCAGATCGTGATTCTAGATGAACCGAGCTCTGGTCTGGATCCAGAGTCCCGTCGCTGGGTCTGGAACGTCATCCAGACAGAACGTAAGTCCAGGACGGTGCTGGTGACCACGCACCACATGGAGGAGGCTGACGTGCTGGGGGACAGGATAGCTATCATGGCAGAGGGAGAAGTCGTCTGCTCTGGCTCAACTCTTTTCCTTAAGCGACGATTTGGTTAGTAAATGTGATCATTAATTCTTAGTCAAAGCTTAACGCTTTCATCCACAATTTCACTCCGTTTGGACTAATTTTTTGAACTCGAAGAATGCAATTAAAATAGCTGTTGTAACAATTTTCGACGTTTACTGCGTAGCTTTCCCATCAAAGGCTGATGTTTCTTGAGTAACAGTCAAGACTCTGATACCTCACGGATTAAATGACTAACGAAAGGAAATTGATTGAGTCTGCAATATTAATAGGGCCTCTTAAACGAAAAATTCTTCTTCTGAAGGTGACGGCTACAGTCTACGCGTGTTGCCAAGAAAGAGTTGCGATATCCACATGGTTACGACGACCATCAAGACGATCATGCCAGAGGCCACGCTAACCACAACCACAGAAGAAGAGCTGCTCTACAGTTTGTCTGGCAACTCGGACAGCTTCGCAAGGCTGCTCGAGACTTTAAGCGCCAGAAAGGACTACCTCAAAATCAATCATGTGGGACTTTCGATAACCAGCATGGAACAAGTCTTCCTTAAGTGAGTAATCAAACTAGAGACAAAATATATTGCCAAATACCCTAGTTGAAGTTTCATATGTTGAAGTTTACCTTTACTGAAATTCTTGAATTGTGTTAGTGGAGATGAGTTTTGACGTAGGTCTTGCATCATTGTAAAATACTTATATTTTCCTTTACATGAGTTGTATTGAAATCTTCAAATAATTTATAATGATTTGTGTGAATTAAAATGCCGGTGATACGAGCACGATCAACTCTTGGTGCAAATTTGACAGTAGTCGTAATGAGAGTGACTCATGAGGAGTATAAAAGGATGGCCAAGGTATATTACAGTAACCGCAGGCACCAAGCCGATAGTCAGTGCAAACTTTGTGGCAATATTTAAGCTTGCTGTTGAGCGTTAATTAAACCGTCTCGTAATATTTAGAAGTTCGCGTGTGGTTTTTGAACCCATACAAATGAGTGTACTGATGCTCTTTAGTTATGCCATCTAATGAGAATGAGGATTTTCTACGCATGCTAGAGTGAAATGATGCTCATGAGTTATACTAGCTAAAATACTTATGTCTTGGAGTGTTAGGGTGCATTTGAAAATCAAATTAACAAATCAAGTCAGGTATTGGACTGCTAAACCCTGGACTAAATATTTGGACTGCTTTCCGAGTTTATTTTAATATGCCATTCAAGATTACGTTTTGAGATGCTAAATGCCAATACATTAATACAACGAGCGATTGACAACAACCTGTTTTCACTTTCATTTTGGTTCACGAGAGTGAAGAAAACATTCACTTCGTTCAGTTGCTAATTCATAGAACATATTTTAACTTTATTCACTTCTTTATTCAGGAAACATTAATTCAATTCACATTTTACAAATGAAGCATAGCTACTTCATTCAATCCTTATTTAATGTAGTCGACTTGTAAAAGGATACCTCACGCCTTTCCTTTTTGTTTTTTCACTGCGCTGTAATTAACGATTATCGCAGAGTTGGCGAAGTCCTTCACTCCTCGGCACCATCAGGATCGCAGCACAGCATCGCCAGCACCGACAAGGGCGTCAACAACAGATCCTTCACTATGCCTTCAAACACACCACTAACAACTCCTGCAACCTTCACTAACGGACACGCCGCTAAACCCGACAGATATGCTGTCAACAGCCAGACTCGTGAGTACCTTGAACCGCTAAACAGGGCGGGAGTTTTCGTTCCAGGATTCATCTGACCCATCCACCCCATTCCGCTGAGCGCCTTCACGCAGAACATTGCGGCGTGCCTGTGTCGGACAGGCATTTAAAATTACAGGGTCATCCTCTCGTGAATCATATTTATAATTATGAAATTTCTGCATATTTTTAAACGGAAACAATATTTTAAGAACGAGTTCAGTTCTCGCCCAATTGAAATTGTTGTCAAGTTTTTGTGATCAGGGGCCCCTTTATTCCGCACTTAGGTGTCAATCTATTCCGTGTACATTTTGGATTTTCTTCACTAACTGTGCATGTACTAATTAAGTTTTGAAATCATAAGCGCTGGTCTCCAAAATGTTTTCAGTGTAGGTATAATGATCTTTTTTGGTGGCTTGCTGCGAAATTTTTGGCTACTTTGAAAACTTTTTAATTTTTAACTTTCTTCCATTGATTCCACTTTTCTCGTTTTAACATTGACTTTCACATTCTATTATAGAGTATCTGTGAGGAATGAACTGAAGTTGATCCGCTAATTCCATTCCCTGATTCATTTCTTCACTCATCAGAGAATAAATTAGAGAACGCTCATTTTAACGAGTCACGCGATGACTAATGATAATGAATGATAGTAATGCTGTAATGTATGAGCATAATACTGTAATTTGTACGTATTTATGTCGAGATCAGCAAGTATGCCAATTATCTTTGTTGTTTCCACGATGAATTCCCTTCAAAGTTTGTGGATAATTTGAAGGGGTTCAATAGATAAGGCTGAAAGCCAATTTGCTACAAATTATACTGTATTCTGACTCATAGGATTAAATAATTTAATTTCTATTTTTAATGTAAAAATCTGAAGGTTTTGCAGTTAAATTTAACATGTATTTACGTTATGTAATGGACGACAGTAATGAGCGTGAGGGCCTCTGGCAACGCGTTGCTGTGGGAGCGACTGAAGGCGCTGTGGAAGAAACACGTGATCTACACGCGAAGGAAATGGGTTCTGCTCTTGACTCAGGTTAGACAGGAAACCTTTACTATTATTATTTATTGTGATTTAATTATCATTATTCAAAATGTGATTTGATCGGCAAATATTTTTGCTTATCTGCTTTGTTTAATAGAAGGAACAATCAGCTAAGCAATTAAAGCTCTAATAACATTACGCTTTAATCAGCACCAACTTTTACATTTTTCCATATGGAGATTAACTTCCGGTTTCCAGTTTTGGCTTTGACCTGCAAAAATTATGAATTAAAATTATGGAAATTAAGAAATATGTTCATTGTTTGATTACTACCTCAGGGTTTGGTGCCAGTGCTGGTGACGCTTACGCTTTAATCAGTATCAACTTTTACATTTTTCCATAAGGAGATTAACTTCCGGTTTCCAGTATTTGCTTTGACCTGCAAAAATTCTTTAAGAAATATATTCATTGTTTGATTACTACCTCAGGGTTTGGTGCCAGTGCTGGTGACGCTGATGTGTCTCTTGGTTGACGCAGCTTATTTCGGAGACAACGCCGCAGAGCCGCCCAGGGAGCTCACCCTTGACATGTTCGAATGGTCGCAATCGTACGTCCAGAGCGATGACAGTTACCTCACCAGCTGCTATGTCGATCAGTTCTATGGTCCGTATCGAGTGAGTATCTTGTGACATTGATCAACCTCGTTTAATTTCTATAGATGCTTCTTTATCATAGTACCTGCCACACGTAGAACATTCATATGTGACGGTATGTGAGTTGGCAAAAAGAAGAATCTTACAGGCTGAGTGTCTGAATTAAATGATATATTAATTTTTTATTGCGCATTTCAAAATAAAAGTAAATTGTCGGATCATGCTAATGAAACAAGTATAAGTCAGCATGTCATAACTGATGATAACAGTGCCAGCCACTTACACGCGTCATCACAGACTTCTCATTTTTAGCATTTAGTGGAAGCTAATTTGTGCATCAAGTCACGATCGTATGCGTATCAAACCTAAATCAAATTTATTCCATAAGGTACAGTCAGCAATAACTAACTTTTCCTCCTCACGCTATCAGGTTAACGTTACGGATGACGTCATCGAAGAACTCTTGGCTGAAGGCAATCGAGACGTTTTCCACTACAGAGAAAATGACGTGACATCGGTGCGACTTTTTGGATTTTCTAGCTCGTTCAATATTTATTTTTAACAAGAAAAGTATTTTTCAGAGCATAAGCACAGCAATGATCAATAGGTATTTTTAATGCACCACTAACATTCGAATCCATCTATAATTGGTAGCACATTTCTAGTGGTAGCATCAACATTCTTATAAACTGAAAAATAATTAAATCTTGATACTGCGTTTTCAGAGGCAATATTCTTACTGCTTTTAATTTTATAGGCGATGTTCTACAATGGTGGAAGCGACAAGAAAGTTCACACTCGAATGCTCTACCAGTCCATTCCTTACCACGCTCCTGGAGTTGGCATCAATCTCATAAGCAATGCCATCCTGCAGGGCGCCACCAACTCCAGCGACCACACCATCACCACATCCAACTACCCACTACCTCTTGATGAACGGGTACCAGATTATTTTTGTGATTACAAATTTACAAATGCAAGCCTCATTACCCACAGCAAGAATTATATGGCTCTAATGATGCATTCTGCTTAATCTTTGACAACATTTTACCTACTTCTGAAAAGGTACTAGACGAATTATTCACAAACTTAACCTACCCTCTACCTACCATGTGATTCCAGCGACCACACCATCGGAACTCCAACTACCCACACTTGAATACGGGTTATTATTACAACGATTAAAAACCAAACCTATATTTAATTCCTGTGTTTTGTTTATTTCTCACTGAATTTCGGATGTTCCTCCAGTACCGCTTGGAAGACGGGTCTCAGTCGGGGGGAAGTGCGTTCATATACTCTCTCATGATGCCTACAGCAATGGCCTTCCTGTCAGCGTCCTTCCTCATCTTCCCTCTGCAGGAACGCGAGTCTAAAGCCAAACAGGTTATGTTTCATGTTTAACAGGTTATAATCCATAGCAATACAATCTTTCGTTGAGACATGATTTGAAATAGTGACCAACGTAAATGAGGAGTACAATTTTTACCCGCTCACATGGTATCCTACTAGGAGTATACAATAATAATTCGAACCGGAGAAGAAACGTGTTGTCGTCAATTTTTTGCGTACACTCACTGATTGTCAAATTTTCATTTGAAAGTTGCATTTCCCACGCATTTACTACACAAACTTTGAATACCAACTTGTTAAATTCTTAACGCTCGGACATATTACACGAGTATGTCGTTCCTTGATGTCTAAACTCCATCACAATCTGATGTTGATTTTTCGCATTAAACATCTCAACATAAAAATAAAGTTTTTTTGTTTATATTTCAACACAAGGTAATATTTTTGAATTGAAGTTTAAAATTGTGTCGGCATTTCCAAACAAATTGTTCACCATGTTTTATACTCAATATTCTATGCCCTTGTACATAGATCCAATTGATGACAGGCACATCATCCACGGCGCTGTGGTTCACCACCTTCACCTGGGACATGTTGTCGTACACGGCCTCCATCCTCATCATGTTCGCTCTGTTCATGATCATTGACGCACAAGGGAACTTCACCCTCCAAGGAGCACCAGGTCAGTTCACAGTTCTTTTTTATTTATTTATTTATTTATGCATCAAATCTGCACTGACGTCATCAAAATTTAAATTATTGATCTTCAACATTGACGTGTAATGATAACAAGTCAATCAGTTAACGATTCATGAATGCGGTTAAGGCATTCTCCTTAACTTTAAATAAATTTATTTTAATTAATTAATCATAAATCAATTAATTTTGACATTTCAACCGCTAATTTCCATCATTCTTATTCTAAATAGTTCTTATTCACCTCACTTACTTATTTTCCCTACTTTTTGGTCGCATTTAATTTTGTCCATCCTAAGTCTTTTCCTTAATACTGAATCTTTAAATTCATCCACCACCACTCTAACTCGTCGTGCATTTTCCTGGGGTAACTAAACAGTTGCGCTGATCTTACTAATGCTGCTGTACGGCTGGAGTGCCCTGCCGATGGCTTATCTCTTCAGCTTCCCCTTCTCATCAGCTGCCTCAGGCTTCGCCATTCTTGCTCTCTTCAACATCGTCGCCGGTAAGTTACAGTATAACGAAAATAACATAAGATAATGCACCAGCAATAACTATGTGCCCTGTTTAAATATTAAGTACACATTTTTCGTCGCGAATACGAAATTACAAGCATGCAAGACCATCTTACTTAGTTGTCATTTGTGACAGAATTTTATCTACGTAGATACAGGGTCCACCAAAAAAAACCTCCCTGATTTCAATCGGCTTTTGCAAAAATCATACGATACATGCAAAACAATTAATTTCATTTGTGAATAGCTTATTTGATGCCATTTTACATCACTTAGTACACATTACTTGGTTTTGAAAATTATGTTCGATAAATGATGTCCCCCACTGTTAAGACATTCACGAAGTCTTTCCCTGAAGCATGCCCATAGTTCTTCGTGTAACTTCCCTTGGAATGGCTGCCACTTCCTGCCTAATGGCATGTTTTAGTTCTTGCAGATTTCTGGGACGATGTTTGTACATTTCAACCTTTAGGTAGCACCACAGAAAGACTCACACTGCTCGCCGGTCTATGGAAATGTTAAGAGAGTTGTTCGTTGGACGTCTTGCTTCTTTAAGAGGAGACATTTCCTGGCCCCCACGGTCACCCGACCTATATCACCTTGTGATTTCTTTCTGTGGGGCTAGCTAAAGGCTGAAGTGTACAAACATCGTCCCAGAAATCTGCAAGAACTAAAACATGCCATTAGGCAGGAAGTGGCAGCCATTCCAAGGGAAAATACACGAAGAACTATGGGCAACTTCAGGGAAAGACTTCGTGAATGTCTTAACAATGGGGGACATAATTTATCGAACATAATTTTCAAAACCAAGTAAATTGCACTAAGTAATGTAAATGGCATCAAATAAGCTATTCACAAAAAAAAATAATTGTCTTGTATGTGTCGTATGACTTTCGCAAAAGCCTATTGAAATCAGGGAGGTTTTTTTGGTAGGCCCTGTATTTACAAGTGTTCCGCTCTTAATTATTTTTCAAGTTTAAATTCATGCAAGCAAGAAGTTTTGATCAGATTTAATGAAGCCTTTATCGAAGGGCCAACAAATTATTGAGGTTCAAAGACAGATTAGACATCTAGTTCGCAATAAAATGAAAAAAAAAACTTCCTGGCTAATAAACTTGAGAAGAATTTTGTATCAAATTCTTATAATCTTAAGATTTAAGTATTACATTTTAGCAACTCTTTTTTTAATGTATATGATAATGAGGAATTATGTACCAAAATAGGCATGGTCGTGAGCATCGCTACGTACGCCTTGGACTATTCAGAGCAGCCCGGCCTGATGACGCTCAGCGACGTGCTGAGCAGCGTATTCTCTCTGATACCCTCGTACCCAGTCTCTCAGGTACGTGCTGAGCAGCGTATTCTCTCTGATATCCTCGTACCCAGTCTCTCAGGTACGTGCTGAGCAGCGTATTCTCTCTGATACCCTCGTACCCAGTCTCTGAGGTACGTGCTGAGCAACGTGTTCTCTCTTATGCCCTCGTACCCAGTCTCTCAGGTACGTGCTGAGCAGCGTATTCTCTCTGATACCCTCGTACCCAGTCTCTCAGGTAAGAGCATTCGTTAAAGGTTGACAATCTCGTCAGCTAAAACTATTGTCCTGGAAAAGGTCCAACGAAATTTAATATTTGCAATTTTGTGTCTTCTTAGCATACCAAAATAATGCAGCATTTGTACTTATCGTAATAGACGCTTTCGTGCCCAATATTATCAACCATAACTACCTCTGCAAGTTCGAATCTCTTAATATGCTCCTAATGAGACAGTTTTTCTAAATAAGGTGCTTCGTTCGTAATTATGACTTCTCATTTAGAAAGACTCGCCAATATTATAAACTGTGAACTCAAAATGGCGTGCCCTGTAAATTTTTGCTTTTCTCAACGTAACTCGTTTATTATTTCAAATGATTCAAATAAGAACACACTTACAGGTGACGCAAGTAAGTGAAACATTGGCCCGTATGCTAAATAGGGCACTAGCACTACGAAGTAGCACTATGCACTACGAAGTGTCCTGTTGGTATGCTAAATACGTCACAGACACTAAGCACTTCGAAGTAGCTCTACAATGTTTAGTGTCGCTTAGTGTCGCACTACTGATTCGTATGCAGAAAGACTTTGAAGTGCTACTTCGCTGTTAGAGTACTTTATAGTGCCGCACTACGCTATGAGTCTATTGAAGAATGGTAGTTAAGTGCTCAAATAATTAATTATTCCCTAAGTAATTCTCATTCTTTGCAGAAGATTGATGTAAAATGTCTAATTGTGATGGTAATGGTACTAGTGAAAATTGTGATGGTGAGCTGAAATTCGCAATGCGTCTGCGCACCTTTCCCATCATATATTCAAAGTCCACGCTTCCCAAACACATCGAACAAAAGAGAGAAGTATGGAAAGTTCTTGCAGAAGAATTCAAAATGACTACAGAGAAGAAAAAAACAAAAAATTCAAAACATGGTATCAAAAACAAGAAAAGTATTTTCCTGAGGCATGCTGTTCCTGAGGTTTTTAATCGATGATGCCTTTGCAGTAAGCCAAACAGATCCGTAGCTGACGAAGTAAATAAGGCTAAATATACCGTAGTGTCGTCGTGAAGTGCGGTGTGTAGGACACTTCGGATTTTTGTAGTGCGCGTTATGCTTTTAGCCCTATTTAGCATACTAACCGTAGTGTTCCATGCCGCACTATGGCTTGTAGTGCGTAGTGCTACTTCATAGTGCTAGTACCCTATTTAGTATGCCAACCGTAGTGTTCCATGTCGCACTAGTAGGCACTACGGCTTGTAAGTGCGTAGTGCTACTTCGTAATGCTAGTGCGCTAGCACTACGTAGTGCTAGTGCCTAGCATACGGGCCATTGATTGATATCAATATTTCAAAATCAAACAATAATTATTTTTAAGTTAATCTAGACGTTGTACAGAGATCAGTTATTATCGCAATAAAATTTAACCCCATAACTTTTCTAATAAATTGTCAGCTATTATTATGCCTCTAATTGAATAATCAATTTCACAATCATTGAACTTAACATAGTAAAATAGTAAACAGGCAGCTATCCTCAGTTGTTTAGTCGATACGAGATGAACCCAGACTCATTTTCATCAGAAGTTGCTTGTGTCTCTTGAAGGGGTTCCTGAACCTGGTGCAGATGAGCTCGTACAACACTCAGTGCGACATTGTAGACCCCAGCCTCGTGGATGAGCTCTGCAAGAAACTCATCTTCGTCGACCCGACGTCGCTCTTCCTGCCGTGTTGTCGTAAGGGAAAAAAGTTATTTAAACTTAATCACTGGAAACAATCTTAGATTGAGTACCGTAGTTTTTTGGATTTGGATGGAGCTAAAGACCTTAATACATATGTGATCGAGAGCCATGAGGTGAAAGAAGTACTTTTACACAAAGAAAAACCATATTTTTGTGAATTTGTATCGTAAAATATAAGTTAAGTTTCCTTAGCAAGTTAATTAAAAGCATGCAGCAAATAGAAGATAGCCGAGTCAGATGAACAGCAATCAATCTACTTCCCGGCTATGCGAGCTAAATTTTCCAATCAATTTCAAATATCTCAAAATCAAAATCAGCGAAAAGCATTCATGAATGCATCTCCATAACAGCAGTTCCCGCATTGTAGGTTCGAGCTAAACCTTTCGTTGATAGCCGTCAGTTTAACGCGTTTTATCCTAACTTACGTGACCAACAGCCATGTGTGACCAGCTGCCGGGCGACCGCGTCTGCTTCCAGCCGTTGTCGTACCTTCAGTGGGAAGCGCCTGGCATGGGCAAGGCACTCACATGGCTCGCTGCCGACGGCATCATCTTCATAATCATTATCGCTCTCATTGAGATCGGAATCGGAGATAAGATCAGGTATAAAAAATTTTGGTTGTGATATTTCCAGTCCTTATGCATATTTCATCATGGGCTGAATGATACTTTAATAACTATTGCCACCAATTCTGATTTTCTCTTCAATAATTAAATTCTACTTCAATGTATTTACCCATAAGTTTTCACATTGAATTCCTAGATTAGTTATGCAGGTAATAATAATGCTGACATTACTCCGACTCATCTATCACCAACATCGCCAGTACCTATTGGGCAAAGCTCTGGCGCGCAATCCGCAAGCCGAAGCAGGGCTGGATGTACGTGGTGCCTGAGGATGAAGACGTCATGGAAGAGGCTCGACTTGCTGAAGCCCTAATGAGAGGTACGCGTCTCTGTCGAAGTCCTCGAGGGTCGAAGTCCTCATGAGAGGTAACCGTCTCTGGGGACTTTAGATCCGATCCCTCATGAGAACTACGAGCCATTAATGACATGAGGGCGAATCCCTCGTGAGATTTATGAGCCTCTAGTGCCATGAGGGCCGATCCCTTATGAGAGCTACGAGCCTTTAGTGCCATGAGGGCCGATCCCTCATGAGAGCTACGAGCCTTTAGTGCCATGAGGGCCGATCCCTCATGAGAGCTACGAGCCTCTAGTGCCATGAGGGCCGATCCCTCATGAGAGCTACGAGCCTCTAGAGACACGATGGCCGATCTCTCATGAGAGCTACGAGCCTCTAGTACCATGAGGGCCGATCCCTCATGAGAGCTACGAGCCTCTAGTGACATGAAGGCCGATCCCTCATGAGAGCTACGAGCCTAGGAACATGCCGGAAAAAGCGTTTACGAGTAGGTAACTCGTTAGTTTCTGTCGCCATTGGATGCAGGTAGCAGGTTTTGTGACATAATCTTTATTTTAAGAACACGGTACAGAGTTTTTCCAGCATCCAGATTGGTTAATGACTTAATCATTTTTTTCTTATATATGGAAGATGAAAATCCAGACGCGTCGTTGGTCGTGCGCGGTCTGACGAAAGTATTTCCCGCCGTTGGTCTCACGGCCGTCAACAACATCAGCTTCAAAGTGAACGTGGGCGAATGTTTTGGACTTTTGGGCGTCAACGGGGCTGGAAAAACTACAACCTTCAGGATGCTAACAGGAGATGAAACTCCAACGGCTGGCGACGCAAGAATTGGCAAATATTTTCTCTCCGCTGGGAGAAGAAAGGTGAAGCTCATTTAATACTGAATTTTTCATGGTCGCATCCTTTATGAAAACAATATTATTGGTACGAATAATAGTTTCGATTTGAGTTTCTTCATCTGCATGGTTTTAATATTTCTGCCATTCATTATTCCAGTTCGTACGCGAGATAGGCTACTGCCCTCAGTTCGACGCCATCTTGGATGAGCTGACTGGAGATGAAATGCTAGATCTGATGGCTGGCTTACGGGGCGTTCCACAGGCCGCACGTAAACTGATGATAGAAGAATTTGTTGAATTAGTGGACCTCACTGAGTGTCACAAACGTCAAACTTCCACGTATTCTGGTGGCAACAAACGAAAGCTCAGCACAGCCATGGCGCTGGTCGGAGGTCCTTCCTTAGTCTTCCTAGACGAGCCTACAACAGGTCAGCCTGTCATATTCTTAGCACAAGAATCTCTGTAAGAAGTCGAACATAATTCCGTACAGCCATGATTCGTCAAAATTACTTTATAAGTTAGTCACGTTTATATAGACAATTAGTTTTGTCCCAATCACGTGCGACAAAATAATTTTATTGATTTCAAAGAGTCCTCAAACAATACGGGAACCAGAATTTCAGAAATGCTAATGCTAATGCATGGTGCCGTAAATCTATTCAATATTGAAAAATAGTGCAACATAAACCATGCTCATTGCTCAACACTGTTGCTCCATGACTCAATCGTAAAATTCACTGTCATCGTTGGTTCCATTATTATTGTACGTCTCATTATCATCGTTGATCTCGCTATCATTGTAAGTTTCACTTTCATCGTGAGTTTCGCTTTCATCGTAGTCTCTCTATCATCGTAGGTTTCATTTTCATCGTATCACTATCATTGTAAGTTTCACTTACCTCGTGAGTTTCACTATCATCGTGAGTCTCACTATCATCGTGAGTCTCACTATCATCGTGAGTCTCACTATCATCGTAGGTTTCACTATCACCGTAGTTTTCACTACCTTCCCATGACTCACCATCACTCTTAACATGGGTCGCAGGTGTGGACCCCGCATCCCGTCGTCGGGTGTGGTCGGCTATCCGCACGGCGCGGTCGCGCGGCCAGTCCATCATCCTAACCTCGCACTCGATGGACGAATGCGAGGCGCTCTGCTCCAGACTCGTGATCCTGGTGCGCGGACAACTGCGCTGCGCCGGCACCCCAGCGCACCTCAAGGCCAAGGTCTCGAATATTTTTAATACATATTTGTTCATGTATAATTAATTAGTTTGACTCATTTTGAACTTCTTCAGTTGTGCTAATTCGATTGGATTATTTATTCAGATATTCACTTCTGCTACTGGTTCAAAATAAGGATCATGTTAACGAGTGATAGTTTCGATGTTTCGAATGGTTCACAGTAGGCAGAACAATATTTTTTTGTTGGCTAGTTCTCCCTTTGTATAAAATTTTCAGATGTGTTCGAGGCTAAGTGCATTAGATTTGTAGATATACATGAAAACTATACGGAATATTCTCGCGCCCCGTTACATTTTGCACGTGCCACAGCTCGACCAGGAATCTTAAATTCAACTCATAGGCTCAAGTGCCTAATTAATAACAGATACTGTGAGTACACAATTTATTGGTAATTTTCCACGTGTATATCATCATTTCACTATCAATGTCCTCTCAATAATATTGCTTGGCATATTCTTTTAATACCCCCGATGGCCCCACAGTTCAGTCAGGGCTACAGCCTGCAGGTGAAGCTCAGCCCCGGCGACGAGCGTCTCACTGAGGAGGCGTTCAGCGCCGCGCTACGCCGCCTCATGGCCGTCATCGACCGAGAGTTCCCGGGCTCAGTCTTAACGGATCAGCACCGCGTGCGTTTATTACGCTTTATTTTACTATTTTTCATATACTTATATTTTTATCTCATACAGCACAATTTTCACGTCATCTGCGAACTCCCTGCTTTTTTCGCTGCTTCTTTAGTGCCGAGGCAGAGGGGTTAAATTTCAGACTACCAGGATTGGGACATTGAGTTGTGGAGTTGATCCCATCTTTCTGTGACCATTTTGGTTAAAATAGGCGAACGGAGGAGGCGGTTAAGCACTGCAAGATTGGAGCAGAAAGTCGTGTGTTCGAGTCGTGTGTTATTTGCTAGAAACCATATATCACTGCGACGTGTACGTAAAAAAACTGTTTACTTCTTGCAGGGTATGTTGTCGTACATGGTAACGCCAGACGTAACTTGGGCTCATCTCCTCAGCGTCATGGAGCGACTAAAGAACGGAGACGGCGCAGAGAACATGTCACTGGTGGAAGACTACGCTGCCACTGATCCATCACTGGAACAAGTGTTCCTTGCCTTTGCCAGAGAAGCTGATGAGGCGACCGCCAACAGCACTACGTCAAAAGGAGCGCCTGACAAAATAACACATTTTTGATCAGGTCATGAGGTCGCAATGTTACGTGAATTTAGATAATTTGTGCAGCTAATTAATTTCAGGTATTCTTTTGAGTTCACAAAAAGTTTCCTCGATGAGTCTTACGAACACAGAGAGAAGAAAACTCATTTGGAATTAAATTGTTGCAGGATTCTTGACTTGCTCTTAAGCAAATGTCTTTTCTGTAACAAATAACCCACGAATTACCGTTTTTTTTTTTAAGTTAGAAAGTTGAACCATACTCAACGAATAGTTAGCAGCATGACCGATTTGAGTGAGGTTCAAATATTACCTGCCGTTTGCACGGAAACTTCTGATTCAACTGGACTGGAACAATAAACCGAAATGCACCAACAACTTCAAGAAAAGTCAAATCTCGCCATCGGTGCGAGGTAAATTTAGTTCATATTCAAATTTTAGGTCAATTTGCTCAACTTAAACCTATGCGAATTTGGTCGCAGCTGTCACGCAATCACAAGTAGGTTTTTTAAGTAGAAATGGTTACCGAGCCGACGATTCTTTTCAGAAATTTTTGAATTAATTTCGACTTTTGGAAGGTCTGTCACAAGGATCTTATTTTTATTTATTTATATATTTATTTCGGTTTGCCGAACAATTTTAAATTTTAGTATAACATCGTATGGTTGTATATAGTATAGCATCCTGGTACTGAGTTCTCATAGTTCCTATTAGATAGCACATATAGAGACAGGCTGATAGGTAAGGCCATATAGTGCAGAACTGAGGTCACAAGTACGGTAATACCTCTGAGTAATGATCTCAATAATATCATGGGGATAATAAATGAGTAGGCTTCGATTTTATAATCGCAACAATGTACCTGGAGCCAAGCTTGTAATTATTAAACAACTCTCATACAACGCGTTGGTGTTCGAACTTCCATACCTTTTCAATGCAGAGCCTCAAGTGCTATACGGTGTGGCACTCACGTGTAGTGATACCACTTTCCCATCAATTTATATAGTAAACAGTTGCAATATCAGTGCTCAAACACAAAAGGTGCTGCTCACATTTTCTCAGCCACGCAATGTACTTACATCAAAATTTCGTCTCTGTTTTAGCGAGTTTCAAACGCGAAACCTGTCAAAGAATTCACACCTCAGTCGGTAATTCGAATTTAAATTACCCTGAATTACACTTTCCAGACCGAAAGCGTGCCGGCACTTCCATCAAAAAAGCCCGTATATAAAGCTTGAAGTAAAATCAATTAAAAGTAAATAAAAAGGCCAAGGTTGAACAACTCTTTTATTGAGTGACCGACTTACTCAATGTAAAAAAAATCGAGAACAGAACAACGTTAACAGCAAGCACAACGTAGATAATCCGCCTCGAGAACACAACCTTTGTTCACGAATATTTCTAGGAATGAAGAAGAATGAAAGAATATTTCTAAGAAGAATAAAATTTAAATCTTGGTCGGCTTATCATTGGCCAATATGACTGATGGTTGGCAGTTATTATTTTAGTATGATAACGAACTGGACTGTGAGAATTATAGTAAACTTGAGAATGGTACTATCATAAAAAAATTTCGACGCGATAAAATATAACTTCAAGCATAACAACACCTGCCAATTTGTCATCATTGTTATATTTATGACGGACGTCGAAGGGAAATTAGGACTACCAGAAAGTGGTCAACGGTCAGACAGTTTTGGCTACCCAGGCTCCATAGCTGCAACACGCACGTCAAGCTCAAATTTTTTATGTTCTTAGCGCACCTGAAGCATGGCAAGGAATATTAGAGAGCGAGCAGTTTCTTCGTCGTTTGACTTCACATTGCTAAATATATGGTGAGAGTCTACATGATTGTGTACGGCAAAGCTAAACCGGTCACCCGACAACATAAACCAAAAGAACAAGCAAGAGTTTCTTCACCAAACTGACGCATTGGTAAGCGCGTTACTGTACAATAGAAGTTCAATGTTGCATATATTATGCGAAGTGAAGCTGTAAAGCATAAACGGTTCTTTTAACAAGTAACAACGGTTTGGAGACTAGAAGTTAGTGTAGCGGGAGCGTGCGACAATTAATAACAAAAAAAAACAATATTAAATAAAGGAAACAACAGCATTTGAGATAACATGGCATAAGCGAGAACGCAACGGGGAACTGAAATATATAAAATACAACTCGCAAAATTTGAGACGAGCGAACGCAATAATGCAGAAACACAACAAATTGTGGCAACGTAGAACTTAAAATAATTACACGAGCTATTACACGTAAAGCATCACAAATGCCGGAATGGATAATGGGCAATTAAGGGTAGTTAGCACAAATTACGGATATATTCTTACAATTAGCACAACCAAGGATTTGCAGTTAACACCGACGGTTCCAAGTTAATATACGCGAACAAATGGTGTTATTATTTATGCATTAATCTGAAAATGCACGCAGTAGGATGTACCTGTACGTACATATCTAGGCATAACCAAAGCTGCAAGCGACACAGCTGATAAGCTTGATAACAAAACGTCTCCATGTGATTCAACTGGTCCCATTACGGGGGCTTTCATAACGCAAACATTTCGGATGTCACATGCATAATTCAAATGTGCATGAAAGAATAGCAGAGAATCATGCCTTAAAACAAACGAGCAATAATTATTGTTAATGCACCTCCATGTTCTAATTGTTGGGCGCTTGGGCGCTGCATGGAAGGGCTGACCAGATGAGTACATACCGTACGAATGAGGAATAACTGAGAGGCACTTCACTCGAGGGCTGAAATATTAAAGCAATTTGCAGCATCGATATTGAGAACCCGGTCAACATTTTTCATTGAATTAGGTCCGCAATCTCTAATCTTTGAAGTAATCCTACAGGTCGTGGGACAATAAACCGATTTTCTTGAATTTGGTGAAATGAAAAAAAAAATTGCAGCCATCCAGCAGGTCGTAAGACTAATTATAGTGGAAATATCTTCAGAGGATCTGGTGTCACAAAAAGTTGGTGGGCACACAGAAGCACACGCAGCAATATAATACTTTCCATTCAATAAAACAATAAGATAACAACATAAAGCTAAATTATATCACATACGCACATGTAACTACGTTAAACAAGTTGCGTACAAGTTGGTTCAACTATTTGAGAAGATAAAAACTTCCTTTACAACTACCGACATAAGGAAACAATGAACTGAAGTTAAAAGTGACGTCAAGATAACTAATGACTAAAGATGACGACGTGTGTTTAAAAACACCCAGCATTGGGTCAGCTGTAGTGTCATAATTTACGACATAAGTGAGACGACAGCAGCAGGAATCAATACAATAAAGAAATAAGATCCTAACAGTGGCACATATTTCATACTTGATTGCCAGGACTTGGAGGTCGAAACCTACCAGTAAATGCAGCCCCAACAGCTGCTGCTTGATCAGAGGACGTACACTCAAAACTTTCTCAAGTACACGTAGCGACCATTTTATCGTCCATGATTGGCAAGTTTAGTTTGAAAAGCCGTACGTGATTTGCTGACAGAGTTCCGTGCTCTTATCCATTTTTGATAGCACGGCACCTGGTCGATGAAGTGGTAAGCCAGCTTGACGTGACAGCGTCCGGCCCACCGAGACACGATATTGAACAGAACGAAGTGGACCAATTTCTGCTGCTGATTCCATTACAATTTGTGACCGAACAAGATAAAAGCTTAGAACCTTTAATCACCCGCTAAAATAAATCAGAACACGTGTAACGTAAGAAACTATTCCGCGAAGTATTAGGTAACTTTTACAAAAAAAGGACGTACAAAGTATTCATAAAAAATAGAATGAATGGCATTGAGAGGTAGACGTGATGAAAGATCATTAAGTCTCCAACGTTTATGGGATAATATATAATAAAATTTAAATCAAATTCCAATTATCATGACGCTTAACATAGTAATGTGACCAAACAACAACAGGATCTTTGTAAAAAATCTCAGCTTTGTAAAGAGGTAACAAAATATTCTTAGGCAACATCATATCAAAGTAAAAAATGAGAGCAGTTGTCATGTTTTCTGACCTATAACATAAGTTTTTTCACGTTCGCAATAAAACATATGTTTTTTTTTACTTTCGTCCCGCGCAATATAAATTCAGTGAAATTATTTTGTAAGCAAAGTTGAGTCATCGCTGATCGAAATGCATGACTCGGACAAAGACAAAATTCGAGTTTCGTGTGAATACTCAAGAGGAAACCCTTATACGTAAGTTGTGAGATTCATAGACGGACTTAAACTAGGAACAATGCAGAACAAAATACGCGCCTCAAATAAAGACTCGAAGTAAAAATCTCATCAGTAACCAACATGAGAGACTCGCAGACCATGAGTCAAAACTCGAGTAAATTGGGGTGCTGTCGGTGCGAGGTGTTTTCATCAGGCGAGACTCGTCGACTCGTCAAGCGACATGAAAGTAGTCTCGGCTTGGTGAAAAAGTTGGAAGCGGTGCCTGGACATCCTCCAGGCCGCACGCAGTCCATAAACGGCCAGGGGGCAGCAAAGCACGGCGAGTAGTGCCGCCAGTACTACAGTGCCAGCACTGCCCGTGTCAGGAGCACCACGATGTGGTGAAGCACAAACCTCAGCTTCGAGTCTGGGGTAGGGCCCTGAAATAGCAACGCGTGGCCCACATGATCCTTCACTAAATGATACCACTCCGGCACCACGGTCGAAACGTACACAAAGACCCTCAAGAACTACGACCCCCAACACCGTACCCATGTTGGAGAGTTCCAGGCCCGAAGACCAGCATGGCACATTTGAAGCAGGTTCCGCTACACCAGCAGCGAGAGCATCAATTTTCGCAGGAGGAAATTCAGACGGCAAAATTCTTGTCAGATTATCTTGTGATTTTTCTTTTTGCGTCTCGTTAAGAGACCCAAATGTACTGCTTGGTAAGGAATCAAGATTGGTATCAGGCAATTGTATACTATGATTCTGTACAAGTACGTCATCGCTCGAATAATTTACTCCCGTGATTTCCGCTCGAGCAATGTGGTTATTTTCACGGAGCACGTCATTGGCAAGGTAATCCTGAAATGGTACGAGGCGGTGAGAATCGATACCATCAGCGCCAGCTGCCATAGACGTCTCAACTCTCCCTCGTAAATGCTCCTCGTTGTCGTTTGGACTATCGCCGTGCGTCTCAGTTGATGTAAGACTTTCATGGCCATCAGTATCCATAGATTTTTTCAAGTCTTCAGTAAGAATTTCGAGGGTTGACGATTTCTTCGACTTTGAAAGCTCATCCACATCCAGATTTATTGCGGCATTAGCAGCAAGCTTGTGAATTTCATAAAGTTTCGAAGTGGCAACACGAGATGAAGGAATGGCAAGAGTCGGTGCTTCAGCTGGCATGGCAGATGAGGTAAACTTATTGGGTGTAGTCGCATCAGACGCAACAGTATCAGGCACAGTACCAGATGCACCACCAGCATATGCATCCCCAGCAGATGCAGCACCACCAGCAGGGGTAGTTACATCATAAGGTCGTAGATAAGAGCGAGGTCCGAGCTCGATGCTGAAACTCGAGCTGTTGCTGGACGCTATGCCGATGCTCAGAGTAGGCAACAAAGACCACGCCTGCAAAAGTACCTGAACTTCAGCACAACAGTAATTATATTATTCCTAAAAAATTCTTTACACGGAAAACCGTCGGCTTTGCTCAAGTATGACAAAATTACACCCATTACACTGTAAATGCAAAAGCCTCTCATACATACAATATGTGCGTCGGTCCAACAAACATGGCCATCGCCTCTCCAGAAGTTCTCAGGCAGACCAGCGTCCACAAGGCCTGCGGTGGCGGCCTCCAGTGCAGACACCACCGCATCGAACGCCTGGCAGGGAATGTTGAAGAGAACATCAGCAACGAGCGAGTCTACAGCTTACGTAGCATATGTGTGTGAAGAATTTATTAACGAGAATATGAACATGCAACGAGAATATGCACATATCCTCTATCTTACAAAGAAAATAGGTGTCTTTGTAAAGCAAACGTTACACTCACAAAGTTAAATGATACAATGATGAAGGAGGCAAAAGATGCTATGAGGTAGCCAAAAGATACCCACGACTTGAGGCAGCTTAAGTTTGGTGGTGCCAGAATCCACGATGCTGGCGTGATGGTTGTAGGCAAGGCAAGGTAGCGAGAGCAGCGCGCCTGCCACCGACATACTCGTGACCGCGACCTCGTAGTACCAGGGCGCCAGGATGGGAGTCTTGTGCACCACGCCTGCACTGCAGTGGCTACCGTCACCTGTAGAAGTGCAATAAAATGGTTCTGGCGGGTCAGCGAGCCAGTGATGGTTGTAGAACTACTAGTGGCACCAAGTGCCCGGAAAAAACTGACCTAGCACCCCCCCTTCCGTAGTCGCCACTACCAGGATGAGCAATTACAACAACACAACAACCGTCACCTGTACCTTTATGACGGTTATAACGTCACTTAAATTTGAGTTGAGGCAGAATTAAAACGGTTTATAAACTGTTAAGGTCCGAGTTGGAGGCGAGTGTAACAAAACATTAGGTTTTACTGCTTTCAATGTTACTAATATAGTAAAGCATTTTATCAGAAAAACTGTTGTTGAGTGCAGAGTGTTGAAACCATTATTCAGCGTTGCAATCGCTTGCGCGTTGGAACACAGTATAAGTGCTCAATGTACAGAGCCTCATCCAGAAGTACCGGTATCAAGTCATCATCAGCTGAAGCAACACTTCGTATTGATCATCACTTAAGTGCAAAAAATTCAAGCATCAAATTTAAACTAATAAATGGGAAATTCAAAGCGTTTCCATTTGCACAAGTAACCTAATTATGATTTGCACATAATAATCATATAATTTTCTCACGTTGCAATGCATACACAATGCCCAGCAATGAGTGATATTTTTTCTCTAAGCACATTACGGAGCATGCATGCTTAAAAGACAAGTCACTTATCATCTGTAATCCTTGAAACTTAATCAGCTTTGCTTTGAATAACTGTAATGATGGAAATTTTGTAATCATGCACTGTCACTAGGCGTGAAGATAAAGGTGCTTATACACGGGGCGATTAGTTGCGTCTACTAGGCGATGCAATTAAAATTTGTGATGCTTGACGTGTTCAGAGGCAACTAGCTGGTTCATTGCACGCAAAACACCTAGAGTTCCTTTGAAGCAGTCATTGCGCTCAGTAGCGGACCGGCCGTCATATGGAGCCCAGTTGCGTCGCTCTCTCTCTCTCTCTCGCCCACTGTAGCGCGCACTGCTGCCGAATTCTCGCACGCCTCCACCGTGCACACCCTTACTCGACAACTCCTTACGTCGCACTGACGCGAGAGTAGTGTACCGTTAACACTATACTCGTGTATAGGCTCTCAACCTGCAAAACTATAGTAGATGCAACTAATGGCCCGTGTATAAGCACCTAAAGCAATGATTTCTAAAGCTTAAGTCACAAGTTTTCAGATGCAGTAATTAAACAAAATTAAAATAAAATCCAAGTCAAACAGGCTGTGTAAATTAAGCAAAACAAATTTCAACTCACCGACAGTCAACCTTCCTTTGTGTGTGTCGTGCAAGGTCGACGACCACGGCCCGCAGAGCTCAAGTGTGAAACTCTCAGATAAATTAATGTTTTCTGAAATGTGTTCCTTCTTCTCTTGTGAAGGCATTTCCTTTTGTCTAGGTTTAGAAATACTGGAACTTGAATGAATATCTGGAGCATGTGAATCCATACTCTCAGCACTTTTCTTTTCCACAAAATTTTCCACCTTGACACTGGAATTCAAGACAGTATTTCTTAGATTGCGAGATGAATCAGATGATAATTTTAAGGAAGTATCTTCATTTATATTTTGCTCCAAGTTTATCCAGTTCTCGAGAACACTGTAGTTCCCAATATCACGCTTTTGTACTTGACTGACAGGCAAATCTCTATTTGTTTTAATGGCATCTAAATGCGTCATTTGCAACGAATCATTCTCCATTGCACTACGCACATTTTCAAATAAGTTAGATTGGTTTGTCGTATAAAGCTCTACATTAGAGACATTGAGAGTTTCAGAAAGATTGTCGGTAGATAGGAGGTCGACCATCGTCTCTGGAATTAGGTATAAACCAGAGTTTTTGGCCGTTGAATACTCAACAAGTGGTTCTGGGCCAGACTCTGCTGGCACGTCCATTATCACAGATAGATTACGCGGTACGTCATTTATACTACTCAGCATATCCTCTAATAACATACCTACTCTCTGAATCACAGTTTCATTGCTCTCACGACGTGAATTTCGAAATTCTACGCTACTGCTTCTACGTCTATTGTCTAGTTGTACTGTATGACTCGGCATCATGGCACTGGATGAGTGTATTTTGGCACGCTTTTCTCTTAATGCGTCATGGTGAGGCCTCACAGACACTGCACTACTTTGAACGGCGCTTTCATTATCAAATAATTTATCAATTATGTCTTCATTATCAGAATATTTCAACGATTTTTTATATTTATCTATTTTTACTTGTCTAATAAACTCTTCAAGGTCAAGTCCATCATTGGATGATGTTGATTGCCGTGTGAGACTCGAATTCTTCTCAGGTGACAGTAGAATGCTTGTGGCAGAATTAAGGCTCTTTGTAGAAGACAACACTGAATCAAACCAAGGTGTCACAGTTCGGTTTGGTTGAGCCAATTCCGGAAAAGCTAAACCTAGTATCCCCTGCCGAATAAGTAGAAAAACAATGTATTGATACCAAATTAAACATATACAAAGTCCTCCACAAATGTACAAAACTGGTTCCACTTAAATCAAGTCAGATCTGTTAATATGGCACATATTTAAAATTAACTATACTACAAGAGACACTAGAAAATTTAATTCAATTTCATCTTGGCTAACAAACATTGAGCTCAGGAATAGGAGACTAATGTTCTCAGGAGAAACATACTAACCTGCCAGTGTGAACCATTCACATAAAAGCCTTGTGACTGAGTGATGAGTGCAACGAACGAGCGAGTTTTGAATGAGCAGCGAAGGCCAGGAACTTCCACCAAGTCCGTGCCTAATGACCCTGCCCACCAGCCCTGCACAGAAACAGCAGTACACATTTACAAATGATTTATATTTAGGAACTTGTATGATAAAGTCATTCATAAAAAATTAATTGGAGTATATATACAAATTTATTTGATCTTTAACAAAACACTTAAGGCATGTATATTCAGGAACAAATTTTTGCATCAGCTGTCAGCAATTTTAATTTCATGAGGAACATGTTTCCAAGACAAATGCTATGGGCCTTGAAATCTTCCATGATTTCATTTTATTATTTTATTTTCACTACATTCAAATATACAAAATAGAATCCAATTCTAATGCACTAGGAGATATTTATGTATCTGACCTGTGAGTAAGAAACTTTCAAGTGAGAATCATTTATAAAAACAAATGAAGATGAAGCGTGTGGCTTGAAGAAAGAGTCCAGTTCAGAGCTGTTGGCTCCAGCTACAGCCAAGTTGCTACTTCCCGTGTCAACAACCAGGTTCATCTGCAGTACAGAAAACATCAAATATTGTATATAAAATAAGAAATTAAATCCATTTTTCCATATAAAATTCTCAAATTAATCAAGCAGCTAACCTAAAAAGCAGCTCAAACAGAAGAACCCAGTTCATCTGGTTCAGGGAAGACCTCAAAAATATGCTCAAAACTATGAAAAGAGATCAATTAATTAATATTGAATTCACAAATAAATCAACCAGCCCTTACATAAACAGCTCAAATAAAACAAGCATGTTCATCTGCATCACAGAAGACAAAATGGGCCGGTCAAAAATGGCAATAAAAAAAGACAAATAAATCCAAAGTTATAATTAATAAAATAATTATAAAAATTATATTATAATTATAAAATTCACAAATGAATTGAGCAGCCATTAAATAAACAACTCCACTAAATCATTGAAGTAAAAGACAGTATATAAAACTCACCTGCTGTGGAGGAGTACCAATTTGAGCAGCAATATAATATCCATCCCCAGGGATCCCAAAAAGGTTCCATGTGTCAGGCACGGGAGGCTGTCCCTCCAAACATTTGCCAGATTGAGAATCTTCTTTACTTGATGCATCATTTGAAGGGTTACTGAATTTGGATGCTTTAGGTATGTCAATACTCAAAGCCAAGGAGGGAAATAAAGAGTTGAAAATTATGAATAGAAAAACATGCAGGAACAGCAAAGACATGAGAGGCTGTGCCAGCATGGCCAGTTGATTTATGGTCCCATGACTAATTAAGTTTCTGCAAAATTGGAAGAAAATTATAAAATGAGAGCAAATTGTTCAACATAAATGAAGCAAGTGATTGAAAATTTTCAAAAATAACATTTATCAGCACATAACATTTAATTCGGCAATTGTTGCTAACTACTATTTGCGATGTGTAAGGAGTTACGTAGATCATCAAACGGGGTAGTAAGGGACAATTTTGAGCAGTTTTTGTTGATAACTTCTTACCATGAAACATTTTATAAACAATTTTGTGCTCATTTTAGAGGTTTTAGTGAGGTCTATCATATGGCTTCCAAGAAAAAAATCCATATGCTATTGGTAAGGTTAGGTTATACAGAAAACACCCTGGATTACCTGGAAAGGGGTAATTTGGGACACTTGGAATGAAACTTAATTTTAGAATATTTGAAGCATGCTGAGTGTACTCGTCCATTACTAACAGTATGTACTCCAAAGTCCTCCTCTTCCTTTGCAGATGATGTAGATGTAAAACAAATGAAATTTTTGTGATTTATACTGGGCACTTGTTTGCCCTTTATTGATATGATATCACAATATCCATACATTACAATATTACTGATGTGATATTACCATATCCATGGACATGCCATTGAGCACTGACAACAACCTTGTCCACTGCAAGCTCCATATCAGCAGCCATGTACTAGCGTTTCTTCTGTATCTGTGAGCATACAGGACTGGGCCTGTAATTTTGCACCATTTTATTGGGTCAATTGAATTCACTATAACACAAAGAGAGTACATCAACCATCATATTTTTGGAGAAATAAACCATAGTTTAAATTAATTACTTTTCATTCTATGTTGCCTGGTGCACAATTCTATCTATGAGATTCTATGCACAATTTTGTTCTAAACTATGATGCATCAATTTTTATCAAGTGAAATTTTTTCCACTGAGCAAGATAAATGTAATTAAAATTCTTTGTTGTTAATAGATTTTTTTTTTACTCAAGCCTTTGTTAACCAAGGTTCTACTGTAAATGTGTTTTTAGGGGTGTCTTGTATTACCCCAAGGGGGTGTCCCTTCTTACCTGTTGTACAAAAATGGCCACCATTTAGTTTTGGATCATTTGCATTTGACTTTGGAGCCATGGTAAAGAAAATAAGTAGATTTTAAAAAATCTTTTCCACTGAACCAGCATTTATTTTTACTTTATTAAAATATCTTGCTAATGCATTTGTCTCTAAGTGCCTCTTTTGTATAGGTGTAGGATGTCAGAATTTATTGTTTATACAATTAGATTAAGATAAGAAAATTAGTTTTGTTACCATATTCCAATCAACCAGAAAATTACCTATTAGTAAAATCCATTCCATGATATTCAATCAAACTCATTTAAATTATATAGATTCACTAGTACATATTTCTTCATGCATAATTTTGTCAAAAAAAGTTGAAGGCAAATGTAGCTTGGGCCATTAATTACCAATACCATTTACCATTATGATCATATTGGGATATATTTGCAACATTTGAGCCTTGTACCCAGATGGATAATCTCTACAGTTAGCTATCTCTACTATTAACAGTGTATTTGAGGCCGCAAATATGAAAATGAAAATTTTTTAAAGCATAGTTTATTTTTAGGGAGTAGGGATAGCTTATTTTTTGAAGTCGGCAAAAAAAGCCTATGATGTATGAACTTATGAAGTTCATAGGCTTATGATTATGATTCTAAACTATATTCATCAACAAGACAATGACTTGCAGTGAAGTTGCAGATTTAGTGTAATTCCTTTGGGGTAAATTTCTAGAAATTATATACCGTAAAAGGGGGTTACTTTGACTCCCTAGGTAACTTTGACCACTTTTAGTTTTTTTAATAAAAACCCCCAAAACTCAAAAACTATTTGACATAGAAAAATTTTGTCAATGGGCATTAAAGGCCTAATACTGAGGCTACGTAACACAATAGAAATATTAAAAAAGTTTGCATATCTAATAGGTTAAAAAATTAAAAATGTGACCCACAAAAAAGAGCTATTATTTAAAGCCTGTCATAGAACCCCCTCAAATTTTTTTATTTTTTTGGTAAAATAACTCCATATTTTGGTGCATTGTAGTAGAACTCTTCTAGTTACATATGCAAATGACAAATTTGAGGCAAATGTCATAGTTTGCAAATGGGGGATGCCGTCCCCCAATGGGGGAACTCTGACCACCTAATGTCAGCCCTGACGGGATAATATTGACCGGCTTGGAAATTAAGTTAGGGTACCATATATAACACATGTTATGCTTGATACACCTATTATTGTTTTTTCTTTATGTTTCAGACTCTAAAGTCTTATATATGGTAATTTTAACTTAATTTCCAAGCCAGTCAATATTACCCTGTCAGGGCTGCCATTAGGTGGTCACATTTACCCATTATGGGGTGGCGCCCCTTAGAGTATAGACCTGTATTTTGCACATTTCAATTTAAGTTTAATTTAGCTAGTAAAAAATGGCATTTTAAAAAAATTGTCAAAGTAACCACCTTTTACAGTACCACATATTCAAGACAGACCCAACATTCCAAGCTTTCCAGCATTGCTATTTTGCTCTGTTTCACAACAGCAGACAAGAGCTGACTGAGCTCTGTGTCTTCTCAGAGTGTGACTGTGAAGTCTGTAGTGTGTGAATTTGTAAAAAATGTATTAAACATTTAGTTTTATGTTTTTGATCTAATATCATTAAATAAATACTGATAATGATATATGTGTGTACTTAAGACTTGAAATCTTGAATGATCTGGCTGAATGTTGATCAGATCATACATCAAGAATTAGTAGCTAACAAATAACATGACTACCGTAAAATGGGGTTACTTTGACCGGCGGGGTAACTTTGACCACTTCTTGTTTTTTTAACAAAAACCCCAAAATTCAAAAACGATTTGACATAGAAAAATTTTGTCAATGGCCATCAAAGGCCTAATACTGAGGCTACGTAACACAATAGAAAGATTTCAAAAGTTTGCATATCTAATAGGTTAAAAAATTGAAAATGTGACCCACAAAAAAAGAGCTATTATTTCGTGCCTGTAGGAGTACCCCCTCCAATTCATTTATTTTTTGTTAAAATAACTCCAGGTTTTGATGCATTGTAGTAGAACTCTTCTAGTTACATATGCAAAAGACAAATTTTAGAAAAGTGTCATAGTTTGCAAATGGGGGGCACTGCCTCCCAATGGGGTAACTTTGACCACCTAATGGCAGCCGTGACGGGGTAACATTGACCGGCTTGGAAATTAAGTTAAAATTACCATAGGTACCTATATAACAGATTTTATATTTAATACACCTATTAATGTTTTTTTCTTTATGTTTCAGACTCTACAGAGTCTTATATATGGTAATTTTAACCTAATTTCCAAACCGGTCAATGTTACCCCGTCACGGCTGCCATTAGATGGTCACATTTCGCCCATTAACATTACGATGTTTATGTTTTTTCTGCAAGATATTTTTGGCGGAAACGGTAAAGCAATGCGGATTGCGGAAGTTGAAAATTTTATGAAATGACATATTTGCGAAGTGCAAACCGCGATTTTTTAATCAAACAAAAATTCATGACATTCGAGCCGCGAGATTTCATACCTAATGAAATTATATGATATTAGAGCCGCGATATTTCAGACAAAAATAGGACTTTTCCAGACTAGCTCATTACTCATAGTCATAGATAGGGTAAACACGGTAGTGACGGTACGGTAATGCTATATTCCGAAACATTAAGGACGTATCAAAAAATGAATGGCTATATAAAAATACTTGTATGCCCAACTCGAGTTCTGTTTGCTTTATGTCACTCTCAAAACACCGCACTACGCCCCAGCAACAATGAAACGTCACAAAATGTTGCCATATTTATTTAAAAGCCTTTAGAATGCAAACCTACCAAATCCATATATTCTGACGCTGTGTGTGACTAAATTCGGCATTTTGTGAGACTAATTGCGGCCGCACTTCAAACTCTACTAATTCGCAATTCCGACCCTCTTGTGTTCAAATTCTGATTGCTTTGTGAGCTGTATTTGAATTTTGAATACGACACAGCTCAAAATTAGAACACTATTGAATATTGAATACGGTACTACTTAATTAGGCTAGGCTTTTAATTAAGAGCTATTAAGCTTTTAATTAAGAAAATTTTAATTTTTGCACACAGCTCGGAATGAGCTGTGTGTGTAATTCAAGCTGTGTCAGAAAAACTCGTAATTAATTTTTATGTGTCTAAAACGCTCTCTTGACTTAAAAATCTATTAATTTATTTACCACTTGAAATCAGCAAATACAAGTATACTTAAACTTAAAAGATTCTTAATATATTCACAGACTTATTTAAAAGTCTCAAACCCTAATATTACCCACAATGTCAGAATATACTGCGTTTACCCTAGCCTATTTAATAAAATAATTCACGAATTAATAAACTTTTCTAAAAAAAACTCTGGGAACAAAGTCAATGAACTACTGTAGATAAATCATATGATAGAAGCATGAGATAAGAATTAAAATTTTTTATCAAGTTAGTAAGTCACTAAAAATTAGATCATAGGCCAAATCATTGAATTATCTAGATAGCTATATTTGAATATTAGTTTCAAAACAATATTTCCCACAATTTTATATTGATATATAAACAAATCAATTGCAATTGAAGAACAAACTTTAAAATATAATAATATTCAATATCTATGTAAATTGTAATTTGTAAATCTGAATCATCACTCATTCACTGTAATTGTAAATGGAAATTGGAAAAGGAAAGCCAAACATCATAAAATCATCACACCATTCACACCTACGTCCTACGCCCTACGGTACTGCATACTATGTGATAGTGATTACTGATTACTTACGAACTTGCCTACCAGTACCGTACTAACCATAGGTAGTACGTAGTACGTACCTAGTGAGTACTGAGTAGTGGCAGTGAATAATGTGATATGTTCCCTTAATTGCCTTAAATAAATTTCTTCTTCAGTTCTAGCAACTGCAAAATTGTGTTAGCAAGAAAACTGCTTTGAATTTCGCCACTCTGGGATTGCGGAGGCCTAACCGATACAATTTTCCAAATAGGATTAAAAATAATTTCCAGCTTGTTTATCATAGTAGTCTGGATCTTCTTGGAGTTCTTGCTTTACAGTTGTTGCTGCAGTGATCATTTCACGAGATAAAATTTCGAGTGAGCTGCTAACCATTTCAAATTCTTCTTCCAACTGGTCACGAGGTCTGGAAATAGTGACAGTTTTATAATAGCGAGGCCTTTCACGGTCGAGCCATTGTTGAAGGGTTAAAGACAAATCAGGCAGACTGTAGATGTTTTCCGGTCCGCACTGCTTACGGAGGCTTGACAACACTCGTAACATGGGAGCCGTGCAAGCACCTCGTACCTCCAAAACTCCACACCGGCAGATCTGAAAATCAGACTCAATATTTTTCTCGGATATTTTTTAGTTTAATATAAATTCACAAATTTTAACCAATGTAAGAGAACTTTTGACAATGGATGACAGGTTATCATTGACAAAAATCTCGCTTACAGAGTCTGCAAACTCGGATGTGTCAGGTTCCAGTTTTTCGTTCAAGCCCAAGCCAATAACTTGCATGTAGAACGGAAACTCTCCATTGAAGAACATTCTCTGCAATAAATACACCAGCATTATGTTAGATATGCATTAAGCAAAACAGACCAAAATTCCTTAGCAAAAATTGTTTGTATATACGAATTATATTCATGTTTGAATTGCATTATGCACGGACTTGTAAATCGCAAACTAACTTCTACTTCTCACCACGTCACATTTTCCTTCATTGTAGAGAACTTTTGTGAAGGTGCAATTTTTCTCTATCATCATTTCGTTGAACCAAACAGGGGTTGACACCACAGCGACATTAGCAAGACTCGTGCTTGCGACCAGCGTCACCAACGCAGTAGTCGTGAGCAGTCGCTCCAGCAGCATTTTTCGTCTGAACAGAAAATCCGTGCATAAGAATTTTTCAGAATACGTGCCTAAAATATATGATAGCATAATTAGATATATTCAAATGCCTACTCTCGTGAAATTGGTGGTATGAATGAATTATGTACTTTCTCAACAGTGGTTTTGAATTCTGCTCAACTATTTTTACATCCTGAATCATAATATTTGCATGCCCTTCTGCTTTCAACACCCAAGCAAAACTCCTGAGTCAAAAACATCGATATTAAAATTACGGCTTTGATGGCGTTTCTTATAGAGGATGTTGTCGATTATAATTACACAATTATTATTATTATTATTTGTAAATTCATATTCAAATTTTCACTTGAATCGAAAATTGACCTATAGCTCACCAGCTTTCTTGCCTCTGCCGATGGCGATGTGTCTCGCGCAACAGAGAGCGACTCAATGCGCGGCGGTTGTTGCACGACGACGCGCCGGGAGCAAATGTTTCTAAACATTTCAATTGTGTTGCAACATTACAAAAGCTGTGTTTGCCCGCAAGCAAGAGTGCTTTCAAATAAAGCCAACATCTTTTTTCCTTTCATTGCATTATAAGCGTTCTTCCACATTAATTTGGCACTGAATTAATGTGCCATATTGATACTGTCGTTCAGTGACTAGGTGGTTTTACGGCATTGCAGACGCTCTTGGCATTCATCATTTTCTCATGAATAACAATTAGCTCATTATAATCTGAGGCGAAACAATTTCCTTCAGTACCATTTAGTACATTTTACATTGTTGGCGAATAGCAGGACAAGGAATCTCCGAAGAACGTTCTCCGCTTTAGACGATATATTTACCGAGATATATGTACAGTTTTCACACAAAACGCTTAACCTAGTAAGTAAAAACACATTTATCAGATACATGGTTCAACGTTTACTTATCTGTACAAAAGCCTCAAGGAACGCTCAGTTGTATGAGTACACCCTGGAAGCTAGAAGGTTCAATTAATTACTGTTTTTCAAAGATGAATGACGTAGGGCAACATGGGGCAGCGCCCCCCCTTTTTTAAACTAAATTTTTTGATGAAGTTCTAATTGATACGAGTTGGTTCTTTGATTTGTTCAAAGGTACAACTAATGAGGAATGTATGATGTGAATTAAACGCCTATATGTTTATTCAATTTTTAATGAAACACTATTTTGTAAAAAGTGTCAAAATGGGCCCATTGCCCCACCCCTGGGGTAACGGGCCCATGGGCTTGGGGCAAGGCGCACACACTTGGTTCCTTTACCACAAATGCATATTTTTCGTTTACAAATGAAAAAAACAACACTTTACAGTTAAAAATAAGAAAATGTAATAAAAAAAATGACATTCACTCATTTATTAACAACTCAAAAAAAATCATATACTTAACTTGAAAAAAATATACTCTTGGCTTAAAAAATCTATCACTGACGTGAAGAAAAATATTTCATTGACATAAAAATATATATCCTTGACTTGAAAAATATATCTTTGCGATAAAAAATTCGTTCTAAACATGAAAAAATGAATCCTTGACTAGAAAAAATATATTTTAGTTGATCAGAAAAAAAAACTTCGTTCCAGTTTCGTCCATAATCCAGATATTATGTGCAGAGAATTCGTACCTAATCGTGATTTCAGCCAACACCATAAAAACTCATCAACTTTTGGCTCATTGGTGTTGACTGAAATAAATTTTTGGCAAGGCAAGAGTCAATAACTCGATAAGGGGTCATAAATACGCCTATTTAGAAACTAAACCTGCTGCCTTGAGGCGGCAAATAAAAAAATCATGCAATATGAAGTGTAATTTGTAATTCAAAAAGCTAGTCATAGTTTGAAAAGGTCATTGAGACAAATCTAATGATGTATAACACACGACTTCACCATGGGCGCTTTGCCCCGTGACACGCGTGGGCCCGTTGCCTCACTAAGTATCATTTCAATTGAGATCGTGTCAACACTTTATTTTAAAAGCTAATAGTCTAAACTTGATCTCAAAATTATCCCTATAAATATTACTTTGAAAATATAATTCACAGTAATTTCAACAGCTTCATCTACAGTAATCGCAAAAAATTTTATTTAGCAGCAAAAAAATTTTTATCTGGACTAAAACAGTTATTCACAAATAACTTAATAACGCAAACACTTAGCAAAACGTAAATCCGTACACTTCATCCCAGTGAAACTGTAGACCGGCGGTAGAGAACACGGACCAATATCTGCAATACTTTGCGAGAAACCCGCTATGGGCCCATGACCCGCAGCAGGCTCGCCACCCCATATGTTACCCTATAAATTTTCTCGCAATTGAATACATTGCGTATGCCAGCACCACATAAGCCAATAAAAATATTCCCCAACATTACTTTTCGTTTCACGTTGACAATTGTAATATAGCGTAGCTATAACGTTATTGTGCGTTTATTAATAATCATATATTGGATGGCCGGCATTTTTCGAAGAATAAGCGGATGAGCAATTAACTCAAATAACTATTTGCATACAATTGATGTACGCCATTGCACCTTCAAACAACTAATGCACAGCATAGTCGTGCACCAAGAATACCTCTCATATGGTGAACTAATCTTCACTGTACTCATAGCGATTTCACGGAAACTCATATTTATACAAAGATGGATGAGAATTAATTGAAATTTCGTTCATTTCTAATGCTTAATAACTTTTCAAACGTAAATTCATCCATCAATATCATGTGAAGCAGTACTGAAGAATCCTATTTATTTCTTTGACGACTGACTTGATCAGAATCAATCACGTATAAGGCTATTATCAATCTTGGTCCTGTATGAATCGTGAATTGCTACCAAGAATTAAAACAGAGACACTTTTGTGAAATCGACGAAACTTTTGGAGAGCTTCTAACGAATTTCTCGAGTTCACGTGGACCTCAATAACACGTAGCTGTTGAGCAGGTTCATTATAAGATTTGGAGAGAACCAGTCATGAATCACATGGAGCTGTGGAAGAAGTTTAGCTCAGGACTTTCTTCGTTCGGGTGAGATGATGGCTTGAATCACACGGAACTGCGGAAGAGGTTTAGCTCAGGACTTCTTCGTTCGGCTGAGATGATAGCTTGAATCACACGGAGCTGTGGAAGAGGTTTAGCTCAGGACTTTCTCCGTTTGCTGAGATGATAGCTTGAATCACACGGAGCTGTGGAAGAGGTTTAGCTCAGGACTTTCTCCGTTTGGCTGAGATGATGGCTTGAATCACACGGAACTGCGGAACAGGTCACTCAAGACCCTCTCTATGGGGGTGTTGCCCACCGCCTGGGCAAAGAAAATTCGCTGGAGTGAAGTCGGCGTGACTCGAGCTACTGACGCAAGCAGCAACAACAGCTTTCCGGAGCGGCCTTGACCAGCGCTGTCGCCCAGGCGCCCTTTCTCGTACTGCGTGATAAGATATGGTGATTAATAAATTAGAGGATGCTTTAACGGAAAAATTCAGCAGCCGAAATTTGTTGACAAATAATTCAAATGAAGGAACAAAAAATCTATGGAAGTATATCCAAGCAAGACCACTAAATTTTCTGTTCAAATAAGACAGATGCTGGTACACGGTTGATAAAAAATCTAAACGAATAATGTGAGTTTCTGAACTCAGTGACGGCACAGGCGAACGACAACTACATCCGCAAAGCTGAGCTTCTCGTTTATCAACCTAGCTTATACTAGTTCAACCATGTGCAGACTCACCTCCTGCAACATCATTTGCGACTGGTCTTGAAGAACTTCGACGCTGCCGGTGTCCTCCAGCTCGCCGCACTCTGTCATCATAGACACCAATTAAGGCGAAAAATAGCGAGTAGATAATTAATCCGTTAAAGAATTATAACGAAATGGAAATTGGAATCGCCACAATTATTTATTAACTAACATTGATGAACGTATGATATGGTTATTCACATTATTGTCGCGACTGCGGCACAAGATATTTTGGAGCTGAAAATTTTGTTCGGAAAATAATAAGATTCAAATTTCGCTCAAAATTCTCAGCGGAAATACAATTAAGGGGGGAATCCCGGATCAAATGTGGATTTGAAGGAGTATCTCTAATTAAAATAGTTTCCAAAATTAGCAACGGTATGGAGGATAACAGGAATCAATATATAGGGTTTCGGGATAACAGTATTCATATCTCAGAAAATATTACGGGCAGTGCCCGACTAGCCTGAAAGTATTGTATAAATTAAGTAGATCAGGTACAGCATTTGTACATATTATTACTGTAAATAAAGTATAAATATAATAACTGTCCTAGAAATACTAGTAACTGCTAAGAACAATGATGGAGATAACAAATGAGATAATGCGCACCCGGTCTGAAGAGAACGATAGCTCTGAGACACGCGTACTCTGTGGGGTCGACCTGCAGGAGTTTGAAGCGCTGCCACACCTCCAGCAGGAGGCGGTACTCCCTGGCTCCCCGTGCATCCTCTCCTGGTGGGAGAACAGGTGAAGAAGGTGATGAACAAGTATGGGTATATATGCATATGATACGGATATGTATTATATTCACACGTGTCAAGAATAGCATTTAAAGCTTCGGCATACCTCTATAAATTTCACAACTTTTGTTATGCTATACACTATTTTGGAAGAGCGATGTCCCTCTATAAACCAACAGTCTTAAGTAGACATTAGAGGTTCTACATGGTACCGTATGTTCATGCGTATAATACAGAAGAAACCATGCGCTTTAATTTTAGTGGCTCTACAAATATAAATTGCTCGTAATATGAGTGATTAGAAATTTGAGAACACTCACAGTATAGTCAAAGCATTGATGTATTATCTCTATACCAAAAGTATGATTAATAAATAAGACAGAAATTTACTATATGACGTATCAGAAGGTAGGATGCAGCACTAGTATTTGGAAAATTGCTTGCACTACATGGAATTGATGAATTGTTTACACAATTAGTAAAAATCAATAAAAAGTTGTAATAGCAAAGGTGGGTATAGGAAAATTATGTACACTATGCGAAGACGGAAATGTTGTTTACGATGCTTGTAAGAAAACATTTTGCTTGCAGCGTGTGTAAGTTGGAAATTTGCATGCAACAAATAGAAATAAATTTGTCTAAGTATGAGCAGACATTGAAGATTTTTACACCTTATCGGATTTGCGCCACATCTGGAATACACCACATGGCTTATACAAGATGATCGTTAGCAGAAAACCTGTACTCGAAATGCTTGATCAGTGATGGGTAATGAACGAGAAGTTGTGTGCACTATACGCAAGCAGGAAAATTATGTTCTCCATGAGCAAACGAAGCATTAGATATACCATAAACAAGCAGACAAGTAAAGTTTTCATTTTCGTCACAGTTTAAGCGCACCTGCCAACTGCAGTGCCTCCTGCACTGGCAAGCCGCTTTGTGCAGCTCCTATGAGGAACATGGCGCTCCAGGACTCCTCCAGCAGCAGAGCTTGGTCCTTTAGACTCAGCTGAAATAAATATCACCAAATCATCCGTCAGTTAAAAGCTCATTTGGTGATCAATTCATGGAGCCATTAAAAAATAAATGTCACTATAGCTTCAGAAATTCAACGCGCGGATCACATTTATTTGTATTCACGAACAGTTTGATTAAACTGATTCTCCAGAATTCAGGATTTTTGCTACCAAATAAATAACTTGTAACCTTCAAAAAGAAATTAGCATGATTTGGATTAGTTATCTTATTTCTATAGCATGTTATCATATTTTACTGGCCAATATTCTCACCTGAGTAAAAGACGGTATAGATCGCGCCCACTTGACTCCAAAGAAGAGAAGCTTCGCTGCAGTTTCGTAGACATTCTCCTGCATGACGGAGCACGGAGCTGAGCTCTCAGCCGAGCAGCTTTCATAGGTCCTTTTCTTCGTAAGATCTTGGTCGCTTTCAGCGGACGATGAGTTGCCCAGCGTTGCTTCGTCACATTTTGAGGCCAACGTCTCTCTGCTGATCATCGTAGGAGAGCAATTATGACTGCGACGATTGTCGTCAGAATTTAACGATCCTTCGTTATATTGACTTGATAATCTCGGAAGACCAACATTCAAGGACTTGGAAAAGTTTGCAATAACGCAAGAAGCTGTTGACGGTGGAAGCCATTTAGAAGGCTTGACTTCAATGGGCGAAACGGTTTTTATTAACAAAGATGGACACGCAATGGGAGCTGAAGCGTTCTGAGAATAGAAATCATCTGACGATTCTTGCAAGTTCAACAAATTTTTGGCAGAAGTCGTTGGAGTTAAAGTCACCGATGAGAACGAAAAACTGAACTTTTTTTCGTCGTCTAAAATTAAATTATTACCAATATGAGATTCTGTATCAGTCGTCGAAGAATCGGGCTCTTTTTTCCCGAAATCAAAAATATTTAATCTCTTATCGCGGCTGTTGTTCAAATCCGCTTCGGTAGATGCCACCTCGGTCGTGTTTCTGACGGAAATCTTTTCTTTGGTTCCAGCTCCATCTCCACGACTAGAAGACAATGCATTCTGAAGCTCCTCACTATTTTTTGGAACGACTTTCTCGTCGGACGGGGCTTTTGAGCCAAAAATTATGCTTCCGATCGAGTACTTGACGCGCTTGTTTGCATGAGGGGACGGCGGTGGCGACAGAGCGCGGGTTGAGGATAAATTAACACAAAAGTTGGTTGGGGAGCTCGTAGGTCGGGGACTGGAGGATGAGGTAGGAGAAGAGGATAAGGACAATGGGGAAGATGGAGTGGATGGTGAAGCAAGGTGGCCGGCAGGAGAACAGGACGAGAGCGATGTTGGTGATGGTAGAGCAGATATTAAGTTTGGTACCGTTTTTACATTCTCTGTAAAATAAAGTTCAAATAATCGACTTTATTGGATAGCTGTTACCATTAATTTCGATTACTGTTGTTACCATTATTGTAATAACAAGAATTTAACAATTTTCTGCAAAAAAATAATTTTCATTTGCACATTTACAAAACAATGCACCATTTATTAACCCGACAATTTAATTCAAAGCTGCACCTGAAATTCATTACGAGCATGTAAAAAATGCATTTGTTGTTAGGTGTTTTCTTAAAACAAATTAACAGTGAGTTAACTCAAAATTCCACTAATCACAAAATAATCACTGTCAATGCCGGCAACAACTCACCTCTCACGTCAAAGACTTTTTCTTTCGTCGCAGGGTGTCCGTTTCTTGTTTTTGGCTCCAAAGTTCTAAGGTTTTGCTCGGCTCTGAGAAGTTCTTGCTGCGGCTTCGATGTCGGCGAAGATGGCAGAGACACGGCCAAACAAGATTCACTCGAGGTGGACGTCGGCGATTCTGCAGTCATCGGCAAGGGCCTTTTGCTGGCCAAAGAACTGCTCACTTCACCCTCACCAGCACCCGGCGACCCCCGCGCGAGGGGGCTGAACGCCGAGCTGTGATTGGTCGATGCATCGGTGGCGTTGAGAGTGGGGAGCGTCAAGCCGACGCGTGCGCCGAGGCGGCTGCAATGTGGACGACATAAATCAGGGAGCTTAGTGACGTCACAATGGCGTCCACCGGTCGATTTTAGGCACGAGCTCCCGCCCATCAGGGACGTGGGCTGCTCCTGCGACGTGGTCTTATCATCGATCGAAGCCGTCTTGGTATCGGCTGGGGGAGTGAGCTGGATGCAAGAGGCAGCCGACAAAGCTATTGATGAAGCGAGACCCGATGCGGTGCAATAAGGAACGGAAGAACAGGAAGTCGTGATGGAGGAAGCTCTACTTGTGAAATTAAAATTCCCTGCTTGACTTATGTCGAGGGGTGTGAAGTTATTAAGGTTTAGACCGTTATTTCCGTTTGCTTGAGCTACACTAGTGCTGTTTATAAGGTTATTTATGCTGTTAATACTTGGGAAGCTGGAAAAGCAGTTTGCAGCGCTGGAGTTGGGCTTGAAAGCTGAGTTTTGACTCAGCGTAAGAGTCAGTGGTGCGATGGGTGGAGGAGTTGTTAGGAAAGGATGCAAAGACGGTGGTTTGAAAGGGGAAGGTGGAAAGAAAGTAGGGTAATAGTGGGGTAGTGGGGGCAGGGTCATGCCATGGGAGGTCATGATACCCACAGATGAAGGGAATCCCGTAACGGGTGACAAGTCCGAGCCGAAGATGGCCCGCTTCTGGCACGACCGAGGAGCTCGCTCGTGCTGCACCGCTGCTCAGCACAAATTAACCTCAATTTAAAACAAAAATATTCATTAGCAACCAAAGCTGCATAAATTCTTTTTACTTTCGTTAAATTTTAGAGGAAATATTATCGAGGCTTTCATTTTTGATGTCAGTCATCTGAAATTGAACATTAAATTTTACGCCTAGTAAAAACTCTCGTACTTTGTGAAAATAAGTGAGCTGGAATAATTACAAAATTTCACAATGTTATATATAGCGACGTTCACTTCGAAGGAGCTGTTTTATCTTGTGGATCAGCCAATCTCCACGGTCGCTTGGTTAATTTAATTGATCTATATCTATTGATTATTTACTAATTTCAGAGCAAGTTTACATAGTTTCGTTACTGTCATTCGACTGTTGCCCGTTCAATATACGCACATATAAGACGCCGATGATTTCTATCAAGTTAGCCCATGCACTGATGGCATCAACAACGGTCACTTCGATCGGAACTATTAATTTAAAATGTTAGCGTAATCCTTGTTGTCAAGTGCAGGGGGCTATTAGTGCACGCACAACCCTTTGATGAGCCCCTCTTAAGCCGCAATTGTGGCACCTCAAAATGCAAGTCACTGTCAAGCAGCGCTTTCTCTACGGGAAATAACAGGAGTAGTTAGGAGGCAAGTTGTCTGATGTTGTAATTGGCATTCATCATAACTGGAACAATTAGGAGGCAAGTTGTCTGATGTTGTAATTGGCATTCATCATAACTGGAACAATTAGGAGGTAAGTTGTCTGATGTTGTAATTGGCATTCATCATAACTGGAACAATTAGGAGGTAAGTTGTCTGATGTTGTAATTGGCATTCATCATAACTGGAGCAGTTAGGAGGCAAGTTGTCTGTTATTGTAATTGACATTCATCATAACTGGAGCAGTTAGGAGGTAAGTTGTCTGTTATTGTAATTGACATCCTTCATTACTGAAGCAATGTGAAAGTAATGAACTAATATCGACCGTATAATCAGATTTTAAACTAGATTCGACGTTCAGTTTCGAAGGTGGTTGAAGCGCTAAATAGTAGGCGTTACAAGAAATGGATTCCCTTGCATATGTACGCAAGTGTTGATGTGCTATGAAAAACTTTTTCCTGGAGGGCAATCTAAATATGCTGATAATAATATCAAAAGAATGTATTTAGCTAGGAAATTCGCCAAATAAATTGAAATTATACCATAATTATGGCATAATTTCTTGAATTGTAAGGCGTATAATTTATAATTGTAATAAATTATCCCATAATAGTATACCTTTCGTGATATCCAGAGACATGACACTGATGATGATGGCAGATTAACGTGGAAATATGCGCTGGCATCTTCATCACAATGTAGATGATAAAAATAGTGATGCTAACCGTGCATGATCGACCGAATCATCATCATGCAAAACACGTACGTTTTGTCAGAGGATAACATCATCAATGCATCAACGGATGACATCATCAATGCATCAGAGGATGACATCATCAATGCATCAACGGTCACAACGGATGACATCATCAATGCTGCACTAATCCAACTGTCGCCCCACAGCTGAGAAATGAAGCTGCGAGGACCAGGGAGCCGATGTGTTCTCCACGCCGATGAAACGTGACTGTGATTATGATTTTAATGCGTATTTATTGGCACAAAATTTGCATTACAAGGTTGAATCTGGTCTTCGTTATAAGCAATCTCAACCCATTCCTCATAGTTGTGAAGATTTTCCAGCGATTGATGAATTTGCTACCATTTTACCAATGCTATTCAAGATTCAGACAACTTAAGCAAGACTCAACGAATGTTTTATGATCTATAATTCCGACGAGAATATTTCAAAATTAAATACCGTTTGAATGTGAGAAGAAATCAATTCCAGGATTTTTTCGGCTGCGGGGAGCGAGAGAAGGCGCCAGCAAACACGGCTCAGCGCCCGGCAAACACGAGCGACAGCGGCAAGCACTTACGACGAACGCGTCCTTAAGCGCACCACTGCCTGCCTCACGCGCACCACTGCCTGCCTCACGCGCACCACTGCCTGCCTCACGCGCACCAGCTGCCTGCGTCACGCGCGCCACTGCCTGCCTCACGCGCACCAACTGCCTGCCTCACGCGCACCTCTGCCAGCCTCACGCGCACCTCTGCCTGCCTCACGCGCACCTCTGCCAGCCTCACGCGCATCACTGCCTGCATCACGCGCATCACTGCCTGCCTCACGCGTACCACTGCCTGCCTCACGCGCACCACTGCCTGCCTCACGCGCACCACTGCCTGCCTCACGCGCACCACTACCTGCCTCAGGCAGGAAAACGCTCATCATTTGTATGAAGACATACCATTATTTTAATACACTCATATTACATCATAAATATCATGTAAATCTTACAACACATTATATATAGCATGTTATTCATCGTTTAACTAATATAATTAATTTAAATTTACGAACCATCTTTCTTCATGTTGACCTGCAAACACTTGCGGAAGCGGCAAGCCTGGCACTGGTTCCTGCGCGTCACATCCACCACGCAGCTGCCGTCCTCCTTACACACGTAGTCCAGCGTCCTGATGTTCACAAGCAGACGTATTAATACGTTTAATTAAATTAATACTGACGACCATACGTTTTATGAGCAGCATTGACGTCATTATTATCATTAGGAAACTTATTTAAGACCGTCAGGGTCAACTACAGTGAAATTTGTTCATAGTTTACAACGTGAAGCGTCACCGTCTTTATTATCACTCGCGATGATATTATCATTAGAGTATTTTAATGTAACCTTGATTAGGAGTTTGATAATGTTGAGAAGTCATCGCTAAATAGCCGTAAAACATTTTTCACTCAAACCACAATCAACGATACCAATAATAGTTTTCTTAAAGACCAAATTTAAAGCGTGTACTTAATTACAAAATGAATACGTTTACTAGATTCCGTTGAAGAATAGGTCTTTTAATTTCATAAAATAAATGTTCTACTTAATTTAAACAAATTGTATGTTTCCCTTAATGACGAAAAAGAGTGCGTCTACTTAATTGCAAAATGAAAAGCATTTAAGTTAATGAGGTAATATAAAGATTAATGAGGTAAAGACTATTTAATGTAATAAGGTAAAGACTATGTAATGTAATGAGGTAAAGACTATATAATGTAATAAGGTAAAGACTATGTAATGTAATGAGTTAATGTAAAGAGTAATAATGTAAAGACTATATAATGTAATGAGGTAAAGACTATGTAATGTAATGAGGTAAAGACTATTTAATGTAATGAGGTAAAGACTATGTAATGTAATGAGGTAAAGACTATGTAATGTAATGAGGTAAAGACCATGTAATGTAATGAGGTAAAGACTATTTAATGTAATGAGGTAATGTAAAGAGTAATAAGGTAAAGACTATGTAATGCAATGAGGTAAAGACTACATAATGTAATGAGATAAAGACTAACTTGTTGCGGTGTCGTCGTATGGATCGCTTGAAGAAGCCCCGGCAGCCGTCGCAGGACGGCACGCCGTAGTGCTTCCCCGACGCCTTGTCTCCGCACACACGGCAGCTCTCACCGCGCTCCATCTGATGCACAGGCAGCTCTATTTAATGTGTCAGCTTATATCAGCTCTAAGGCACAGTCAGCTTAGTTCAGCGAGCCAGCTAAGCTTAGGTCAGCTCTGCGGCTCAGTCACCTCAGTTCAGCGCGTCAGTTTAGCTTAGGTCTGCTCCGCGGCAGTGTCAGCTCAGTTCAGTTCATCAGCTGCATCAGCTCTGCGGCACAGTCAGCTCTGCAGCAGTCAGCTCTGCAGCACAGTCAGCGATCTGCAGCAAGTCAGCTCTGCTCGGCAGCACAGTCAGCTCTGCAGCACAGTCAGCTCTGTTTTGCGGCACTGTCAGCTCAATTCAGCGCGTCAGCTTAATTTAGATCAGCTCTGCGGCTTAGTCAGCTCAGCTCAGCACACCAGCTTAACCCTGCTCTACTATCTATGAAAATATTCCTAATTAATATGACTTTCTTGTCCGACCTGCAACCTGAGGTAACTAATAACTCTTTCAAATTGGCGAGAAATACTGTATTGAGAACATGACCCATAACCCTTTGCCGCCTGACATGATCGAGTCACCGCAGCAATATCGTCACAAGCCTACTTCCCAAAATGTACAAGTTTTAGCGAGTGCAAAATTACTTGCACTGATGGTTGCCGCCACGTACGACGACTTTAAGATGTTCTTTGTTGCGTACAACGTCCTCAGGTTGCTACACTCAATAGTGTTAGAAATTTCCACATTCCTTAGGATATAAATTTGTTCTTTTTCTTCATACCTATTGTTGGGTATCTATTTGTAAATAGTTTGGTTGGCTGTAAGACTTGGTGGTGTAAACATCACATTAATGTTGCTCCGTTAGGAGTGTATAAGGCCATTCCTTCTTAAATGCTATTTATTATTTTGAGTGATCACTCTTTGTTTTTTCGTTTTATTTATTTACTTTAATAATGCATGTTCGCGCTTTCTTTGGTTAGGAAAGGGCAGACTCCAGTGCTAAATTTGGGCTTGGCCTTTTCTTGTGGCTCGACCACCTTTAACTTTGAGCTTCGGCTTTTACTCTAATAAATTTAATACTTGTTCCTAACCTATTGGGAAAGCTTGATGCTTTCTTAACTTAACTTACTTGTTAATTTTGGAGTCTGCCCTCTCTTTCTTCTACTTTCATTATTTCCCTTAACTTGGCCTCTCAAATTGCCTCTTAAAATTACAGCTAGATCCGCTTGCTGGCAAAAGATTTTAAGGTTGGTGCGGGCTGATGCTATTCTGAAATAGTGCGACATACATTCAGGCTAGTACTGAGTTTATATTATTGTTACCATTCATTTTACAGCAATACCTTTTTTTTTGTTCAATAGAATAACTGCGAGTCTGGTGGGATACGTATTTGCGATCTTTTTTGGAACCGTCATCTGCACCTGGCTTAGAATTTAAAGATCCTTCTGGATATTCTGGGTTGGTAAAATTTATTGCTTCCATGTGCGAATTTATTAAAACTTGTTGAAACATTGAACTAATAATACGGTTTTACTTAATTATATATTTGAAGGTTATTTCTCGATTCCACAGTTATGTTGGGCTGGGCTTGTTCGTCTGTGTAACGTCGGCGAGCCTGTATGAACCAGCAAGCAAGCGTTATTTTTTGAGACTTGGTTCCTTCCTAATTTCTGTGAATGCGTCTTGATTCCTCAAGCTTGCGGGACCAGTCGTCTATGGGATCAAGTTCCACAATAAAAGTTCAATCTGTTTACCGTTTTTTGTATTAAGCCTATCAATAGTTTACGTACAATTTAAGTTGGAAGTTATGTTCCCGGAGAGTGACATACAACGGTAGAGGCCGGCTTAAGAGAAAAATTGTGTAAAACTCACCGCACACAACAGCCAAGTTAGAAGATCCTACAGGTATGAAGTAATATATTATTTCTGTAGAATCAACACTCAATTAATGTGTGAACACCTCGGCACGCGCCCACCGTAACTGGTGATAATAGACAGACGAGTAGGAAGATCGGCAAGACTTGACGTTATCTGTGAGCAGTCAAGAGCAAAGGGCCAACAGCTGCTAGAGACCTGACGCTCCCAAGCCTCTTCAGGCGCGGCCGTCTAATAAGACTATACTGATCACTTATTGAGTTCTAATTACTCTAATAAGTTTATATCTGATCACCTAGTGAGTTAGCGCGTGATATTTTGACCCCGATCTCATTTTGTTCTACTCAAAGACACTCTAATTTCGGCATTACTTTTGTAACCTTGTAACAAAATCTATGTTTTTTAGTTTAACTCTACATACACGGATAAGGAAGAAACGAAAACTTGTATCAGATTTCTTAAGCAATATTATGATCAATGGAAATTGCAGCAGTGGCATATACATACAAATTTGCGCCGCACCATCAATTTTACTCAAGCTTTGAGGAACGTTTTCGAAACGTTTTCTAAAAAGATTTGACAACTATCTATATAGATGGATTTGGTTTCTTCTACATTTTTAGTGGGTATGCGATTCAAACACCAGAGTGATATTAATATTAGCGAATCAAATTTTATATTTGGAAATAAATTTACGTTTTTTCGTCTCTTCAATCCTAACGCCGAACGTCTTCAAAGTTCTTATAGCGATTCTATTTACTCCTAAAAGTACATGCAACACCAGCACGTACATCATCGTCCTTATTCCTTCAGACGTGACATGGCCTCTAAACCATTTTTCATCCCCAGCAGCTCTCCGTTAAACCAATAATTATTTATTTCAATATCTGCATAAAAATGTCATTCGATTATTTTCCTACAGATTGTGAATATCTTTCATACTCTTCGCGCTGGGACATTACATGACATACTCTGCTGTGTATGCAAGTCATGCAATTCTCCGTCACAATTTAAGCCATTTATTGGCCGAGCTTTTCAAGGCGCTCGTGGCCAATACAAGCCTATCATATTGTTACTTGTACAAGTCAGTCAGCAATATACAGCTTATATGTTGATCCATGCGCCCGATGTATGTATGATGATGAGGGTTAGGATAAGCAACATGAATTCCGCTTTAATCGGGAACTCGGATTCACGTTTCTTTTAAATTGCTCTGATAATTATCAGACATATTGTGCATTTTAGAACAGTTCTTGGCAATGCATTTACTATATCGCAATTCTCCTCTGAAACACAAGCAGTAAGCGTTCATATCTACGGCACTCTATATAGCAGTCCAACATTTGATATTCAGCAGCCGAACATTCAAAATACTTCACTATATGAAGCGTCAGCCAGTCAATCATCTAATCATCATCCCTGATTTGAACATTGAAAAAAAAATTTGTCATTGAATTAAATTTTATGATCGTCTCTAAGTTGATCACATTTCTTACGTTGACCGCTCTAGGTTCTGAACATATACGCAACTTTGATTCGAACATTTTAACAAATCTTGGCCATTGAAAGAAATGTTATGATCGTCTCTAAGTTGATCACATTTCTTACGTTGACCGCTCTAGGTTCTGAACAATCTTGGTCATTGAATTAAACTTTATGATCGTCTCTAAGTTGATCACATTTCTTACGATGACCACTCTAGGTTCTGAACATATACGCAACTTTGATTCGAACATTTTAACAAATCTTGGTCATTGAAAGAAATTTTATGATCGTCTCTAAGTTGACCGCAGTTCTTACGATGACCGCTGTAGGTTCTGAGCATCACGTCGGCGCGTGTGTCCTGATCAGCTAATCGCGTGAGAACAAACGGCACCTGCTCTGTGCTCTCGAGTGCTCCTTGATACCCAGCACTGACGGCCACAATATTGTCACCGTGATCACTTATTATTGTCTCCACGCACAATAACAGATGTATGATATTAGGAACACAGTCATTTATTGTTTTTTGTCAGAGTACAGTTACATAATAAAGTTTATGTAAATTATTATCTGTTGTTTTCCGCGTTTACTTTACGTATAACATGAAGCTCATGATTGCTAGTTGTTCCCTGCTGTACAATGGGGTGTGTATTGTCATTGACTGATGCGATTATGGGTTAAATTATGTTTACAATGGAGACAGCGCTCACTGAACCCTTGTGTTGTGTGGAGACAGCGCTCACTGAACCCTTGTGTTGTGTGGAGACAGCGCTCACTGAACCCTTGTGTAGTGTGGAGACAGCGCTCACTGAACCCTTGTGTAGTGTGGAGACAGCGCTCACTGAACCCCTGTGCTGTGTGGAGACAGCGCTCACTATAGTGAACATTCCTCACGTCGAATACAATATTCTTGCAGAATATTCCTCATATGGAATACAATATTCCTGCACAATATTCCCCACGTCGAATACAAGGCATGACGTCACCTGTAACTACACTCAGTGGTGATCCAGACCCTCACTTCCCTCGTTGCTGAGTAAATATAAACAGCTTGCCGAGGCGTCGGCCCTCACACCAATGGTAAACGTACGGCGGGCAGCTGAGCACACTCGGCAACCGCAGTGTTTGTCGAGCTCCAGTTTAAAAGGAGTCCCGCGCTGCTGGAAGTGCGAGGCCGTCAGTTCCAGGACCTTGTTTGCAGGCCATTAACTCCATTATGCCCCTCATCTGCCCTCCATCACTCGACAATATGCAGACACTTTAGCAGCGAAGCTTATCCATTAGGATCAATATAGTCTCGGAACTACTGAGGTTCGTCCCAGAATTGCGATGATTTTAGATGCTTCTAGAAATTCGTTTGGAAGTTTTAGATAAAAAAGTGGCCGCCTTGAATAGAATGAATAGCCATAAATTATATCCGTGAGTGATGTTACAAATGAACTTTCAGTAGTTTGATGGAGTAAAAAGGAATAGAAACAATAGATAATTCGAAGATTTTGGCTTATTTGGAACCAAATTTGAAAGAATTGGTATACAAACTTAAGCAAGGTTAGCAGGCTGTATAATATTGTTCTAGAAGTGTGCTAGACGAGTTATAAGCTTATGTATAATGCAAGAAGTTTATGCACTACAGAATATGGCTTTATCTTGTAGATCATGTAATAGAGTCATAATAATTCTGAGCAGGATATACGTTTGCAAACCGCTCGCTCAAAACTTAAAATGTTGGCTTCAATTTACTGCATTCATTCAAGCGCTGCCGGATTTTTGTACGCACTGATTTAAAATAAGAAAATAATTTTACCTAACATTATGACCACAAAAAGAAAATATTCTCGTGCTTGGCACTTTGAATATAATGAAGAAACTCGTGCATGCAGTTAAATTAATTAACTGTTAGCAGATTAGCCTGCCCTTGGCCGGGACTGAAAATATTTGAAATTTGGGAATCACGTTATTACGCATCCCGTCATCCCGAATACTGCCAATAGTTTCGAAACTGAAGAACTGTAGCTGGACTACAGTTATACTTACAGTTATACTTAGTTATACTAAGAACTGTAGCTGGACTACAGTTATACTTACAGTTATACTTAGTTATACTAAGAACTGTAGCTGGACAAACTCCTGTTCAAACCCACATTCTATACACGGAACTCCCTTTCAAGTCCTATATAGGCCTTTTACGGAAATGTGAGCTTTTTATTTCAAGAATATAAGTTAAAACAATAAGATTAAAAAAAACTTCTGCAAAGTATCGAACATTTCCAGCCACTGTAGGTCGTAAACTACATAATTATGGATTAATAAAGATTGGTACGTCGATATTCTTAGTATATTCAAAATTTTATTTGCGTAATCAAAGGACAGTCAATATATCGACTAATTGCGACTGGTTTTAGGTAGAAATGTAGAAAGAATACAATGGATATATAACTAAATTTCGGCACATTCTCAAAAATCACGAAATTGTTTCACTCAATCTGAATTTATTTAAAAAAGCCTAAGGCAATTTCAGAGCAAATTGTATCATTTTATGAGATAAAAAGAAATGACAATTTTCGCAAAATCCAAGGGCATCCTCTAAAAATTTGAGTTTGTTAAAAAAAAACGTAAAATTAAAAAAATGTAGGTGAATTTCGTAAAATTGTATGTTATTCTAACAAGGTTGACTTTGTTTTCATAGAGCCGAACTTAAAATAGAATATGGGAGTAATTTCGCTAAATCTCAGAGAATACTAAAAAATTTAGGTACAGCCATTTTACAAAATCTAGGAGCAGTTTCACATAAAGGACGCGGTATTCGTCATGAAATTTAGGGCTTACATGGATTGAAGCTGAAAATATTATCACAATACTCACAAATTTCTCACATTCTCACAAGCTTACAGGCACACTCACAACTTCTAATGGCGGAATAAAAAATTAAATACATGTCATCGAAATCTGAAGCATACTTATAAATTTTAAATAAATTGTTGCAAAATTATTCAGATATATGCAAAAAATCTAATACTATATACTTACAAGAGCTCAAGACTCTCTCTCCCTGGAAAAATTAGGCCATACTAAAAAATTCTGGGCATAATTTTATATCTAATGGCATTAAAAAATTTTTCCAGAGGGCATCCATGCCCAAATTATACGAGTGTGCCCACCGTCGCGCGTGGGAACGGAAGAGGGTGCAGGTGGGGTGTAATTGCCAGCACAGAACAATAAGCTATAGCACGGCAGCTCTCACCTGTCTATTGACCCATACCGGTCCTTATTGACCTGCTGCTCACCATGTGCCCTCACCATGGGCCCGCTGTTGTCATCGGGCACACAATCTCTGCCCTTTACCCTCCCCGTGGGCCCGCTGCTGTCATCGGGCACACAATCTCTGCCCTTTGCTCTCTCCGTGGGCCCGCTGCTGTCATCGGGCACGCAATCTCTGCCCTTTGCCCTCCCCGTGGGCCCGTTGCTGTCATCGGGCACATGTCATCGGGCACGCAATCTCTGCCCTTTGCTCTCCCGGTGGGCCCGCTGCTGTCATCGGGCACGCAATCTCTGCCCTTTGCTCTCCCCGTGGGCCCGCTGCTGTCATCGGCACGCAATCTCGGCATCGAGAGCTCGGCATCGGGCACGCCGTAGCTCTCTAAGTGGGCCCGCTGCTGTCATCGGGTTCAGCTTGCGTTATCTTAGGCCTAAGTTAAATAATGACTGATATACAACCGATCAATGGCGAGAGGTAAAGAATTATCCTCAACCGCGTACGAGTCAAGTCCCCAAACAATGCATTTGACTAAAATAAGGCTTTTAAGCAACGTAATTAGTTAGAACTATGTACCTAAGCTTGATATTTATTTAAAATAAGGCACCTAAACAACGTACTTGATTAAGGGAGGGCATACGAATAACGTACACGACGAACAGGACGTTCCTCCGCCTGCGCCACGTGTTGTCTGACCGCGCACGTGCACGCGCTTCCTGCAGGCACGTGCGTCTCTGGCACGGCCACGTGCGCCCAGGATACGCAGGCTTCACTGGACTGCGGACGCCTACAAAAAGTCGCTCTAATTTGGCCGAGGTTAACGAATGCTCACTTCCGGCCCTTTGTTCAAGTGATCAGACGTTGAGATCTGCGCTCATTGAAAACTAGAGTGGGATCAAAGACGGCCGATACATGGCCATTCATTGGCCACCTGTAAACCGCCCGTGAGGTAGTGACAAGGCCGGGCGTCTATAGTCGCAGAGCAGCGTCGCGATCGACGGCAGGTGATGGAATCGTTTCAAGCTCAGTCAGATTTAGCCTAACCTCAACTCGGCCTACGGTGAATGCTTTTCCAGGTGAACCATTGCAGTTATAATTAGTAAATCAAGCCAATTTCCTAAAATTTGCATTCCTTGGTGCCGTTAGACTGAGCTGTCTTGATATCGATCTATGCAAGTGAATTGGTTTTCGGTTCAATCTTTAGAACCAATTGCGAAAAGATAACGCAGCGATAAAAAGAAACGCTGTCTACTTTTCCTTTTCATTATGTAGTTTGAGCTTTACACGTCCATGTGGACCATTAATACCTTAATGGTGCATGGCTGAATGTTGTTAATAATGTAAACTTTACATTATTAAAACATTTATAGAAATGCAGGAAGAACGAAAGAACGTTTGAATTTACATTGTACAGTCAAACGCCTCCACTCTATATAAATTATCTATTAGAGCATATCACAAAATTTCTAAAGAAGTCACGCTTTGTATATAACATTAGTTCTGCTTCTTTGAATCAACGTAATCGCAATTTATAATCGCCCAACAGTAGCTGCAGGTCACACGAAGCGATGCCCCGCGGACAAAAAATACATTCTAGCTTATCCATATTGCACAAATTTTCGTCATATTTTCATGATATTTTTGAAGTTCTGAAATCTATTCAATCTATTTAGATAAATTTGATTTCATATTTTTATAAGCACGTTTTGAGATTTGGCGTTCGTATAAGCCTTTAAATGAGTTATTTACTCCCAATTTCATTTAAAATGAACAGTCAAAAGATTTATATACGTATATGAATCAAATCTTCCACCCTGTTAGTTCTGATCTACTTCAACGTGCATTTAATTTACATGGTATAATTCAGCGTCAAGAATGTTCTTTTTTGCGCTGAATATTTTCAGGAATGTCCTTCATTAACCGCCATTTGTCAAGAAGCACGTGTTATATATTAAAGCACAATTACCGAAAAAAATTACCGATATTATCCGTAATTGTGGCTTGGTCTTCATTTGAGAGCGTGGTCGCTCACAATCAATGGTCTGCATATTATATTGTGACTCGCAGCCAAAACAAAGAAGAAGCCTTCATCCCTGAGCACATCACCAGCTTACAAGACAAGGAACCCTAATACATGATCCTCATACCGTACATAATAAATATAATGTCGTACAAAATACCGCACATAATATCTAGCATAATTCCACACATAATACCGTACATAATGCCGCACATAATATCTAGCATAATTCCATACATTATAACGTACATAATGCCGTGCAGAATGCCGTACAGACTGCCGTAGATTTCTGAGCTGCATGGATTCCTTTAATTACTAAAGATATGTATAACAAGAGGCGTCAAAACCTCGACTCAGTTCTTCGCTTTCACTTTGTGCCAGATTATTTTTAGTTACTACTACTACATGATTTAGAAATTCTCAATTTTTTCGTGTTTGAATCGTTAAAGTTCAACCATCAAATAGCCACGTGTGTTAAAGCAGGAATGGACTAAAATAAAAAAATATCTAACCCCAGTTTTTGAACTCAAAGAGGCTGTCGACATTTTAGTAACTACGTAAAATTAGTTGACCGCGTATAAGTTGAGGCGGTTGCATGTACATATATATGATTCTTCAATCTTGCGACTATAATTAGTTGACCGCGTATAGTTAAAGCGATTATATGCATGGCTCTGCAGTCCCGTGACTAACATTGGTTGAACGCGTATAAGATAAGGTGAGCGCATATATGACTCCACAGTCGCGTGACTATATATATGTATATAATTAGTTGACCGCGTATAAATTAATGCGATTGTAAATACGACTCCACAGTCCCGTGACTAACATGAGTTGATTGCGTATAAGTTAAAGATATTGTAAATACGACTCCACAGTCCCGTGAATAACATGAGTTGATTGCGTATAAGTTAAAGATATTGTAAATACGACTCCACAGTCCCGTGAATAACATGAGTTGATTGCGTATAAGTTAAAGCTATTGTAAATACGACACCGCAGTCCCGTAGCTAACATGAGTTGATTGCGTATAAGTTAAAGCTATTGTAAATACGACTCCACAGTCCCGTGACTAACACGAGTTGATTGCGTATATATAAGTTAAAGCTATTGTAAATACGACACCGCAGTCCCGTAGCTAACATGAGTTGACTGCGTATATAAGTTAAGGCGAGTGTAAATATGACTCCACAGTCCCGTGACTAACACGAGTTGACCGCTATACATGATCGAGCTCATCATGAAATATTCCAGCAGCCGAGACGGCCTGACCTCTCATGTTGACTGCACTCGTCACACACTCTCAACACGCACATACTATATGTACGTCACATACTAATATGTTCGTCACATACTAGTTCGTCACATACCATGTTCGTCACATGGTAAGGTTAACGTTATTTTGTTTCATTGCATGCTCGAAGTTGCTCGGTAATTGAAGTACAAATTTTCAATCTTTTGTGATAGCATATTAGCATGTAAACTGCGATTCCATCCGAAAATTTATGATGCAATCCTATTTTAAAATGATTTTCGAACTGAGCTCGTACTTGTACCTAAAAATTATATCTAAGCTATAAAATCTCTTAGATTGAGACTAATAAAATTGAATCTGAAAACACACGTTTGAAATATTTGCAGCCATATCTGCGAGCACCGTTGCTACCATGGATAATTAACCCTCTAACCCTCTGCTGCCTGCCATATGCATGAGTAACCGGAGCAATACTTTCACAAGCCTACTTCTCACACAAAAAGTATACGTTCTAGTGAGCGCAAAATGACTTGCACTGATGGTTGCCGCCACGTATACGACAGCTTCAAAATGTTCTCTGTTGCGTACAAAAGTCCTTATATGTTGCTACACTCAATATTTGACGTATATTTTATGTTGACAGTTATGTTCCTGCAAGAGAGTGGCATAACACATTCATACCTCTCACTGCATTAATTACTGAATACGACACTTAGGCCTACATATGTTATCTGGGATCAACAAAAGTAGAGCCTCGTGCTGTCAGCTCCCCTCACAAAATCTCGTCCTTGATGCTCCCCCTAACGGGTAAAGTTGAAATTGGCCAATATTTTCCTTAATTATGTCATTCTCTGCACACGAATTCGGAGATTTAAAAAATTTTCTCGTGTAACTTTCGACAATTGGTATTATTACATATTTCTATGTATAAAATTATAGCATTCAACTGGGACGGGTGGCCCAGTGGTTGCGTTCAAAATACCATGATTGGAGTTGTGAATTGTGGGTTCATACCCAGCGACCTGCGACAAAATAAGTTCTGGACAAAATCAGCAAATCGGCCGGGCAGTATAAGCACAGAAAACTTAGACTTAGAACAGAGAGTTGTATGTTTGAGATCCACAGCTAGCTGTGAATATTCTGCGATGTTGCGAATTAATCGGTAGGTCAAAGGGCCTAATCATAGCTGATACATTATACTATACTTATTCTGTAATATTCGTCACAACGTCCGTTAAATCGAGGATCTATTTTGCATCAGCATTTGCAAGTGTAAAGAAGTCATTACCTGCAAGTCCTGTTCCGTGAGTATCGTATTCGTGTTGCGTATTTCTCAAAATCCATATTGCAGTTCAAAATAAAAATAACTAGTTTATTACTCACCATCGGAGGACTAGATGACACAATTATTGTTTGTCCATTTTCTTTCTTCACGAGTGAGTAGGAAAACAACTCGTGGTGAGTAAACTTTAAGCTTAAGGTCTTCCCGTGCCAACACTCTTTAAAATTACTGATCAAAAATTTCCAACAAGGTTCCTCATTTCCGATTTGTCGATAATTTTCCTAAAATTAGATGTTTGAAACTCGACAAAACGAATCTTGACGCTAACGTCAAAACTTCGATCGTTAGTACTTGTAACTTTGAACGAATGTTTATGCAGAAGTTATGCCCACTGCCGGTTCCAGACTCCGGCTTACATCCGCGTATGGAGATGCAGAGGACACGACTCTCCTGACGGCGGCACTCGGTGCTGCTGAAGGTACAGAAGGTCAGGTGGCCGGGCCACAGCGGTGGTCACACTTGCGGTTTGACCATCTCTGTCTTGGGTGACCCCTGGATCCTCAACACCGCAACCAATCCCGACGCTGCAATCCTTGAGCTGATATTTGATCGGTCAAAACCCAGGTTACCAAGGCATACCTTCAAGCGTTATTGGTCTCAGAGGGAGGAGCTTACCCTCTGATTTGTTACCCTCATTCCGTGGCACATCAAAAGGCGGGGCTTACCCTCTGATTTGTTAGCCTCATTGGATGATCAATGGCACTGGTCTCGGATCCCCTCGGAGGCCTTGAACGCCGAACCAATGGCACGACGATCTCTGGGTCGGCGAGGGCCAATGAACGCGCCGTGTTGGGCTGGCGTATTGACTCGTTCCCCCCGACGCCGCGACAATGTCGGCCACTCGAATCTGACACTCAACTTCTCAGCGTCTTTTTCTGGTGGCACTTTAAGGTGTCTAGGCGCTATCGACGCGCTTCCAAACTCAATTTGTTTCAAGCCTTGCCAAGGCGTGAGGCCCTCCATTGTCGAGAGGGGCTTTAAGAGGCCATCAGTCTCGTGAGGCTCAATTAACGTTGGCCTCATTAGGTTCCATAATAAATGAGGGCTGAACGATTACTTATGCTTCGAATTACCCGCTCCTTTCTTGCGCCCTTCAGGACGCTCTTCTTAGCTACGTTTTACGCATGAATTTACGCCTTTTAATCTTGGTTTACCCTAGAGTTTCTCAAGGGCTCATATTGAGCTTTAGTGAATAAAAAATTTGCTTGCACCCTATATACGCAAACGCACGTCTCATTCTTTATCGCTATAATTTTTATACATTGTAATATGAATAAAAGGAGATTAATTTTTGATTTATGAAATATTAATCTTTAGTCAATGAATAGATGATTGATCGGCAAAATTTGTTCTTGTTGCTTTATTGTTACATCCGCTTGGCAATTAACAGTCTCAAGACTTATTGTAAATTAACCTATAGAGATACGGTCAAATATTACAATATTGGAAGCATTATCACAGTTTCCGGGTTTAAAACTACACCCCGTAATTGCAGGCGCCATGCCATCATCATAACGACATCGGAAATATCAGTAACTTAAAATTTTTTTTTATAAATTCGTAATTCTTGCTAGCAGCCACAGCTTCTCGGAGAACGGCCGTTAGAATTCGGAGAACGATAATTACTATTGTGCATGGGTTATGATTTGGCAGCAATTGTCATGGAGAATTGCTATTGTGCATGGGTTGTTATTTGGCAGCAATTGTCATGGAGAATTACTATTGTGCATGGGTTATGATTTGGCAGCAATTGTCATGGAGAATTGCTATTGTGCATGGGTTGTTATTTGGCAGCAATTGTCATGGAGAATTACTATTGTGCATGGGTTATGATTTGGCAGCAATTGTCATGGAGAATTGCTATTGTGCATGGGTTGTTATTTGGCAGCAATTGTCATGGAGAATTACTATTGTGCATGGGTTATTATTTAGCAGCAATTGTCATGGAGAATTACTATTGTGCATGGGTTATGACGCGCGTAACGGATGTCGTGATGTACAATCGACCGGACGAATCGTTGTTCGCGTCTTGAGAAAAACTTGCTCCTTGGCGAAGACGATGAAGCGTAAGGCTTTTTTCTTGAATATCACCCGATACCACCCAATATCTTCCGATATCTTCCCATATCACCTACCTCAGCAAATCTCCTTTGCACGCATTGCCGAATGCCAGCCAATACGCCAATTGCAGAGGACGATGCTATAAGGACTCAGCGATGCATGCCTGCAACTGCGATTGCATTTTTTCGCCCGGACCCTCAGAAAATTTTAGGTTTTAGTTCATTATTACAAATTATATCCGCATTAGCACGCTAATTCGACGGTGCACCCATCGGCAATCCAATATTTTATTGCGTTTAAGATTGAAAAATCAAGTAAAATGATAGTTCGTCCATTAAGTCATAAATGTAACCTCGTATGTTATATTAATAAATTATTAATATATTAATGAATTATTAATATATTAATAGTGCGGCTCCCATAAGCCAGGCATGGAGGCAGTACTTTACGTTGTCGAGGCATCACTCCTATAGGGTTGCTCTAGAGGCAGTCCCTATAAGCCAGGCGTGGAGGCAATATCGGCTGCTCATCTAAAATGCAAATTTTCATCAACATGAATGAGCACTTCTGTCACTCGTGCTCATGCGTGCTCACAAACTAGCGCTCATGCGCGTTTGCGAAGAAGCGCTCATGCGTGCTCACGGAGAAGCGCTCATGCGTGCCCACGGAGAAGCGCTCATGCGTGCTCACGGAGAAGCGCTCATGCGTCCTCACGAAGAAGCGCTCATGCGCGCTCACGAAGAAGCGCTCATGCGTGCTCACGAAGAAGCGCTCATGCGTGCTCGCGAAGAAGCGCTCATGCGTGCTCACGGAGAAGCGCTCATGCGTGCTCACGGAGAAGCGCTCATGCGTGCTCACGGAGAAGCGCTCATGCGTGCTCACGAAGAAGCGCTCATGCGTGCTCACGAAGAAGCGCTCATGCGTGCTCACGAAGAAGCGCTCATGCGTGCTCACGGAGAAGCGCTCATGCGTGCTCACGAAAAACGCTCATGCGTGCTCACGAAGAAACACTCATGCGTGCTCACGAAGAAACACTCATGCGTGCTCACGAAGAAGTGCTCATGCGTGCTCACGAAGAAGCACTCATGCGGGCTCACAAAGAAGTGCTCATGCATGCTCACAAAAAAGCGCTCTTGCGTGCTCACCATGGAGACAAGAGAGCCACCTCATATGCTCGTTAAAAGCTATATATTAATTTATGAGCATTTTATGAGAGATTGCGGAAACATTAATTGGAAAATCAATGGTAACTGGATATTATGAGCGCGTTAAAACTATGCAGTGTTGCGGCAAAAAGCTAATAAATAACATCGGTATACCTGACGATATATTGGCAATAATCTCTATCGTAGTACACGGTCAGGTATATATGTTTTGATTTAAGTGAATTGACAACGATAATGATTACGATGATTACAACGATAAGCTTGACAACGATAATGATTGTATTCATGCTGAATGTTTTTAAATTTATGCATTTTTTAATGTATTTCTTTTAATAAATGGTTCTGACTGGAGCTAGTTTTCACATTGCCAGTGTTAGTCTATCATTGGTTATTAATAGTGCTACACCTGAAGTGCTGCAATGATATTGCTACCTGAGCTGCTGCAATGCTATTACTACCTGACCAACTTTATTGGTTCATGCACGGTTTAACATTAAGGGTTTCTCACAAGAAAGAATGATTATCAAATCGTATATTAGCCAATAGTGGATTAGAGTTATCATTAGAGTTAGCCTGATATTTAATTGACAGAGTTAAAGCTGTCGCAATTGGCAACTCGAAATTGAGAAAAGCGAAGGTGAAAAGCAAAGTGCCATGCACGTACTGGGTTCGGAGCTTGGACCGATCTCTTTTTCATCCAAATCGCCGACATTGACTTTGAGCTTACCCACTCATCTTCATCATCATTTGCGGACGATACATGAGTACTGCTGAGGGTCACAGAAGACCTAAACGGCGAGAGGTTGCATTATGACCTATCGGCAATCTACGACTGGGTCCTGGTTAATAACATGCAATTAAATTGCGAGAATTTCGAGGTAATGAGATACAGAATTGGCACAGAGACCGGGATGCTGCATCGCACTTGGCATCGGACGGCACAGAAATTGAGGAGGCGCAACTTGTTCGAGATCTCGGAGTGTTGATGATCAGTACCGAAACCACGTTCGATGACCACATTGAGGAAATAAGTGTTCAGGGCAAACAATGGATGAAGTGGATCTGGTGGTGATTCCGAACGAGATAAGCGAAGCCAATGATCACAGTCTTCAGCGCCCGCGTGCTCCCTATTCAGGAATACTGCTGTCAGCTTTGGGCGACTCTCAAGGCGGTCGCGGTGCAGAAACTGCAGGCAGTCCAACGAACCCGCACGCCCAGGATAATCGGTATGAGGGAGCTGGAGCTGGACTACTGGAGAAGGTTGAAACAACTGCATACTGTACTCACCTGCATACTGGAGAGGAGGAGAGGTTTATCATAATGTACAGTTGGAAGATGATAACCGGACTTGCTCCCAACTTTAAAGGTGAGACTTTCAGAGTAGCGAATATTGCAACAAAACGATGCGGAGACTGTGCAGGATTCCCCATTCCCCAGACTCTCGTTGCTGACAGCAGACTCTCGTTGCTGACAGCAGACTCTCGTTGCTGACAGCAGACTCTCGTTGCTGACAGCAGACTCTCGTTGCTGGCAGCAGACTCTCGTTGCTGACAGCTGACTCTCGTTGCTGACAGCTGACTCTCGTTGCTGACAGCAGACTCTAGTTGCTGACAGCAGACTGCACTTCTCACTTCCAGGAGCAGATTTATGTTCTGCAGCTCAGGAGACTGACAATCTGTTGGCATGAAATTGCTGCGCTGGCTGTGGGATTTATGATCGTCGTAAGAATTACGACCACCGTTATAATATACCGTGTATCGCAATAATATACAACATTATAACAATATCAGACATCGTAATAATATCCGACATCGTAACAATATCCGACATCGTAACAATATCCGACATCGTAACAATATCCGACATCGTAACAATATCCGACATCGTAACA